>NC_052627.1:138232210-138532210 GCF_016161935.1 Mauremys reevesii | reverse complement strand
AGGGGCTTGGATAATGGGTCAGTGCTTTGTTTCATACCAGAAGGAGGTGGCAGGTGGCAGCTGAGGTTGCAAATCTGTGACATGGCTTGTGGCAAACCATCGGAGAGGATGCCAAGCTTTGAAACCTGACCCAAAGGATTCACCGATCAGTTTAAAAACAGAGATGGTCAGAGGAACAGAGCCAGGATCTGGGGTGCCGGGAGGAGGTGGGGAGATTTGGAGTCAGGCTCATTTCTGATTTTCATTACTTCCAATGTAGCATTTCCAGCAAACCCAATGGCCTTTCCCAGTGACGACCCACTTTGACCTCTCTCCCCAGTGCGAGGGCTCAGGCAGTGGTGGATTGTCCAATGGGCTGACGGGGCCTGTGCCCCGGGGCTCCGGAAAAATGGATTCTCCACCCCCAACAGAAATCCATCATGGGACGGCTGGGTTGGGATCTGAGCTACTACAGAGAATTCTTTCCTGGGTGCTGGCTGGTGAGTCTTGCCCACATGCTCAGGGTTTAACTGATCGCCATATTTGGGGTCGGGAAGGAATTTTCCTCCAGGGCAGATTGGCAGAGGCCCTGGGGGATTTTCGCCTTCCTCTGCAGCATGGGGCACGGGTCACTTGCTGGAGGATTCTCTGCAGCTTGAGGTCTTCAAACTGCAATTTGGGGACTTCAATAACTCAGACATAGGTTACGGGTTTGTTATAGAAGTGGGTGGGTGAGATTCTGTGGCCTGCATTGTGCAGGAGGTCAGACTAGATGATCATAATGATCCCTTCTGACCTTAAAGTCTATGAGTCTATGAGTCTAAGCCCGTAGCCCCAGCAGAAGTACCGGGCAGGCGGGTGGGGTGGGAGAAGCCCCAGTGCTCTGACCCCACTTTGCAGCAGAAGCACCAGTCAGCAGGGGAACCCTCCCAATCTGGCTCCTACACTATGGCCCTGGGACTGGAGAAGCACACGCTCCCTGTGAGGCCTCAGGCCTGGGGGAGCTCTTACTCCACGCTGCGGACCCACTGCAGCCCTCACCCCAGGCCTCTGCGGCACTTTCGGAGGAGGAAAATCCCACCCTCCAGCAGGGCCAGACTTTGCACCCAGTTCTCTGCTATGAGCTTTGCCTCCTGCAAGGGCAGGGGGCTGGTGTGAACCCTGAGGTGCCCGTCAGTACCTGCCGCAGCCCAGCTCTGAGGGACCGTGGGGGGAGTGTTCTGAGACAGGTCCCTGCTGTTAGCCCCAGGCAGATACAGATGCAGACACAGACACAGAGCTGCTCCAGGGCTCCCTCAGGGTCTCCCAGCTAGTCACTGTCAGCGTTGGGGGCAGGACACCGCGTCTCCCGCTGCCCAGTGCCCTGCTCACACCACCAGACGCCCTTTCCTCTCCCCCAAAATCTGTTCAGCCCAGGCAGCTGCGGCTGCATCCTGCAGCCTCTCTTGGGTGACCTGCACATGCTGCAAACTGTGTTGTGCAGGAGTTTCTCTCCAACGAGACCCAGGGACAAGATCACTGGATTGGACTCAACGACCGGGAGACAGAAGGCAGCTGGCGCTGGGCGGATGGCACAGAATACAGAGCAGACGCAAGCAGGGGGTGAGTAAAGCTTGAGAGAAGTGATTATTTATTACACGTTTGGTCACAAGCTCTTTCGGGCAGCGTCCGTGCGGCCCCTGGTGTCTATGCAGCACCCGGCACAGTGGGACCGATCCTGAGGGAGGCCCCCGGGCGCTGCCACGACAGCAGTGAATCCTCTCAGGAATTTCTGCTAATGCCCCTTTGCTTAGAGCAGGAGCCTCAATACGGAGTGTGTGTTCAGTGCCCACTGAGACCCAGGGCCAGAGCCTCCCCTGGGGTAACTCGGCATTGACTTGAATGAACCACAGGGATTTACACCAGCTGAGGATCTGGCCCCAAGTCGACTCAGTGCAGCCAGGGGAGTCTGGAGTGAGCGGCAGGTTCCCGCTCTCCTTGGGATTGCGCTGCGCTCTCCCCTCGGTCAGGCTGGGCACGGGGAGGCTGTGGGGCCGGGGCCATGGCCGGAGCCAGCTGCAGTCGGTGCAGTGACCTCAGGGGGCTGTGGGCGAGGCCCATAAGCAGGGCCAGGGAGAAGTTAATGACTGACCCCCACTACCCCTGTCAACAGCAGAGTCCACAGAGCAGAACTGAGCTCTGGGATTGGCTGTGATTCTTCCCTGAGACATTAACACTCTGATCTGTAGGTTCTGGGCGCAGAATGAGCCAGACAATTACGATCCGAAGAAAGATGGTGGAGAAGACTGTGTTCACACCGAGCCAAGAAAGCGGAATTTGTGGAATGATGCCAACTGCACTCAGCCTTTCAGGTGGATTTGTAAGTAGGCCCATGGACCGGCTGGGCTGTGACATGCAGGTCAAAAAGCACTTTAATTTTCAAGCTAGAATATTTCCCAGCCACCTGCTGGTGAGGAGCCCTTTACACTGGAGGGGCCGCATGGGACTGGCATTGCAGGGGGATCCCCCAGGAGGAATCCTGGATGGACCAGCCTGAATTCCTCCTAGTGGCTTCTAGGGAGCACGTGGCAAAGGACTTTCTTCACCAGCCTCTGGGAGGGTGTGGTGAGCTCCCAGCTCACTTCCACCTACCGCCCAGGGAGCTGCCAGCAAGGAGCAAGAACGGCATTTCCCCATGAGATTCTGGCCAGCTCCTCATAGACTTTAAGGTCAGAAGGGACCATTATGATCATCTAGTCTGACCTCCTGCACAAAGCAGGCCACAGAATCTCACCCACCCACTCCTGTAACAAACCCCTAACCTATGTCTGAGTTACTGAAGTCTTCAGATTGTGGTTTGAAGACCGCAAGCTGCAGAGAATCCTCCAGCAAGTGACCCGTGCCCCACGCTGCAGAGGAAGGCGAAAAACCTCCAGGGCCTCTGCCAATCTGCCCTGGAGGAAAATTCCTTCCTGACCCCTTATATGGTGATCAGCTAAACCCTGAGCATGTGGGCAAGACTCACCAGCCAGCACCCAGGAAAGAATTCTCTGTAGTAACTCAGATCCCATCCCGGAGCTTGTGGTTGAGCTACAGCATGGATTCCAAAAGCCATCCAATCTTGAGCAATGACAGTCTCTAAAGGCTCCGTCTTTACCATGCGGGGCAGACACGAACAGAGGAGAGGATATTTCCTCCCCCTTTGCTCTGCTCAGCTCATCCTTTACATCACTAGTCGCCTCCTCTGTGATGACACTCAACTCCGCCTCCTGTGGTGCCACCCTGGGACTTCCTTTTTCTGTCTTCAGACTGCTAGTAGCTTCTGCATTGCCAGCTTCCTCTTTGACTCTCCTGTGGCTTCTTAGACTTAATCTCCTGCTCCGCTTTTAAAGGTACCGTGTCAGCCTGAGCTAATTCTCTCACCCTACTTCTAGTAATTGGCTCTGCAGATTTTTCTGTCTCTGTTGGTTCCACCATGTCAGTAGGGATGGAAACCAATTCTTATACTCCTCTAACACATCTCTTAACTTTTTCAACTCTCTGATTCTTTTTAACAGCTGACCACAGTCTGATTTATAACCATCCAGCGATTTTAAGCTGGCATCCAAAGTTTGCTGGGCTTTTCTGAGTAATTCTAATTTTTTTATTTAATTTCTTTCCCAGCGAACTATAAGCTATGAGCAGACATTCAACAGCGATTCCCTTCACCAGTTTAGCCTCTCTTTTTTTTTCCGCTTCGTTTCTACATCAAATACTTCACTCACAAAACCCCATGGGTTACAATGCTCAGATATCATCTCAGCTGTTCTAAACCTCCTCCATGTTCCTGAATGTATTTTCTAGCAAAGTTTTCTAGAGCCATACTGTGGGCAACTTCAACAGACTCTACTCTTGCCCTTACTTCACTTACCTTAACATGTAACACAGAACTCATTTGAATTCTAACACTTCACTAGCTTATGTAATAAACTAGAATGAACACTCTGTTGCTTTACTCTGTAACTGAAGGCGTCCCTTCACAGAAACAACAGGAACTAATACCCCAAACTGGTTTTCTACCTAGTTCAATAAGTCCCAAGTAAATGATAGAGGGGTGGGGGCACGTTTCCCTCTCTTCCCTCGATGGCTCATAGCTGATCGAGAGGTCTTTTCCCTCTGTCAGGACCTGCCAAACAGCTGGGGAACACTGAGGCCGACGGATCAGAGGTGCAGCCTGAGAGAGTTATGGGGACTGAAGAAATGTACAAGTTCTGAGTTACTGCAGCCTCTTGGCAGCAATTAATGCATAGATTTATCGACTCCCCCGCCACCACTTAGTGTGGGTCATCGGGCCCGATGCTACTGCTTGTATCTTATTGGTACCATTTGTTACAACTCTGACCTCCAACAAAGCCCCTTAAATGCACATATCATTTTAAATAATATCACTTTTAAAATAATAACACTATTACTGTATAAAATTACTTTTTAAAATAATATCATTACTTTATCTTGCAAGATTAAATTCAAAACCTCTAAGTTAAAACTTTAAATCAAACCACAATACAGAACAGGAAATACTGGGACTCCTGCCACGCCGCAGCCACAGGAAATCAGGTTCCTGTATTCTTAAGAGTGAGTTAGCAAGACATGCAATCTTGCTTTCTAACTCTCTGTAACTTTAACTCTTTAGTTATGCCTCAGGTGAGATTCTCAGGGGTCTAAGGATGCCTGGAATCCCTGAAAATTCCTGTCACCCACTCCTTCGAGACTCCTGGCTGGCTCGCCAGTCTATAGCCTGATTTAGGATGCACTAATAACATTAATTTAATTTATCAATTTAATTTAAATTTAATTTAATTATTAGTCATATTAATTAGTGTGTGTCTTAGGCTCACCAATCTATTTGATCAGAAGATAACAGTTCTTGTCCCGAATCAGGCTCCACAGAATTTACAAAGGACCCTCGGGGGTATAACGGGAAGCTCACACTGAGAAAGATAGAGCCTTAAAAACTTTTTAGTAAAATCAATACTAGTAAGTAAATGTTAAAATATTCAGAATTATAAAGTTACAATTGCATTACTGCTATTCAAAAGATACATATGATAATATACTATTATATGCAACAAAGCTTTGGTTAATATATTCACACCCTTCCTCGATAACCTGGTGGTAAGAGACACAGGACCAGCCTCGCAGTTCAGGTTTCTCAATTCTTGAGTGTGAAATGCAGTGCTTAGAAAAAACAAATACTAAGAGCTATCCAAACTAACTTAGGGTTTACTTGACTAACTTAAACTTAAAATCAAAACCTAATAAACAAACTAAGAATGAAAATGTAGGAAAACCAAGCTTAGCCTAGTTCCTTTGAAACTTAAAGTTTAAGAAGAACAAGTATAGTCTACTAATAGTAGTAGTCATAGTAGGCAGATAGAATAGAAGAGGAATAGAGATAGAGTAGAAAAAAGAATGTAAGTAAGAATACTCTAGCAAGGTGGGTCACCTATTTTATAGGCCACAGGAGCCGGAAATCCTTCCTCCTATGCCCAAATTTCCATTGTCTATTGGTCTAGATAAAAGGTCTTAGCTATTTAAGTAACGAGATGTAGGTCAGCTTTGCTTTCCAGGTAAAAGGGCCCGATATTGATATGCTCACTTTGCATTAGCTCAAGGGTAGGCAACCTATGGCATGGGTGCCGAAGGCGGCACACAAGCTGATTTTCAGTGGCACTCACACTGCCTAGGTCCTGGCCACCGGTCTGGGGGCCTCTGCATTTTAATTTAATTTTAAATGAAGCTTCTTAAACACTTTAAAAATACAGGATATGGCCTGTAGGTCTCTTGCATTACAGCCAACTTACTTTAATATATATCTATAAACCTATTACAATCAACCAAATACTTCAACTATAAGGAAAGAAATATATATGCAAGCAAGCAGGTTAATCCTATAGGCTACAGACGCAGGGAAGACACAGGCACAGGAGTCTGGTACCCCCAGCCAAACGCGCAGACCCACAGTTTAGCAGAGGTTATTGTGGCACTGTAGAAATCCCATTCAGACCCATGGAAATGGCTAACCTTTACTTCAAAAGGCCCTACATGTGGAAAACGACAACTTTCTTCTAGTAAAAACACTTCTCCTTCGGTTAACCTTCCAAATTTTCACATGGCTCTAAAGAGGAAAACTCCTCAGCTCACACGCACACACACAGTCCTAATGCTCCCCAGCCAAAAAGAAAAGAAAGGAAACGATTTCACAATGGATACCCTGCCACAACAGTTCACCTGCGAAAATAAAACCAGATTGTGGGACTTTATGGAAAAAAGGGGGGATGGAAAGCTGGCGAAATGGAGATGATGTGGAAAGGTAGAGACCCACCACTGCGCCTCCTTTTCATACTTCTTGCAACAGCTGGTGAACTTTCATGGGCTTTTCACAACTGAGCCTACACTAGTGGAACACCTTGAGGAGCTTCCCAGGGGCTGCCTGGTTCAGCTGGACAGAGCATAAAGAGGCCATGATCGTGGTTTGCAGCTCCTGGGTAGCTGCAGGCCTGCAGTGGTCCGTATTTGCTCTTCTGCCTGACTGCTACAGACAGGGATGCCGAAACCAGAAAAGAAGGAGGCAGGCAGGTGGACCATGCTTGCCAAGGGGGGATAAAGATGCACATCAGTGCTTAGAGAATGCAGGCATTGATCCCACTACCGCTCGCATGCAAAGTGAACTCTTTACCACTTAAACTAAATCCTCACCTGCACCATAGGTGCAAGGTGCCAGCCAGACAAAGCAAGGGCTCCGGGGTCTTATGCAGAACAGAGTATCAGATAGGGGAGGGGGGATACTCATAGTTGGGGACAGGGTCCCAAGTCCCGGGTCCCAGCCACACACCTTGGCACAAAGACTAACACTCCCTGCCGGAAGTGTGTCAGGGGGATGAGAGTTAGTCTCCAGACAAAGCACCACACTGTAAGAAGAGAACACCACTAGGGGCGGCAGGTTTGTAGAAATTTTGGTGGTGCCCAGAATGCCTAGAGCCTGCCCCCACTGAACTTTGCCCCCCCACCTAACAAGTAACGTTTTATGCCAAACCTCCAAGCTTAACTCATCTCAGCTCAACCCCTCACTACCAATTAACCCCTCAGAGACCTCAGACAGCAGAGATCAAATCTGCAAGGGTCAGAGCCTCACGGCTTTTGTGGAGGCACCGACAAACAGACCTGTCCCAGCTGCTTTCTCAGGAGCCCCGTGACCCTGCTACACAACCTGTACACAGAAAGCAAACAAACCACCCACAGACAGACCAAACGCACCACTCATCCTGTCCTGGTTCCCCCAGCCAGAGTCTGCAGCTACACCCGCCTCTTTTCATAGCCCTCGGCTAACTCCTGGGCAGATGGGCGGCCATCTTGGCCAGCACTAAGAAGAGGTGGCTGCGGAGGCCTCTGGCCTTAGCGGAGCTGAAGATGGGGGGAGGGGTAGAAGGTGCAGGGAAAAGGGCGGCAGGAGATTGAGGGAGGGAGGCGGGAAATGGCTGCAGCCAGCCTGGGCCACTGCAGACGGCAATGGGATCTCCCTCTCGTCACCAGGGGCGGGTGGCAGAGGAATTGGTGAACCTGTCACCATTGTGTCCATCCCCACAGCTTGCACCAGGGGCCAGGAGGAGGGAGGTTTCCCTCTATCCAGAGAACAGGGACAGGCAGGCCTAGCTCCCTGCATTGGGCCTCAGGCCTGGCCGGGTGGGACCGAGGTTGGGGCTGCGAAGGGAGTTCAATCTCCATGGCCCATCCTGTCCCCTCAGCTCAGCTCGTGACGAGAGGACCAAGCCAGGCCAGCTGTGGTGCTGCTTTGTGCTAGTGACATTGTCCCCTGGCGCTGGCCTGGGACCCACCAACCCAGCTCACAGAGCCACACGGAGCTGTTGGATGCTTATGACTTCCAGCCTGGCTTGGTTTGAACCAGAGCCCCAGGGCCAGAAACTCCATATCAATTTCCCAGTTCCCTGGGCCCGTCCCCCTTGCTCCCACATTCCTGGCAGGTCAGCTTTGTGCTCTCCGACCACTGATAGGATCCATCTCAGCGTGTTGCTTTTGGGATGCGTTTACAGCGATCCTTTTAGGGACATCTTCCCCCACTGGTGCAGCACCACTGAAGAGAGCAATGGGGAGATCACCAGGGCAAACCCGCCCCTGTCACTGTCACCTGCGTCGTCTCACCCTGCTCAGAGCACTTCCCCTGGCTGGCACCATGGAGCTATAGCAGTGCTTGAGCAACAATGGCCGACCCTCCCCCCAGTGCTCCATGTAAGCCAAGGCCTGTGAGCCCCACGCTGAGCAGGAGCTGATCACTTGACAGAGATGTTATTGAACCCTGCATGGGTTTGGTAAAACATTCCCTGCATTTACTCACCTGAATAGTCCCATTAACCTCGACAGAACTGTGCCAGTGAGTAAGAGCTGCAGGATTAAACCAGGCACAGGCCCAGATCTCTGGATGCACGAGCCCTTCCGTCAGCTTTAAACCAGTTCTTTGAGAGGTTCAGTCATGGCTTCGAAATCCAGTCCCAAAGTGGGAGGCTGCGAGCTGTGTGCTCCTCGTCTCCTCTGACCAGGACCCACTGTGCACCGCTCACTCAGGGCTAGGAAGAAATGACCCCAACAGACGCTGACCCATTGAGTACAATGGGCTGGAGAGGCCTGTCAGCCAGGGATCTGTCGTTTTTATGAGACATGCTGCTTTACACCATTTTAAAGTGGCCCAAATCCTCCCTCCCACTGGAGCAAAACTGCTGCACCAATTTACAGCAGATGAAGAGCTGGTGCCTCTGCCTTCTCTGTCCTGACAACACACCTGTCCCTAGAGGGGGAGAGCGACGGTGGGACAAGATGATGATGATCAATGCACGGCTCAGGCAGTGGCGCTCTAAGGATCTCTGGGCTGTTGGATCACTGGGAGGCATTCACGGACAGAGGTCTGTTCTCATGGGACGGACTCCGGCTGGACTCTAGGATGGAGGGTGGCACAAGTGATTAAAAGAGCTTTAAAGAAGGAATTCAGGGGAGATGGGAGATGCTCATGTAATCTCCAGCCCTGATTTTAACATTGAGTGGGAGGAAAATCAAGTAAGAGCAGATACAGGAATGGAGAAAGGAACAGCAGACGGTAGGAGAATGAACCACAAGAGGAAAGATAGTGCCCATAGCAATGACATAGCAATCAGATAGGCAATACTGGCAGTAGAGTGACTGTACCTAATCAGGTGAGGAATCTGAGTGAAGTCGAGCAGAAACAATTAAGATGCCTGTACACAAGGCAAGGAGCCTGGGGAACAAAATGGAGGAACTAGATCTACTGGTGCAGGAAGTGAAACCAGATGTTACAGGGATGATAGAAACATGGTGGAGTAGTAGCCAGGACTGGAGTACAGGTATTGAAGGATAAGTGCTGTTCAGGAAAGACAGAAATAAAAGGAAAGGTGATGCAGTCGGTAGGGCCCACACTTTCCTGGCTGTGAGAGCTGACAGATTTCTTTAACAAATAGTTACCAAACCAAGAAGAGATGATGCCATTTTAGGCCTGGTCTACACTTGGACTTTAAGTCGAATTTAGCAGCGTTATTTCGAACTAACCGCTCAACCGTCCACACCAGGAAACCATTTAATTCGAACTAGAGGGCTCTTTAGTTCGAATTTGGTACTCCACCCCGACAGGTGGAGTAGTGCTAAATTCGATATGGCTAGCTCGAATTAGGCTTGGTGTGGATGCTAATCGAACTTAGTAGCTCCGGGAGCTATCCCATACTGCACCACTCTGTTGACGCTCTGGACAGCAGTCCGAGCTTGGATTCTCTGGCCAGCCACACAGGAAATGACCCGCGAAAATTTGAATTCATTTTCCTGTCTGGGCACTTTGAAGCTGACGTCCTGGTTGGACATCGGGGCGAGCTCCGCAGCACCTGCAAAGATGCAGAGCTCTCCAGCAGAGGAGTCCGGGCAATCCCAGAATAGAAAGAGGTCCCCAGCATGGACTGACCGGGAAGTCATGGATCTGATCGCTGTGTGGGGCGAGGAGTCTGTGCTCTCGGAGCTGCGCTCCAGCAAGCGGAACGCAAAGACCTTCGAGAAGCTCTCGAAAGCCATGAAAGACAAAGGATACAGCCGGGATGCGATGCAGTGCCGCGTGAAAGTCAAGGACCTAAGGCAAGGGTATCAAAAAGTCAGAGCGGCAAACGGACGCTCCCGAGCCAAGCCCCAGACATGCCGCTTCTACGAGGCACTGCATGCCATTCTAGGTGGGTCTGCCACCACTGCCCCACCAGTGACGGTGGACTCCGAGGACGGCATAGTGTACCGGGACAGTTCCTCCTCGATGTTCGCCGATGGGGAAGATGAGGAAGGGTCTTTGGAGGATGGCGCAGGCGACAGCGAACACACTCCCGCTTTCCCTGACAGCCAGGATCTCTTCATCACCCTCACAGAGATCCCCCTACCAACCCTCCCCTGCCGTTAACCCGGACTCAGAATCAGGGGAAGGATCAGGCGGTAAGTGCTATAGACGTGTAAACATTTATTTTTTATAAAATATGTATAGAAAAAATAGAAACACTATATAAAAAATTGTAAATATTAAACTATATGAAAAGTAGGTCCACACAAAGAGGGATTGAAGAATAATCCTCTAGCGACAATTCAACGAAGGTGTCATACAGTTCCTCGAAAAGCCTCCGCAGGAGGTTCCTGGGAGAGGTGCCTTGTTGGGCGCCGTGGAAGCAAACTCTTCCACGCCAGGACATCCGAATATACAGAGGAATCATCGCCTCCACAAGCATTGCTGCATATGGTCCTGGTCGGTGCAGGGCTTCCTTAGCATCCTCTCTTTCTGGGCACGAGTTACCCGCCTCAGGGTGATCTCATTCTGGAAATACTGCATCTAAGTAGGGCAATTAGTGTATTGTTACTATTGTTAATGGTTTAAAATTAGGTTGCATAACAATGACCCTCGCCTAACAGCCACGTGCTAGAGGCCACAGAGAACAAGCATACATTGATCTTTCCCGTGCACTGGCGGGAGGGGCTGGAAAAGGCTCATCCTTTCTGCTTTCCACATTGCCTTTAGCAGGAGAGCACAGCTATCCACTAACTGATAAGCATTATCTACTGTAAGGCTTACCAGGACTGTCTGCAAGACGGATTCAGCTGTCTCTCCCCGCTTGTCCACTCTCCTGTGCAATGGCGCCGCCAATGAGAGCATAGTCCGAAATCTCGAACTAGTTCTGAGATCTCGCGAGACTTGGTGCCCTGTATAGTCTTGTTCACTGAAACTGACTTGACTGTGTTCACTGTTCGCAAACATGTATGTGTTCAAGGAAATCACTTACTTTTCGCATCACACAGCTTCGGCTCTTTCCCGGACTGCCCGGCATCCCACGCAGAGGCTGGCTCAGATTAGGCGGCGAAAGAAAAGACTAGGGACGAGATGTTCCAGGAACTGATGGCCTGCTCCAGAGCTGAGGCGGCAGAGCAGAGACAGTGGAGGGAGACCCTCTGTCAGCAGCATCGCACACATCGAACGGGAGGATAGGTGGCGGCAGGAAGACCAGCAGGCTACTCAAATGCTGCTTGGTCTAATGAGGGAGCAAACAGACATGCTCCGGCGCCTTGTAGATGTTCTGCAGGACCGCAGGCAGGAGGAGAGAGCCCCCCTGCACTGCATCTGCAACTGCCCTCCAACGCCAAGAAGTCCTGTCCCCCCCTCACCCAAAGTTACAAGAAGAGGGGCGGTAGGGGCTGTGAGAACTGTCACTGCACCGCAGCAGAGCGCTAATGTACAAGACACCTCTCACGCTCTAAATTTGTAGAAGTTCTTCCCTTACAGGATCACCCAGTCCCAAATCCAAGTTTCAACCCCCCACTGTGTATTACATTATTAAAAGCGGTTTGCTGTTACTCACTGTTTCCGTCACGTTTCTCGTGTCAGAAGACTTTGTGTGTAGGGGGGGGGATTTTTAATTGCAGTGCATAGCCCACATTACCAGGGTACAGACTTGGGGGCAGGGTCAACTGCAGGGCACACACAGACTGCAGTCACTAGGCACCAGGGTCAGTCTGTGTGGTGTATGCTGCCCCGGGTCATTCGGTGATGTGTATGCTTGTCCAGGGTCCTAGCGCCTGCCATCCCCGAATGTAAAGGCAGGCTTCCCTTACCACGCACTTCGACCGTAGCCACGAGCCTCTCCGCTGCCCTGAGCCCCAACAAGAGCCCTCATCCAGGGACAGATACTCACCCTTCCCCCACACCCCTCACCCCTTCCAACGCCCAAACCCACAGCCCACAGCCGTCATGCAAACCCCTATCCAAGGACGGCACCCCTCGCCCCTTCCTGCAAACCCACCCATTCCTGCAAACCCACCCCTACATGCACAACCACTGTAAACTGTCCCCCACCCCAGAGACCTATGTAGGAGCCGGAGGCTGTCCGTCCTGTATTGGACAAGCGGTCTGTACATCAGTGCACACCGTACCCAGCACAGTATGCGTCCATGTTTCAACCCAGGAACAGAAATGCAAAGTCAACGAAAGATTTATTATTAATTACTGTTACATTTCATTAGTTTTAAAACGTGCTTTGGAAGTGGGGGAAACTTGGAGAACGGGGTATGTAACCTCAGATCTAACTCGACACATACAGACACAGGCCCATGATCGGGCTCTCTTAAAATCAAGTGGACAGTCACAGGTTACCCTGCTCTGCGAGGAAACTAGCTTTCAAAGCCTCCCGGATGCACAGCGCTTCCCGCTGGGATATTCTCTCGGAACGGGTGTGTGGCTGAGCGTAAACAGCAGCCAGGTGTTTTGCCTCAACCTCCCATCCGGCCAAAAAGGTCTCGCCCTTGCTCTCACAGAGATTGTGGAGCACACAACAAGCAGCAATAACTACGGGGATATTCTTTTCGCTGATGTCCGAGCGAGTCAGTAAGGTCCGCCATCTCCCCTTGAGATGTCCAAAAGCACACTCCACCACCATTCTGCACTTGCTCAGCCGGTAGTTGAAGAGTTCCTTCTCACTGTCCAAGGCGCCTGTATAGGGCTTCATGAGCCAGGGCATTAGCGGGTAGGCCGGGTCCCCGAGGATCACTGTAGGCATCTGCACATCCCCAACCGTTATTTTGTGGTCCGGGAAGAAAGTACCTGCCTGGAGGCATTTGAACAGACCAGAGTTCCTGAACACACGCGCGTCATGAACCTTGCCCGCCCACCCGACGAAGATGTTGGTAAAACGTCCCCTATGGTCCACCAGTGCTTGCAGCACCATTGAAAAGTAGCCCTTTCGGTTAATGTACTCGCTGGCCTGGTGGGCTGGTGCCAGGATAGGGATGTGAGTCCCATCTATAGCCCCACCGCAGTTTGGGAATCCCATCGCGGCGAAGCCATCTATGACGACCTGGACGTTTCCAACAGTCACTACCTTTGAGAGCAGTTGCTCAACGATTGCGTGGGCTACTTGAATCACAGCAACCCCCACGGTAGATTTGCCCACGCCAAAGTGGTTCGCTACTGACCGGTAGCTGTCTGGCGTGGCAAGTTTCCAGAGGGCTATGGCCACTCGCTTCTGCACACTCAGCGCTGCTCGCATCCGTGTGTCCTGGCGCTTCAGGGCAGGGGACAGCAAGTCACACAGTTCAAGGAAAGTGCCCTTACGCATCCTGAAGTTTCGCAGCCACTCTGTTTCATCCCAGACCTGCAGCACTATGCGGTCCCACCAGTCCGTGCTTGTTTCCCGGGCCCAGAATCGCCGTTCCACACCATGAACTTGACCCATTGCCACCATGATCTCCACGGCGCGGCGTACCCTGCTTTGTGAGAGGTCTGCGCCACTCTCCTCACCGCGCTGCCGGAGCCTCCTTGCCCGATTTCTCAGCAGCTGACTGTGGAAGAGGTGGACGATAAGGTGCGAGGAGTTGACAACGGCCATAAGTGCAGCGATGATTGCAGCGGGCTCCATGCTCGCAGTGCTGTGGCGTCCGCGCTGTAACCGACCAGAGAAGGGCGTGAACAGATTTCCCGCCGGCGCTTTCAGGGAGGGAGGGCGTGATTGACGGTTCAATGACGACAGTATCCCAAAACCGCCCTCGACACATTTTTTCCCCCAGCAGGCATTGCGAGCTCTACCCAGCATTCCAATGGGCAGCGGGGACTGCGGGAACTGTGGGATAGCTTCCCACAGTGCACCGCTTACAAAGTCGACGCCGGCCCCGTTAATGTGGACTCAGAAGTTCGAATTAGTGTATTTAGTGTGGATACACAAATTCGACTTCATAAGGTCGAATCCACAAATTCGACTTCAGTGGATTCGAAATAGTCTTGTAGTGTAGACAAGGCCTTAGACTGAGTGCTGATGAGTTGGGAGGATCTCCGGAGAAGAGCTGGTTATAGGGGACAATTTTGGTTTGCGTGATCATGAGCTAATTCAGTTTCAACTAAATGGAAGGATAAACAAAACTAGGTCTGCAATTAGGGGCCTGGATTTCAAAAGGGGAAACTTTAAAATATTAAGGCAATTAACTAGAGGAATGGACTGGGCTGAAGAACTCAAGGATCTGAAAGTGGGGGAGGCTTGGAATTACTTTTAGTCCAAGTTGCAGAAGCTCTCTGAAGCCTGCATCCCAAGCAAGGGGGAAAACTTCCTAGGGAAGGGTTGTGGACCAGGCTGGATGAACAAGCGTCTCACACAGGTGATTAAAATAAAGCAGAAATCCTACAAGGAATGGAAGATGGAATGGATCAGGAAGAAAAGCCACGTCTTGGAGGTCAGAAAGTGCAGGGTTAACGTGAACTGTCAATAGCCAAGCACAGCTGGACCTTGCAAAGGAAATTAAAACCAACAGTAAACGGTTCTATAGCCATATAAACACAAAGGAAACAAGGAAGGAAAGAGTGGGACTGCCAAACACGGAGGATGAGATGGAGATTTTAAGAAAGGGGAAAAAGTGACCCAGGAAACTACAGGCCTGTTAGTCTGATCTCAATTGGACGCATGGTTTTAGAACAAATTTGGAAAGAGAAAGTAGTTAGAGACAGAAGTAAAGAGTAATTGGGATAAAATACAACACAGTTTTACAAAAAGTAGATGGTGCCATACCAACCTGATCTCTTTCTTTGAGAAGATAACTGATTTTTTAGACAAAGGAAATTCAGTAGATCTCATCTATCTGGATTTCAGTGGCATTTGATACAGTTCCACATGAGGAATTATTAGTCAAATTGGAGGAGATGGGGATTAATGTTGTTCTTAGTCCCTAAGTGCATGACCTTGCATTTGCACTATTGAATTTCATCCCAGCGAGCTCTGCAATGGGCAGATAAAGGGGCAGAATGTTTTGCCACAATGTTTCTGGGGATCTTGGTCCCCTGCTCACAACAGAATCTGTGCAGCAGAACCGAGCTCAGAAAGTGGCTTTGATTCTCCACTGAGACAATAACATTCTTTTATCCGGGAAATATCGTCACCCGACTCAATATCCTCAAGGAAGAAGAATTTCCAAGGGATGCAGAAGACCCACTCTGCTGTCAAGACACAGTCATGCTGGCTTTGGAACTGGGCTATTACTTTGAGAAGCAAGGGCCGGGTTCTGTTCTCACACCAGTCTCATTCTATTGGCTTGAGTTACTCCTGTGTATGAGTGTCATAAACAGATAGTTAAGGGTTAAGTCTCTTTTACCTGTAAAGGGTTAACAAGCTCAGTGGACCTGGCTAACACCTGACCAGAGGACCAATCAGGGGACAAGATGCTTTCAAACCTCGGTGGAGGGAAGCCTTTGTTTGTGTTCTTTGTTTTGGGGGGTGTTGTCTCTTTGGATCTAAGAGGGGCCAGACGTATATCCAGGCTCGCCAAGCTTCCTGAAATATTCTCTTCTATTCAGTATAGTGAGTATTAGAAAGGCGAATTAGTCTTTTGATTAATTTCTGTATTTGCAAATGTGTGTTGCTGGAACAATATTTTACCTCTTTGCTGTACCTGTACTTAAGCTAGAGTCCCTCTAGTTTTTATAAGCTGGACCCTGTAAACTTCCATCCTGATTTTACAGAGATAGTTTTTTACTTTTTCTTTTTTTAATTAAAAGCTTTTCTTTTTAAGAACGTGTTTGATTTTTCCCTTGTTTGAGACCAGGGGATTAGTCTGACTCACCAGGGATAGGTGGGGGGAAGAGAGGAGGGGGGAAGGTGAATCCCTCTTTGTTTTAGATTCAAGGAGTTTGAATCAGTGTGGAGCCTCTCAAGGCAACCCAGGGAGGGGAAAGGAGGAGGGGAATGGTTAAGTTTCCCTTGTGTTAAAATCCAAGGAGTTTGGATCTGTGTTCCCCAGGGAAAGTTTTGGGGGAACAGAGAGTGTGCCAGACACTAATCTCTGGCTGGTGGCAGCATTACCAGATCTAAACTAGGATTTAAGTTTAGAAGGATCCATGCAGGTCCCCATCCTTTGGACGCTAAAGTTCAAAGTGGGGAATAAACCTATGACAATGAGAGACCAGAATCAGACCTCAAGAGTATAAACCCAGCTCAGGATTCTTTTCCCCATCTAATTGCAGCCTGGCCTGAGTGTTACAGCCTTAAGAAGTGTCTCATGACACTGTCCCTTTAAAAAATCATGGGGAAGCTTTTAATGGCCTTCTGACTATTGGGGCAGGTTCTGGGCAGGTTGCGCATAGCTGTGAGGAGCGTCAGCTCAATTTAGAATATTTTTTTTCCTGTCAAAGTGTCTGAAATGGGCAATTCTCTGTTTATTGGGCAGTTTTTGGTACCTGTGCTGTCTACTTCACTTGCTGTTCTGTTTTCCTTTCATATGGACACAATAACAAAAATATGTGAGTATTTTAAAGAACTCCAACCCCCTGTCTGTCATCTCAGAGCTTAGTTAATGCTGAAAAGGAGAAGCAATTAACCATTGGAACAACTTACTGAGGAATGTGGTGGATTCTCCATCTCTTGACATCTTTAAATCAAGATTGGATGGCTTTTTAGAATTCGTGCTGTCGCTCAACCACAGGCTATGGGCTCTATGGATGGGTCACTGAGTGACAGTCTCTGGCTGGTGTTATACAGGAGGACAGACTAGATGATCACAATGGTCCCTTCTAGCCCTGGAATCTACGTAACACGCATTACCAATAGCAGCACGACTCACCCAGGGCCAGGCTGCCTTGAGCAAGTGGTATCTGATTAGAGCTGGTAATGGCTGAAGGTTGTTGCCAGCTGGTTGCTGTTCATCATCTTCTGTGGAAAGAACCTTGTGGTCCCAGTAGAGAGGTGCCCCCAAACCACCACCATTATTGGTAGCTTATTGGTTAAGAACTGAGTGGGTCTCAGAGATGGAGCTACCCCATCTCCAGTGAGGAGGGGGGGGGGTGTTGGTAAAGGTCCATCGGCAGAGCTACTTGCTGTAGACATCAATCCTCAGGGCTGTCATCTTTCTCCCAGTAATAAATGCCCTTGGAAATAAATATTCCACGTCTTTGAAGGAAGAGCAGCCTGAGATACAGAAAAACAACCGATTGGGCCCTTACAAGGACGTGACAGATTTGGGAGGGACTGCTCCTGTTGGGTTGGAAGGGACAGACACGTTTTGATATGTGGCACAGCGAGGCAGGGATAGGAGAATTCGAACAGCTGTTGAAGCCGGTCTCCCAGCTGAGCCTGAATTTATTTCCTCGGTGGCTGAAACATATTTTGAGACATCCCTTGCTTAGCACATACAATTGGATGTTTTAAATGTATATATAGATGGTTCTGACAACATCATAACATCTGATCAAAAGGTGCAAAAATTAGAAATTCAAGTCAAGCAAATCATTTATTGGGTGATTATGAAACAATAACTCCACGATCCAGTGACAGACCTGGAAACATACAAATTACAGAGCCAGCCACACTGAGCGGCATAAGGGCAGCTCTCTCTGCTACAGCCAGAAATATCACACCAAGACAAAGCGTCCCTGCAATGCACATCCCATGCGGCCCCCTCCAGTGCACAGGTGGGGGCCGCATGGGATGTGGCTGGAAAACATGCTGCATAGCTTGGAAATTAAGGTGCTTTCTGAGGTGCTGAGACCTGCATGTCACAGCCCAGCCTGTCCATGGGCCTGCTTACAAATCCACCTAGAAGGCAGAGTGCAGTTGGCATCATTCCACCTATTCAGCTTCCTTGGGCGTATCTCAACACAGTCTTCTCTGCCTCCTGTCCTCTGATGCCAGTTGTCTGGCTGATTCTCCTCCCAGAACCTACGGATCAGAGTGTTTAATGTCTCCGTGGAGAACCACAGCCAATTCCTGAGCTCAGTTCTGCTCTGTGGACTCTGGACTCTGTTGCTGGCAGGGGACCAAGACACCCAGCAATGACGCGGTGAAGCGATGCACCCCCCGGCCACCCCTCAGAGTTCTCCACAGCTCTTGTGGCCATGGTAACGAAGGGCTTCTGACGGCCGGGGGTAGCACCTGCCCTGCGCCTGACAGGCCAGCAAAGAGCCAAAGTCAGTGTGTGGCTCCAAAGGCTGAGCAGCAGCAACTCGGATCTCAGTGCCCAGAACCAGAGCAGGTGGCACAGCACGTCCCAGGCACCCCTGAGATGGGAATGCAGGAACCCGGGCCAGCTTTAGGCTGATTCCTATGATTCCCCTGAATTGGGCCCTGTGCCTAAGAGGGCCCCACGCCCTAAAGAAGAGCACCTAACTTTTTAATTTTTACTCACCCGGCGGCGATCCGGGTCTTCGGTGGCAATTCGGCGGCGGGTCCTTCAGACCTGGAACGAGTGAAGGACAATCCGCCAAAGTGCTGCTGAAGATCCGGACCACCGCAGGGTATTCGAATCGGGCCCCGCACTTGCTAAAGCCGGCCCTTGCAAGAACGGGAAGAGAGGGCAGCGGGGGTCAGTCATTGACTTCTTCCTGGCCCTGCTTATGGGCCCCGCCCACAGCCCCCTGAGGTCACTGCACCGACTGCAGCTGGCTCCGGCCATGCCCCCCGCCCCACAGCCTCCCCGTGCCCAGCCTGACCGAGGGGAGAGCGCAGCGCAATCCCAAGGAGAGCGGGAAACTGCCGCTCACTCCAGACTCCCCTGGCTGCACTGAGTCGACTTGGGGCCAGACCCTCAGCTGGTGTAAATCCCTGTGGTTCATTCAAGTCAATGCCGAGTTACCCAGGGGAGGCTCTGGCCCGGGGTCTCAGTGGGCACTGAACACACACTCCGCGTTGAGGCTCCTGCTCTAAGCAAAGGGGCATTAGCAGAAATTCCTGAGGGGATGCACTGCTGTCGTGGCAGCGCCCGGGGGCCTCCCTCAGGATCGGTCCCACTGTGCCGGGTGCTGCATAGACACCAGGGGCTGCACAGACGCTGCCCGAAAGAGCTTGTGACCAATCGTGTAATAAATAATCACGTCTCTCAAGCTTTACTCACTCCCTGCTTGCGTCTGCTCTGTATTCTGTGCCATCCACCCAGCGCCAGCTGCCTTCTGTCTCCCAGTCGGTGAGTCCAATCCAGTGATCTTGTCCCTTGGTCTCATTGGAGAGAAACTCCTGCACAACACAGTTTGCAGCATGTGCAGGTCACCCAAGAGAGGCTGCAGGATGCAGCCGCAGCTGCCTGGGCTGAACTGATTTTGGGGGAGAGGAAAGGGCGTCTGGTGGCGTGAGCAGGGCATTGGGCAGCGGGAGACGTGGTGTCCTGCCCCCAACGCTGACAGTGACTAGCTGGGAGGCCCTGACGGAGCCCTGGAGCAGCTCTGTGACTGCGTCTACATCTGTATCTGCCTGGGGCTAACAGCAGGGACCTGTCTCAGAACACTCCCCCCACGGTCCCCTCAGAGCTGGGCTGCGGCAGGTACTGACGGGCACCTCAGAGTTCACACCAGCCCCCTGCCCTGCAGGAGGCAAAGCTCGGAGCAGAGAACTGGGTGCAAAGTCTGGCCCTGCCGGAGGGTGGGATTTTCCTCCTCCGAAGGTGCCGCAGAGGCCTGGGGTGAGGGCTGCAGTGGGCACATGGGGAGAGAGGATTCTCTGAGAGGTGTATGGCCCCTTGCACACAAGCCTTCCAGATACAGGCTTCTAGATTGTCCAGCAGGAGCTCAGGCCTGGGGAGACGGATCAAAGGGGTCCTCACTGGGAAAGGCCATTGGGTTTGCAGGAAATGCTACATTGGAAGTAGTGAAAATCAGAAATGAGCCTGACCCCAAATCCCCCTCCCCCGGCACCTCGGACTCTGGGAAGTCCAGATCCTGGCTCTGTTCCTCTGCCGCATCTCTACTGATGGGTGAATCCCCCGAGTCAGATACCAAGGCTTGGCATCCTCTCTGATGGTTTCCAACCTCAGCTGCCACCTCCCACCTCCTTCCGGTGTGAAACAAGACACTGACCCATTATCCAAGCCCCTAGGAGCTTCCTGCACTCACCTGTTCTGCCTGGGAGGAGACAGAGGTCAGGTGCGAGTCCTGAGACACACAAAACCGCTCCGACGCATCCCACGACTTCCTTTCTTGTGAAAAGTAATAGAGGTTCCCACCGTAAAACCTCCAGCCCCTGGAGAGCTTTGTCAGCACATCACCTAGGAGCAGAGACTGAGGTGAGACGCCCGGGCTAAAGTCACAGGGACACATGCAGGGAGCTCAGGGTTTCTAGTGCTGCATTTCCCCTGCCCTTCAGCTGTCCAAAGCTCAAGGAGCTTCTCAGTCCTGATTCTCCAGCATCACAATAAGTATCTTTCATGGCCACATGATGGATCCCACAGAGCGCTGCAGAAAGCAGACTCCATAGGGTCTCTGCCCCAGCACTGAAATGCAGCTGCATCTGGGCTGGAGCATGGGCGCTAGTCCCAGTGCAGAGCAGCCTGACTGTAATGGGAAAGGGGAGACTCACTGTGCAGCTGAGCTGGCAGGGGGAATTCAGGTGGGGGAATGTAGCTGCCCAAGGTGGAACATCCCCTGGTTCTGCATCAAATATTTTCAATGATCATGAGAAGTTGAGGTCTCAGGTCTCTTGCACTTTGGCATCTCCCCCAACACCCTGCCGGGGGCACTGGCTCATGGATGGTTCTGAAAGTAACGCCCCATACGCTGAAATGCCAGGGTCACTTTCTGCCTGTGACCTGATGGGTTTGGAACGTCTAAGAGAGCTGATAGCTGGGTGCTCCCATTAGGCTAATGAGGCCTAGGGTGTAATTTAACTCCACACCGATCACCACGGTGTGGGCCCAGGTGCAGCCACCGGTGATTTTTAATGGAAGAGAACTCGGAGTTGGAGAAAGGCTCTGCGTTGTCAGCCTGGGAGCCTGAAATCCTCCGTTCATCCTCAGCACCAGCAGAAACGGCACGAGCCAGCACTGCAGCTAGTACTTACTGCAGCGACCTTGCACTGCTCCTCGCGCTGCACTGATGTGCAGACGGATCTGGATTTCTCCATAGGCTGCACAGACAGTTGTGACATGTGGCCACAAGGGAGCGCTCTGCCTCCAGCAATGGGACTGTGGCAGGTACCCAAATTATTGGGAGGGCTCAGGGACTGGGTGGGTGGGAGGATTGAGACCCAGGAGTGCAGCTCCACTGACATCCTGCTTACGCCAGGGTCTGAATTCGGCCCTGTGTGTCTCATGAGCTGCATCCGTCTTTCCCACCAATGCAACCCTGACAATACAGGGGCCAAGGTGAAAACTATGGAGTGAAGGGAGCAACAGTGAAGGACGGAAGATGGTGACCACTAGGCATCCTGCGCAGGAGCATGGGGCGGATGCAGCCAGCCTGCCACTGCCAGGAAGGGAGCTAGGAGGGAGCCTGGAGCAGCCACCTGTCCCTGGGAACAAAGCCTCCGCTGGCAGAGGAAGGTGCAGAGCAGCAGCTCGTTAGACAGGGGGATGGGACCACCTGGCAGGGAATTGTATGGAGGGGAGCAGGAGGATGCCAGGCACCCACCATCCCTATAGGCAGGAGAGTGCTCAGCTTCCAGGCCAAGGGAGGAGAAGTGACCCTGATGCCTAAGACCCTCGTCCTGCGACTTACTGTCTGATCCCTTTGCTGACGCGTCTGAGGCGTTGTCAGGCTGCAGAGAGACTTGGAGCTTCTGCACCGCTTCTTCAACCGCTTGCAGCTTCCTCTGTGCCCGGAGATCTAGAAATCACACGTCTGCAGGTCAGCAACCGAACCGAACTGCGGCTGGAAACCAGCCACACCCAGAGAAGGAACAAGCCCTGAGCGCGAGCCTGTCCTCTATGACGTCTTTTATTTTAATCTTGGAATGCTCCTGGCACAGCCAAGGCCCCGTTCGGGGCTCTCTCCTGGTATATGTTACACCGTCTTAACGTGGTGTGTCAGCTCCTTGGAGCAGAGAGCTACAAACTCCATCAGAGCAGATTGAGATTAAATCTCACAACAAACTTCCTGACGGTGAGACCACAGGACCATGGAACAGACGCCTCAGGGGGTCATGGAAGCTCCTTCACTGGAGGTTTTCAAAAGGAGGCTGGAGCCGTCTGTCTGGGATGGGTCAGACACAACAAATCCTGCATCTTGGCAGGGGTTAGACTAGATGCCCCTGGGGTCCCTTCTCACCCGATGGTTCTGTGATTCTATGACCTCATTTTCCTGTGTGTTTGTGCAGCACCTAGCGCTATGGAAAGAAGGACCAGGGTGCAGCTTCTGGGCACTGTGGTCGTCCAAGTGCTTATTAACAATCCTGACAGCTCCACTCCTGGTGTGTCTCAGGGGCCTGTCTGCTAACTGGAGGCCCAGACCCTTAGAGGTGTTCAGGCCCCAAACTCCCAGTGATTTCTATGGAAACCAGGAGCCCAAATGCCTCTGAGGATCTGGGTTTGCAGACTAATGTCCAGCTGCTCAGATGGTGTCAATCTGACTTCAGAGGAGCTACTTCGATTTACACCTGCAGAGCATCTGTCCCTAAAAATCAGCCTTCACTCCCCTTAGCGCTGCAGGGCCAACACAGCGATGCCCCAGGGAGCCAGCTTCTCTTCCAGCTTGTGCATCATCAACAGGCTTGTGATCTAAATGCTGTCTGCAGAATCTTTTCCACAATCCATCGTACGTCTCTGGCTCCTTTCACGGCAGTAGCTGAGCATCTCACAGTCTTTAATATATTATTTAATGTCGCACAACACCTCTGTGAAGTAGGGAAGTCTCCTCCCCTCATTTTACAGGTAGAGAACTGAGGCAGAGACAGGTCTCATAGACCTTACAGCCAGAAGGGCCCATCATGATCATAATCTGACCTCCTGCACATCGCAGGCCGCAAAACCTCGCCCACCGACTCCTGTAATAGTCCCATAACCTTTGGCTGAGTTACTGATTTAAAGACTTCAAGTTACAGAGACTCTACCCTTTACACTAGTTAAAACCTGCAAGTGACCTGTGCCCCAGGCTGCAAAAAATCTCAGGGTCTCTGCCAATCTGATTTCGGGGAAAATTCCTTCCCGACCCCATTGAAAGATGGATCAGGACCTGGTTAAATGGGAGACTACAACGGGTCTTGCTCAAAGGTGAACTGTCAGGCTGGAGGGAGGTTACTAGTGGAGTTCCTCGGGGATCGGTCTTGGGACACATTTTATTTAACATTTTCATTAACGACCGTGGCACCAAAAGGGGGAGTGCGCTACTGAAACTGGTAGATGACACAGAGTTGGGAGGTATTGCCAGCATGGAGGAGGACCGGAATATCATACGAGTAGAGCTAGACGACCTTGAAACCTGGAGTAGTAGAAATGGGATGAAATTCAGTAGTGAAAAGTGCAAAGTCATTCACATAGCAATTAACAAAAATATTAATCCCCATCTTCTCCAAATTGACTCATAATTTCCCATGGGGAACTGTATGAAATGCCCTGAAATCCAGACAGATGAGATCTACCCCATTTCCTTTGTCTAAAAAATCAGTAATCTTCTCAAAGAAAGAAAAGGCTGGTCTGGCATGATCTACCTTTTGTAAAACCGTGTTATATTTCATCCCATTTACTGTTAACCTCTATGCCGCTAACTACTTTCTACTTCCAAAATTGTTCAAAAAACCAATTGAGGTCAAACTAAATGGTCTGTAGTTTCCTGGATCACTTATTTCCTGTTTCTAAAAAATAGGAACTCCATTAGCAATTCTGCAGTCATAGGGTCTGACCCCTGACTTTATGGATTCACTAAAAATCCTTGCTGGTGGACTTGCAACTTCACGTGCCAGTTCCTTTAATATTCTTGGATGGAGATTATTCAGTTTGGTCCTATTAAGCTGTTTGAGTTTGACTTCCACCTCAGATGTGGTAATTTCTACTTCCTTATCCTCGTTCCCATTAACCAGCCTGTCACTACCCATAAACTCCTCATTCCATTTATTAAAAACGGAGGCAAAGTATTTGTTTAGGCATTTGCCCATGGCTAGATTATCTTCAATCTCCACACACCCTCCGTGTTGGGCAGTCCCTTTTTGTTTATATGGCTCTAGAACCGTTTACTGTTGGTTTTAGTTCCATTTGCAAGGTCCAGCTCTGCTTGGCTCTCAGCAGTTCTCACTTTTCCCTGCACTTTCTGATCTCCAAGACGTGGCTTTCCTTGCTGATCCATCCCATCTTCCATTCCTTGTAGGATTTCTGCTTTCTCTTAATCACCTGTGTGAGACGCTTGTTCATCCAGCCTGGTCCACAACCCTTCCCTAGGAAGTTTTCCCCCTTGCTTGGGATGCAGGCGTCAGAGAGCTTCTGTAACTTGGACTGAAAGTAATTTCAAGCCTCCCCCACTTTCAGATCCTTGAGTCCTTCCGCCCAGTCCATTCCCCTAGTTAATTGCCTTAATATTATAAAGTTTCCCATTTTGAAAACAAGGCCCCTAGTTGCAGACCTAGTTTTGTTTATCCTTCCATTTAGTTGATACCAAATCAGCTCATGATCACGTGAACCAAGGTTGTCCCCTACAGCCAGTTCTTCTCTGGAGGTCCTTCCTACTCACCAACACTCAGTCTAAAATGGCAGCACCTCTTCTTGGTTTGGTGACTATTTGGTGAAGAAATCTGTCAGCTCTCACAGCCAGGAAAGTGTGGGCCCTACCATTATGATTAGCACTTGTCCTCCGATCTATATCCGGGAAATTAAAGTCTCCCATAATCACACAGCCCAGGAGTATATATTTCATTGAAGGTATTCGAAAGGTCTCTATCTATATCCACATAGGATCCTGGGGGTCTGTAGCAGACCTCAAACACTATCTCAGGGGAGCTTCTGGTAGCTTTCTTCTCCAAAGTGATTTTGACCCACACAGTCTCTGATTTATCCGTTCCAGCACTTCTAATCTCTTTACAGTCAGTCTATCTGCTCAGTAATGTAACCCTTCTGCCAGGCAGAGTTGACAGCAGCAAGGACCGAGTTCAGTACATAGCGGTTCCCTTTCAACAATACAATGCTCGAACCCCCACCCAAAGACTTGGGAAAATTACACACACACCCCTGGACGCCTCAAAAAAGAAATACTTCCCCTCTCACACTAAGCACAGAGTCTCAATGTAGCAAAAATCTTTAATAAGAGGAGGTAAACAACTCAGAATTAAATTGGGAAAACACCACAACTAGGGTTCATAAACACAAATCATGAGCCAGGAGACTCACTCCCAAGCAGATGGAGCCGTGTTCTTCCCCCTTTGGTTCTTGAGTCCAGCAACCCAGAAGTCACCCTTCCCACACCCACAGTTTCTGTCCTTGGTCAGTGCAAACCCGCCCCCCCCCCCCCCGGAGTTCAGAAGTTCATCTGTAGAGTTTACCTCCCAGTCTGGGTGGAAGGGGGGGAGGTATGGGAGGCACCTACATGCTCCACTGCTTGTGTCGCTGGCCGATTGCCAAGCCTCTCCGTGGGGTTCTGCTGCAGTCTTCATCGCGGGCCGCTCCTCTCCATCAGCCATCCTGTTAGCCGCTCCTCTCCGCCAGCTGTCCTGCTACCCACTCACCAATATGTCTTCAGGCCCCCCCCCACTGCTGAACACAGCTCTCAGTGATTTCAGCCCTTAGTAACTTCAGCTCTTTAGTGATTTCAGCTGATAGAAGGGGAGCCTCAGTGCCGGTGCACCTCTAGCCCAAAGTTGGCCAAATGCTGAGACCTAGATATCAGTGATTTCAGCTCTGCAGCATGTATCAAGACTCCTAATGGAGTCAAAATTAGCTTTGTTATTACGCCATGCAGAGAGAAGGAGTCAAAGTGCTGTTTAGGGTCCTCAGAAGGGGCCCACACTACCAGGTACAAATATTTGTCCTCAGCCGGGGGTCTTGTAGCTGGATGTGGTGTTCCACTCCTTTGGCACATCCCATGTTCCACTCATGCAGTGAGAACACCTTGGATCTTTCACAAAGCTTCTTCCTCAGGCAATCCTTCCACTCCTCAGACAACGGTGAGTCCCCAAAGTCAAACTTTGCAGGATCCATCGCTGGAACTTCAGCTTCACACTGGGGTCTCACAATGGTTTCAAGCTCAGAGATGTCTGCAATCTTCTGCTCTGGTTTTACAAGCACATTACGGCTTGTTTCATTAGCAATCAGTATAGTCACCTTTCCCTGGGCTTCAGCAGGTAGGGTTATGACTCCACTGAGAACCAGCACTCCTTCCGGGAGCCCTCCCTCAGCCGGCTGCTCTACCATTGCTAATGTTCCCTTACTGCCTTTTAGGCAGGTACTCATGACAATCACCTCCTTTTCTGTCATTGCAGGCACCACTAAGGGGTCCAGGCCCACATACTTCAGTGCTCCCACCGGTAAATCAGGCATCACTTTTTTTGTGTCTTCAATTTTTCTGTAGGCTGTGGCACAATGAATGCGTATCACCAAAGTGTTCAGGTATTGGTCCCCTGCTCGCTGTCTGCAGTAATCCGCAAGTACCTTAAATAGGCTGGAATTGGTCCCTATTAGCACGGACACATCAGAGACTCCTTTAGGGTCAGGGCATATTAAAGCAGAAGTGTCCACCTCCTGTCTTATCCCAGCGATCTCCTCTGGGAATTCCAGGTGTATTATGACAAAAAGTAGAATTAGTTATAAATATGTCAGCATCAAAGCTGGCAACCTTTGGCACAGGTGAGACTGGTCCCTGAACTTTGGGGAACCAAGGGGAGGAACTATCCACATCACATCACAGGTTTATCCGGCTTCTACAACTGGTTGGTAACCACAGGCTACACCACAACTCGAGGTCATCAAGAGAGCCTAGGTTGGCAGTTTGGGAGTGAGATAATCCTTATTCATATATTTAGAAAGTAAGTGTCATAACCCACTAACCTGTAGGAGAAGGGTCCCCATACATTTCTTAGGGTACGGAAACAAGATGTGGGTATAGTAGGTTGGGCCTGAATCAGGATCCTATAAAATACCTTGTAAGCGAGTTCTTGGGGGAGCTTCTTAGTTAGTTCTTTTCTTAAATTTTCTTCTTGTAGCTGCTTTGGACTTAGTTCTTTTCTTCTGTCTATCTATTCTATCTTCTATCACGCCATCAGCTCAGCTTGTGCAGTATAGTATAACTACCCACCATTCCTAACCATTGGGGAAGCCAGCACCATCGTGTAATCAGGCATGCCAGGAGTGAGGCTGGTCCTTCACCTCCTATTACTGGGTTCTCAAGGAAGGGTGTGAGTATGTTAGATTAAGATACTTATAATAGAAATGTTACCACCAGGAGTTCTGGAATTCTTTTACTGTTTTGCAGTTATAAGTTTCATTGCATTCCTTATTTTTATGTTAATGACAATAAAGATTTTATTAATTTGGTATTGTCCTCAGTGTATGCGTTCTTGCCAAGCACCCCAAGAATCCACTCCCAATTCACAACTCTGAGTTTTTGAACTCTGTAGTCTGAATTGGATAAGAACCTATACATCTTCTGGTCAGATGCAATCAGTGGCGAGCCATAAAAACTAACCCATCAAATTCAGGTCAACATATGGGGGAGCACCTTACGTGCTCCGCTTCTCGTGTCGACAGCCAATTGCCACGCCTCTAAGTGGGGTTCTGCTGCAGTTTTCACCGCAGTCCACTCCTCTCTCCCAGCTGTCCTACTAGCCGCTCCTCTCCACTAGCCATCTGGCTACCCGCTCACCAATATGTCTTCAGGCCCCCCCAACTACTTAACACAACTCTCAGTGATTTCAGCTGTTAGTAAATTCAGCTGTTAGTAGGGGAGCCTCAGTGCTGATGCACCACTAGCCCAAAATAGATCTAATGCTGAGATCTAGGTATCAGTGATTTCAGCTCTGCAGCATATGTCAAGACTCCAAATGGAGTCAGAATTAGCTCTGTTATTACACCATGGACGGAGAAGGAGACAAAGTGCTGTTTAAGGTCCTCAGACAGGACTTGTCCTACTAGGTACAAACACCCGGCCCCAGCCTCTCTACATTCACTGGGTTTTGGAACCCATGTACCTTGCCTAGCGAGTGCTACTTGGTTGAGGGCGAGTCCCTCCATCATAAAAGTTCTACTGTCCTTGATTCACCACCATAACAACACTTCATTCCTCCTGCCCCAATAACAAAGACACTGGGGGTCCCACAGCAGCCAAAGTGACCATTTAGGCCAGCAGCCCATCATGCTAAGTAGGGCGGGTGTGCCCATGCAAACGAGATCAGCCCCTGAAGTCCTTCTACACAGCTCACCACCAGATGTCAGGGTAGAGCCCATTCTGACTCTGCTTACATCAATATACAACGCTACTGCACCACCTTCACCTTCATTTCTGTCTTTCCTGAACAGCACATACTCTCCATTGTCTGTACTCCAGTCCTGGCTACTATTCCACCGTGTTTCTGTTGTTCCTGTAACATTTGGTTACATTAGGATCCTCTTCAGCCTCAGGTCCACATCCCATAACTTAGCTCCCGGCAGACAGCTCACCCATCTGTCCCCTGGATCAGCTCTGCTGCCAGGCCTGTCCATTCTTCTTAGTAAGGAGTCACCATCACGTAGACCTGCCTCTTCCTGGTGTTGGTGCCATTCTCCAGCCTTCCTCCTGTTCCTTCTGAATGCAAGTCCCCTTGTCTTTTGTTCTCCCTTGTAATCTACTGCAAGTCATCCTCTTTCCTCCCGGGGCTCCGAACTCTGGGTATGTACATTGACTCTTCCCCTCTTCTTGTGGGACTAGCTGCTCTTCTCTTCTCCCTGGCCCTCCCACCTTCTGCTACTCCCTGCTGCAGCCTTCTTCACTTTCCAACTCAGCAAACCTGTTCCTGAGCTCTACTTCTCCTTCACTAGCTGGTCTTTTCCTATGCCCGGTTCTCATCATCACGTTTCCACTGGCCACTTTACTCACCCAGCAGTCTCCCCTCCGTGTTCTCCAGTCCAGCTTGGATCTGCCAGTCTTGAGTTTTCCCTTCAGCCTCCTCTCACCTTCCCTCCATCATCTGCTCGAATCCCCTTCAAAACTCAACCATCGTTTCCACCTGCATCTCCAAACCTCGGCTCTTCACTTCCACCAGCTCTCAGGCGGCGCTTCATACAAACAAGCTCTTTTCAGGTGCCTGCTCCAGGAACATGTACATCCCGCAGCTTCCACATCTGGTCATCTGGTCACTGTCTGTTCCATTGCTTGGGTCACTACCACTGCTGCCTCTGTGTCTGTCACACCCTTCCTGCCTAAGTGCCTGCCAAGGAGAAAGAAAACCCCACACCACACAAAAACAGAACGTCACCGCCCCTCCCCCAAACTCTCCTTACAATCCCGCACGCTAACTCCCCTGTTCCCAGTTGTTTGCTGGCTTCTTTCCCACGGCTTGGCTGCCTTTGTAGGCCCCCTAACAAGGGAAGCCCCTCGCCCGATCTGATGTGATCACAGGCTCTGCATCTCTCAGCGCACGACCCATACCAGCCTCTGCAACTGAACACCGCAAACCAGCAAACTCTCAAGTACCCAATCGCCAGAGGCGACGCATAGGGGGTGTGTGCAGGGTGAAGCGCCCCCCTGATTTCTGCTTGGCATGCTGGGGGGTGGGGGAGGAGGAAGAGGGGCTGTGTCCTTCTCTCGCTGACGCTGACCCCTGGCACGCTCGGCCCCATCCCTGGCAGCCGGGCCCGGGCAGGGAGTGGAGGGGGCAGGACCAGCCACTTCTCATGTCGGCCGCTCAGGGTCTCTGCTCTGTGCAGCGCAGCGGCAGCCTGAGAGAGCCTGGTGGGGAGGTGGCGGGAGCTACTCCATCAAGGCCAGGCTACCAGGGACAGGAGTCGAGCAAGCTGGAGTCCACTGACCCCCCGGCACGTTTCCGGCTCATTCATCCCCTGTGCCCAGCAGCAGGGCCCTGGTGGGGGCATCCTGGCCCTGCGCCCCCAGCCAGGCTCTCAGGGAGCTGCTGCACTGCACAGAGCAGTGACCTGGAGCGGCCGGCTTCAGCCGCATGAGACGCGGCTCTCTCCTGCTCCTCGCCCGGGCCCAGCTGCCAGGGAGACTGGCCGAATATGCTGGGGGGAGGCGCGGTGGGAGAAGGACAGAGCCCCCCGCAGGTAACTCTGGCGGGGTGGGGAGTGCATGATGGCCCTGGGCTGGGCACGGGGGTCACTGGTCAGAGGTGTTGTCTAACCTGTTCTTAAAACCCTCCCATGATGGGGGTTCCACAGTCTCCCCAGGTGACCTGTGCCAGTGCTGGGCCATCGTTAGACTTAGAAAGTTTGTGCTAGTATCAAACCAGCAGGGCAAGATCTTACAGCTCCATTCAAACTCCCTGGAGCAGGAGATTTATTTTGAGGGTGTCACGGAGTGTGGGGGAGTCAGGCCCTGCACCCCCAGGCGCCCTGCGATTCACCAGGACTCTCAGCCAGCCAGTAAAGCAGAAGGTTTATTTAGCCGACAGGAACACAGTCCAACACAGGTCTTGCAGGCACAGATAACCAGATCCCCCGGCTAGGTCCATTTTGGGGCCTCCCAGCCCCCCCCGGGGATCAGAGCTCGGTCTACCTGCTCCCCTCTCTTCTTCAGCCCACTTTCGTCTCCCAGTCCCCTCCGGCCCCTCCTCTCTCCTCCACCTCCTTCCTTTGTCTCCCCTCCCCCAGGCCAAGCTCAGCTCACCCTTTGAATTCCTGACACTCACCTAAACCTCTGGCTTTCCCCTCCCCCACACAGACAGTCTGTGCTTCCTACTCCTTCACACCTCTCCCCCCTCCGAGACTGAACTGAGCGGGGTCACTCCAGCCAGTGACCCGGGGAAGTTCGGACCCACCTACAACCTTATGCCGCCCGCGCCCTTTCCCCACCCCAATACCCCTGGGGTGCACCCTGGGCTGGGGCCTTCTCCCCACGTTCCAGTCTGGGGGGCTGTGATTCGGGTTCTCTCGGTTCAGAGCCCCCCTTCTGACCCTGGCCCCCCTCCGGACAGGCTCCTCAGGGCGGGGCGGGGGCCTTACAGCCATCTCCCCCCTGTCCCAGGCCTTCCCCCCCCTCTGGCAGGGGGCACAGGAGCGGCAGTGCTGCCGGACATGGGCAAAGACCCCAGGCCAGTAATAGTTCTGCAGCAGCCGCTGCTGGGTACGCCAGGCTCCCTGGTGCCCTGAGGGGGGAATGTCATGGGCCCGGCACAGCAGCTGGTGGCGATACTCCTGGGGTACCACCAGCTGCCTCCTGATCCCCCCTGACTCCATCTTCCCTGGGGGAGCCCATTCTCGGAACAGGAGCCCCTTCTCCCACAGGAACCTTTTCCGGCCACCTCATCCCATGGTCTGTCCCCCCCCGAGGTTGGCCAGGTCCCTTATCCTCCGCAAGGAGGGGTCTTCCCGCACCGCGGCCTGGTACTCAGCCGTTGGGGCAGGGGCGGGGATCTGTCCTCTCTCACCGGCTGGGTCTGGGGCCACAGCCTCTCTGAGCCCTGTCCCTGGGCGTTCCCTCCCCACCGGGTCAGGGTCCGGTGTCTCGGCCAAAGTACTTTCCCCGGGGTCAGGGTGCAGAGCCCTGCGTCGACCCTGACTACCGTTCACGGACAGGGTACCCTGGGTGTTACTTGGCCAGTCCTCGAGGTCCCCCCCCATTAACACCTCCGTGGGCAAATGTGGGTGCACCCCCACGTCCTTGGGGCCCTCCTTGTCCCCCCACTTTAGGTGTACCCTCGCGACAGGCACCCTGAATGGGGTCCCGATCACACCCCTCAGGTTCAGGTAGGTGTTGGGCACCATCCGATCTGAGCCCACCACCTGCGGCCGGGCCAGCGTCACCTCTGCGCCCGTATCCCAGTACCCAGTGACCTCCTTCCCGTCTACCTCCAGGGGAACAAGGCACTCGCTCCGGAGGGGCAGCCCTGTGCCCACCCTGTAAACCCCAAACTCAGGGCTGGGAGCATCCAGCCCCTCGGAGGGGTCAACCCGGGGCCCCCCTCCCTCCTTCGCAGGGGGTACGCGGCCCGCCCCCCTTTCCTGCGAACGATGCCCCTCATCCGGCTGGGTCTCTACCAAGTTGACCCAGTGTGGGGTTGGTCTGCTCAGTTTGTCCCGGAGCTTGGGGCACTGGGCCCGTACGTGGCCCGGTTGGCCACATTGATAGCAGCCCATGTCTCGTGGGTCCCCTCGAGTGGGACAGCTGGACCTGACACCAGATGCTTCCCTTTGGTGGGGGCCCTCCCTCGGCTCCTTCTGGGAGGTCCCATGGTGACTCTCTCTCTGCGTCGAGGCAGACCTGCTCCTTCGAGACGCCTCCCTGCCATCCCCTGCCCGACTGTCCACAAACTCGTCGGCCAGCCGGCCTGCATGCTGCAGATTCTCCGGCTTCTGGTCCATTAACCACAGCTTCAGGTCCGACGGGCACTGCTCATACAGGTGCTCCAGTACGACTAGGTCAAGCAGGTCCTCTCTAGTTTGGGCCCCAGCCTTCCACTTGCGGGCGTACCCCTGCGCCCGGTTGACCAGTTGCAGGTAGGTGACCTCCCGGGTCTTACGTTGACCCCGGAACCTCTTCCGGTACATCTCCGGGGTCAGCCCAAACTCGCGGAGCAGGGCCTCTTTGAACAGGTTGTAGTCCCGCGCCTCCTCCCCTCTCATTCGGCTGTACACCTCCATGGCGGTGGAGTCCAGTAAGGGGGTGAGGCACCGGATCCTGTCTGCGGGGTCAACCTGGTGCAGCTCACAGGTGTTCTCAAAGGCCGTCAGGAAGGTGTCCATGTCCTCCCCCTCCTTACGCGGGGCCAGGAAGTTCTTATCAAAGCTCTTTGTAGGCTTGGGCCCCCCCTCACTCACCGCAGCCGGGGCCTCCCTGCTTTTCAGCTGGGCCATGGCGAGCTCATGGTTGCGCTGCTTCTCCCTGTCCTCAAATTCACGTTGCTTCTCCTTTTCCCTTTCCTCGAATTCACGTTGCTTCTGCTTCTCCTCCAGCTCACGCTGGCTTTGTCTTTCCTCACGTTCCCTCTGTCTTTCCTCATATGCCCTCTGTTCCTTACGCTCCTCCATCTCTTTCAGTTGTATCTCTCTCTCCAAGTCCAGCCGCCTGTGCTCCACGGAGGCCGAGCGTCGCTGGGATGATCCCCGGCTGGGGCGTGAGCTTCGCCGGGCCGATCCCCTGCTGGCCGGGGGGGTCACGGTGCCCTCCGTAGCTGGGCTCCTCCTCCCCCTCCCCCTAGGCCTAGGGGTGGGGGGTCTCGAGGAGCCCTCAGCGGCCGGCTGACCCCTCCCAGCTGGGACAGACACTGGGGCCTGCGCTGCATCTGCCCGGCTGCTTCCCTCAGAGACAGGGACCGGTTCATTCCTGCGATCTCTCTCCTCCAGCCGGGCAATCAGCTGGGCCTTGGTGAGCTTCCCATGGCGCAGCCCCCCCTACTTGCACAGCTCCACCAGCTCACACTTGCGCTTCTGGGAATACATCTTCCTGCTGGCCACTCGCAGGCTGGGGTGTTCGCCACTCCCCACGGGTTCCAGGGGGACCCCTAGTGTGCCAGTCCTTGAGGTCACCCCCTCTCTGCCAGGGTTGAGCTGCAGACTCCTCCGCCCCGGGGATCGCTCGCTGTGATCCCCCAGGGGACCCTGTTACTGCAAAGTCCTGCTCTCTGGCCACACTCTCCCAGGGGTTAATCGCCCCTTCGTTTTACTGCTCCCCAGTCACTTACTGCAGGAAGCGCCGTCCACGGGGTGCCGCCGATCCCACCGCTGCCACCAGTTGTCACGGAGTGTGGGGGAGTCAGGCCCTGCACCCCCAGGCGCCCTGCGATTCACCAGGACTCTCAGCCAGCCAGTAAAGCAGAAGGTTTATTTAGCCGACAGGAACACAGTCCAACACAGGTCTTGCAGGCACAGATAACCAGATCCCCCGGCTAGGTCCATTTTGGGGCCTCCCAGCCCCCCCCGGGGATCAGAGCTCGGTCTACCTGCTCCCCTCTCTTCTTCAGCCCACTTTCGTCTCCCAGTCCCCTCCGGCCCCTCCTCTCTCCTCCGCCTCCTTCCTTTGTCTCCCCTGGCCAGAGGTGTCACCTCCCCTCCCCCAGGCCAAGCTCAGCTCACCCTTTGAATTCCTGACACTCACCTAAACCTCTGGCTTTCCCCTCCCCCACACAGACAGTCTGTGCTTCCTACTCCTTCACAGAGGGACAGACTGGAAACCCGGTCGATATTCTGCTGAAATGTGGGGGTGCCCCTCCCCTCCAGTCGAGCCAGCTGGCCTGTATGGAAGTTGGCAAACGTTGGGCGTGGAGCTGCAGTTGAACTTACATAGAAGCGTCACAGCAAGGAGGGACGTGGCCAGGGCCAGACTCAGGAGGAGAAGGACAGGAGTGACGATGCCCTGCGCCCTGTGCCGCCAAGGGACTGATGTCTTGGAAGGATTTCCTTGAAGGAGAAGAAGAAACGTATCCATGGAAAGTTACAGCTCAAATGCCACTGACCAAGGAAACTACATCCCCCAAATCTAATACCTGCTCAGCCTCCTATTCCCTCATTGTGGTTAACAGCAACAGCGGAATCAGGCCAAATAAGGTCAGAACTGACCTGAACGATAATGTGAAAAGCGACCCTCCCTAAATCAGGAGTGACTCTAGTGCCAGGCAGGCGTCCTGTGAGAGAGATCTGGGAGCAGGATTTCCCCTCTCCCTAAGCATTTCTTGAGAGGGAAGTTCAGGGATTGTGAAGTCCAGGCCGAAAGGAGTATTGAGAAAAGGAACCTGAAACAAGTTATGAAATATGAATACAACAAGGCAGTGAAATGAGGGGAAATGATTCTTTGCAGGAGAAAAGTGGGCCTGACAGCAGCAGTGTGCTCAGAAGGGCCTTTCTACAGCATCCCTGTCTGATAACCCATCCCCAGGATGCTGGGCTCCTCCCTGCAAGGCAGCCAAGGGGCGAATCACAGGGCAAAGCCAGAAGACTGTGTCTCCCCTGCACATTAAAGGGAGAAGACTAGAGCTGCATTCGAGCCAGGATCTATGTGTAGACAGAAGTAAGTGTGCTCGGTGTGCTCTGGATTTGGTCTCCTCAAGGTGAACGGCAGCTGCTTGGAGACACAAGACTGTCAGATTCTCCTCTCCCTGAAAGTCTCAGCCTGACGCACCCCCTCCCTGTCTGATCTGGGCCTCAGCCATTAGCTCGCGCCGCTCCCCCATGGGGTGTGGTTCCTGGAACCAGCAGACAACACTCAGGTGCCCAGATAATCCCCTTAAATTGCAGAAGTGGCTTCTCTCACGCTAACCAAAGGGTGAAGCTGCCTCTCACTAATGTACTGAGTTTACAGTTCTCAGCCTTTCCTGAAACAGATTCTGGGAAGAGCTTCTCTGTCACCCAGCGCAGGCTACATTCCCCTTGTGTTTTCCTTTGTTGCTGCAGAGAGCCTAGCTGAGCTCGGTGCCTACGGCCGCACCCTCCACTTCCGTCAGCCCCGTCTCCCTGCCTGTCTCCTGACCCTTCCTGGGCGTCTTTCATGTGTTCAGATCCAGAACAGCTGCCACACGGCATCTGGATTGCACTGAAACCAAAGGGGATAAACAACCCCCGGAGCAGGCCCTTGTTCAGCTGACACCTGCACAACCAAACGTAAGAACATAAAAACGGCCAGACTGGGTCAGACCAAAGGTCCATCCAGCCCAGTGTCCTGTCTGCCAACAGTGGCCAGTGCCAGGTGCCCCAGAGGGAATGAACAGAACAGGGAATCATCAAGTGATCCAGCCCCTGTCACGCATTCCCAGCTTCTGGCAAACAGAGTCTAGAGACACCATCCCTGTCCTTCCTGGCTAATAGCCATTGATGGACCTATTGGCCATGAACTTATCTAGGTCTTTTTTGTAGTCTGTTATAGTCTTGGCCTTCAGAACATCCTCTGACAAGGAGTTCCACAGACAGACTGTGTGTTGTGTGAAGAAATACTTCCTTTTGTTTGTTTTGCCCTTTTCTGAAACTTTTCCAATTCCAATATATCTTTTTTGAGATGGAGCGACCACTTGTGCACGCAGTATTCAAGATGCAGGTATACTATGCCTTTATACAGAGGCAACATGATATTTTCTGTTTTATTATCTGTCCCTTTCTTAATTATTCCCAACATTCTGTTGGCTTTTTTGACTGCCGCTGCACATTGAGTGGATGTTTTCATAGAACTATCCACAGTGACTCCAGGATCCCTCTCTTGAGTGGAAACAGCTAAGTTAGACCCCATCATTGTATAGTGTGATGGAGCAAGACCGGATGGCTACAGGAAAGTACTGAGGAGCAGGTATGTTAGCTCCAGGCTAAGCAAATCCCTAGTACCATGGGAACCAAAATGGCAGTTGCTCCAGGCTAATCAAGGCACTTGGGGCCAATTAAGAACTTTCTAGAAGGCACCGGAGAGAGCTACATTGATTGGAGCACCTGCAGCTAATCAGAACAGGCTAATCAAGGCACCTGGGGCCAATTAAGAACTTTCTAGAAGGCACCGGAGAGAGCTACATTGATTGGAACACCTGCAGCCAATCAGGGCAGGCTAATCAAGGCACCTGGTATAAAAAGGGGAGCTCACTCCAGTCTAGGGAGGAGGAGCCAGAGGAAAGAAGTGCGCATGAGGAGCTGGGAGCAAGAGACACAAGGAACTAAGAACTGAGAGGGGGTACTACTGGAGGATTGAGGAAAACACCATACAATCAAGCAGCATCAGACACCAGGAGGATCCTGTGGTGAGGATAAAGAAGGTGTTTGAAGGAGGCTATGGGGAAGTAGCCCAGGGAGCTGTAGCGGTCAAGCAGCGGTTACACGTAGCACTATAGAGACTGCTGCAATTCACAGGGCCCTGGGCTGGAACCTGGAGTAGAGGGCGGGCCCGGGTTCCCCCCTAGCCCCGCTACTCCTGATCAGACATAGGAGTAGTTGATCCAGACTATGGGTTTCATCCAAGGGGAAAACCACTGAGGGGAAGAAATCCGCCAATAAGCGCAGGACCTACTAGAGGAGAGGAGGAACTTTGCCACAACAGTTACAGTTGGGATTATGTTTTCCAAGGTGCATCACTTTGCATTCATATACACTGAGTTTCATCTGCCATTTTGTTGCCCAGTCACTCAGCCAAAGCCCTGAGAGGGGCCCCTTGTGCTGGGAGCTTTAGGAAAACAGCCTGGCCCTTATCTCAGAACTTCCAACTCCATTTGCTTCTTGGCCTAGAGGAACAAGTTCCCTTCCCCCCCATCCCCAAGCCCTGGGGAGAACCCTTCTCTGCTAACACAGCTACATCTCCCTGCCCCTGCTCACGGTTAGACACGTGTGTTCGGGCAGGGAAGGGGCAGAGGGTAAGGAAAGGAGGTGTCACTGTGAAATGGGGGGATGAGAGGGAGCTGGTCCCCAGAGATGGGGGCTGTGAGGATTCGACCCTGGTGATCTCCTCCTGGGAGAGGCTGATGGTGGCAGTGAGCTGGGGAGGGGGAGCCTGGCTGGCTTTTATGGCCAGCCCATGGCACTGCGCTGCCCGGCAGGAGGCTGGGATGCTGGGCAGGGACTCCCATCTCTCCCCCTGTGCCCTTCTCCCGCTGGGGACTGGCAGGGGAGAGAACGCACTGGGAAGCACTGACCGAGCACCCTCGCCCACTGCCCGTGGTGCTGTCTGGCCAGCACAAGGCTTAGCTCTGGGTTCGTGGTCAGTGGAGCAAGCGGTCGCTGCCCAGGACGCTCTGCAGAGACCACAAAGCCAAGGAGAGGCCAGTGGGAGTCCAGGGTCCGGTGCAGCCTCTTGTGCTTACCTTTGGGCTGGGGAGCAGCTTCCGTCATCGGCATGTTCTCATAGATATTGCCCCTGGCCATTGTCCTGCCTTCGCGCTGAGCCGAGCCCCGGATCACTGGCCTGTGGGTCCTTTCTGAAGCCTGCTGGGTTAGAGCCTCCCTCTGACAGCAGCCCTGGCCCAGAAATTGAAATGGGAAGTGGTGCCTGGTGGTGAGAGCCACCCTGTCGCCAGCTGGGCCATGTGTGGTCAGCGCTAGTGGTGGAAGCGAGATTTCAGCCAATGGGCTAGAGCTGGGTCCAGCGTCGGCAGCATCCAGGAAATGGGCCCAGGGTAAGAAGCCAAATGGCAGAGCCAGGGTGGGGGGCACAGAGGCAGAGCCCGGGATCAGTACCAGCGAGACAGATGCCCAAGCCAGAAGTGGGGGGGGGCAAGCAGTGAGTGAGGCAGGGGCAGGGCTGGGCATCAAACCGGACGTCTGAAGCCGACGGGGAGCAGGGGCTGGAGCAGAGCAGGAGCAGGGCCTGGCAGCCGGCCGGAGCAGGGCCTGAACGAAGAGGAAGCACAGCTGCAGCAGCAAGATCCACACTGAGCAGCCACTGATCTCAGCTGGGTGCCAGGCTTCTAAGCAGGCTGGTGAGAGTCGGCCAGCAGCTGTCCCCGCCGGTCCGGTCCCTGACAAGACCTGGCAATAGGGACTCCCGGTTTCTATTCCTTGCTCTGCTCCTGACTCACTGGGAGACCGTGGGCAAGTTACCTGGCCTGTCTGTGCCTCAGTTTCCCCCCCATTTACCATTCTGAGGAAATAGGTGGAGGGATTGGGGGGATCAGGGCTTTGGTAAGGGCCTACAGAGCCTTTCAGCTCAAGGCAGACGGGTAAAAGCCAACCAAAGTTGCCACGTCTCACGAGATAAATATGCGACCCTGCCCTTCAAAAACAAGCCCAACCCCCCAAACCAAGCAGGTCGGTCAGAGGTGACATGAGCTGCCCCGGGGCTGGCCAGCTGCCCCCGGGTTCCTGGTCCCAACTTCCACCCCCGGCCAGCGTCCCCTTTTGTTCTCCTCCGACAGCCCTGAGCCCCCGCCCTCTCGGGAAACCTGCGGGAGGGGCAGGGAGGTGAGCTGAGGAAGGGCGGGAAGCAGGGGAGGAAGGATGGGGTGGAGGAGAGATGGTTGGAGGGGGAAGCAGGGGGTGGAGGGGAGAGATGGTTGGAGGGGGATGTACGGGGGGAGAGGCGATTGGATAGGGAAGGAGGGGAAGGAAGTGTGGGGGGGTGGATGGGGAAGGAGGGGTAGTGGAGAGGTGGTTGTTTGAGGAAGGAACGGGGGGGGCGTGGAGGGGAGAGATGGGTGGATGGGGGAAGGAGGGAGAGTTGAGGGGGAAAGTGGGTGGATGAGGATGGAGGTGGGGAGGGGAGTGGACGAGAGAGGCAGCTGGATGGGGGAAAGAGGTGAGAGGGAAGTGGATGACAGCGCTCTGTTTGCAGTGCCTGGCCATAGGTGCTGGATCTAGGGGGGCTGCCGCACCCCCTGGCTGGAGGCAGTTTCCATCATATGCAGGGTTACAGTTCGGTTCAGTGGCTCTCAGCACCCCACTATTCACATAGTTCCAGCCCCCTTGGCCCAGCCTTTCATGGCCCCCTCTTGCGGGTGGGGCTCTGGCGAGAGCGTAAAGGCATCATCCCCGTACGCGGCGCGTGCGATTGGCTGTCGGAGGTCGTGCAGCGGAGGGGCTGGGCCTGGGGAAGCCTGGGCCCTCTCCCCTCCTGGGATACCCCCAGCTCCACCCCAGCCATGGCATCCTGCTCTGTGTCCTAGGCCCGCTTGTGTTGTGGGGCCTCCAGCATCATCCCGCTGAAGCACAGTGAGGGGCAGGCTGGGGGCAGTGTGGGGGCCAGGCTGCTCCTTGGCTCTGGACCATGTCCCCCCCCACCCCCCTGACCGTGGCACCCTGGGCAGTCACCCACATTGCCTGCCCCGAAGGCCGGCCCTATCCTATGGGCATCCACGACTTTCCAAATCTGCATCTTTTTCCTATGTGTGACCATCCACGGGTGGGAGTTCTGCTGTCCAAAGAGACAGAACCTGCTCACTGCTCCGGCGGTAACATGGGATGAGAGGGGGCACGTGTGGAATCAAAGGTTAGCATGTTACACAAGCACTCCTGGTGAGTACGAGCAGCACTGGTACAAGCAGCCAAGTGGGCACATGCCCAACGATACACAAACGTTGGTGGCTGAATGCCGACATGACTTTGTAGCGTAGACACGGCCTCGGTCGCCATCTCTGGGGCTGTACAGGAAGTTTCCAGGAAGGACAAGCAGCCTTGCAGGTTCCACATTCACCGGGAGCGGAGCCGGTCAGAGCTCAGGGGGAAGGTTACAAACATGGGAGCTAGAGACAGTCCTGGGGGCCTGGTGACTGATCCATGTGGGACCAAGGGCTGTTTCTGCTGTGAAGGCTACATCCCAGTTCCTGAGCCACCTTGGAAACAGGCTCCTGATTCCCCATCTCACTGAACAACAAGGAGATGCTTGTCTGTTAGCTGTGGGACCGGAACAGCTGCTGGCTGGACGGAGCTTTGCACTGGTGTTTGCTGAGGAGATTCTGAGGTGCTGGGCGGGGACGGGGAGGCCGCCATTCTCCTCTGGCCCTGGAGAGTCCAGAGGGGGGACACATACATTTGGAGCCTCCACCCCCTCCAGAGACTGGGAAATGATCAGTGTGAGGTCAGAGGGGAATGCTCAGAAGGTGTGGCCCAAACTCCACAAGTGAGTGTTGTGGTGTTACCTTGCACTGAAATACACGTAACATCAACAGCACCGGGAGTGTTACCGGCAGATTTACTACTGAACTGCGCTGCTGAAGGCACTGAAAAGTGTCCTGTATACTGTCTGCGAGGGGCTGTGTGTGTGTTAAACGTTCGCTCACTAAGAAATTGTCTGCGACTCTCTGAGCTGACTGGCAGCTGTCGTTAACCCCTACTGGCAGGGGCTGGTACCGTAGCTCTGAGCTTCAACTCTGTGCAAAACTTTCCTTTTTTGAAGTGCTGAAAAGACAGAGCTCAGGCCTGCGCTTCAGCAGGGAGTTGTGCTGAGGGGCAGGAAAGGGGGGTGGCACAGTTACACATAATTCTGCCTCCGCCTCCCCCAGCCCATTGCATCTCTGTGCCCTGCTGCAGCATCGCCACTGGCCCAGCACGGCCTGACTCCTGGCAGCAGCTTCCCCCTCACCTACCAGGTGGGTGGTGTCAGGGGTGGGCTGGCCTTTTAGGGGATTTGGGTTCAGCCCCATCAGTATGCAGTCAGCCCCCACCCTAGGTGATGAGTGTGGGACGCTGGCTGGATCCGCCATCGCGTGATGGTAACCTGGGGTAGGGTCAGGGCTGCTTGTAAAATGGAGCCTGGTGTATCACAGAGGGGAGACAAGAGGCTCCGAAAGACATAGGGGCTGGTGGGTGAGGCCAAGAGTCTTGCAAGGGCCTGGTAGAGCTCCCTCCCTCAGGGAGAGCTGGTGCCTGGTGCCCTGATAGAAGGGTAAAGGGCAGAAAGAGACTAGTGCAGGATCCAGAGGGGATCGAGGGTCAGGGAGGCATCAGGGAGCAGCTTTCCCCACAGCAGCCACAGGGAAAGGCCAGGCTGGAGCAACCTGAGTGAGGGCCAGGAGCCAGCCCTTAAGGCCTTGTCATCACTGTTCTTACAGTGAGGAAATTTGTCCTGAGATTTAATCTCAGTCTGGTGTGCTGGAGTTTGAACCCATCGCCCCTCGTCCTACCATCTGCAGCAAAAGAAAACAGTAGTATATGGCTGGACAGTATTCATCACCTTGTATTTTTGACAGGTTTCCATGCCCTCTTTAGCGCTTATGTCCAGCCCTCCGTTCCCGTTCATTATTTTATATGTTTGAATAGGGTAATGTTGCGTGCTTGTGCTTTGACACATTTAGTTGATTGTTTAGAGAAAAAGATTGAAAGAATGGAGTGGGAGAACTTAAAGAAAAATAAAGATTTTTGTTTTTAAAAGGTTATGTCGGAAAAAAACTTAGTTCTCACTTTTTGGTTGGGTGCAGCAGAGTCAGATACTTTATTTTATCTTTACAATTGTATCGAGGGAGGGAGTGCCATAGTACACAGGGTTGCCCCAGTTCCAGGCAGGTCTCTCCACAGGTAAACAATTACAGCAGCATTTATACTTTTTGTTACATATAATAATAAGCAACAGCTGCATTTTGTTTATACATAGACCATCTCGATATATTAGTTTTCTCACTTCTATTTAGGCGCCAGTCTACATTCCTCATTATCAACACAAGGTCACAACAACTTCTCACACAGTTTTTTTCCCACTCGCCTCACACAATCCTCGCTTCTACAAGTCTCGCGTTAGTAGGGTTACAGCTAGCCTGACGCTTGCTAACAGAGACTGTCATGCATTGAAATCCCCTTCGAATCCCTGTCAGTTCTTTCTCTACTTCCACAGTTAGTTTGAAAGAATAGAGGAAAGTAATTAAAGAAAAATGATTTTTGGTTAGGTTTATTAAGGAGAGGTGTTTTTAAAGGACTAGTTTGACATGTTATTAAAGAATAAATCATTTTGAGATAAATTTATAAGATATTAAATATAAAGGTAGGTTAAGAAAAGAGCATTTAAAAAGAGTTAAATAAGAAAAATATAAAGGAAACTGTTTAGTAAGCACATGGTAAAAATATAAAGGTTAAAATATTAAACATATGGGTAGGTTAAGAAAAAAGCATTTCAAACTATTAAATAAAGGAGAAAAATGTAAAGACAAATTTAAAGAACACATGGCAAAAAAAGGAATTTTATAAAGTGGAGACTGGTAACCACATGGTAAAAATATAAAGGGAGGTTAATAGAAAAGCATTTTAAATATTTTAACACAAGGATAGGTTAAGAGAAGAGCATTTAAAAAGAGTTACATAAAAGAGAAACATAAAGATCGGTTAAAAGAGAGAACAGGGCAGGAAAAGGAATAGAAGGCCCCTCTGCAAGGGGCAAAGATAGGCAGCACGTGGTTGAGGCAGAGAGAGAGATCTTACCCTTGTGGCTGTCCCTGGGGAAGGAGGCAGCTCCCAAGGCTCACAACCCCTCAGGCTACTTATCTCCACCTTTGGGTCGGACCAATCAGATGCTCTTCTACAGCTGCGTCATAGAATACATTTTCCTGAAACAATCCTATAGTCCCAAGAGTTTTAAACAAGAGCCATCTCCCTCCCCTCTCCTCATTACCTGCATCACCTTTAACAGCCTTATGCTTATTAAAAAAACCAGACCCCAAGCATATTTCCCGCCATGTAGCCCTTTTACACAGGTGCTTTAATAAAGGTTAAAACCATAAGCCCTTAGTAACAAACAGTTTTAAAAAGTTTTTCCGCTGTCTTTTAGACTAACATTGGTTATTTTTAGTGAGGACAATTTGAAGCTGCAGCAAAGCCCCTGTGAGCAAAAACAGCGTCTGTGCGTCAGTGGATCAGAGATAAGAAGGTTGCTTCTTCCCCCACTTTTTAACAAAAGCAAGAAAAAGTGATATTAAGTTTTGTTAGGAATAATCACTTGAAAAGAGAAGCCTATATGAAGGAATAACCCTTTATTTAGCACTTTCGCATGTGATTTAATAAATCTGAAGCAGCAGCAAAAACAGCATCTGGGAGCCAGTGGATCCGAGAGAAGAAGATTGCGTCTTCCCCCACTTTTTTAACAAATAGAAGTGAAAGATATATTAAGTCTTGTAAAGGAATAAACTCTTTAAAATACAAGTCTATATGAAGACACATCCTTTATTTAGCACTTTTGAATATGCATTTCAATAAAAAGTGAGCATGCAGAAACATCCCAGTGTTAAAAACACAGAGAACCTGTTTATGAAAGTAATTTATAGTGATAAAAAAGTTTTCCTCTGTGTTTTAGACTAACATTGGTCATTTTTTAGTTAGGACAATCTGAAGCAGTGTGCTTCTTCAGCAAAGCCACTGTTAGCAAAAACAGCATCTGTTAGTCAGTGGATCAGAGAGAATGCGGCTGCTTCTTCCCCCACTTTTTAACAAAATACATGTAGAAGCTCCTCCTTAATTTAGCCAGGCCGCACAATATTCTTAGCCAGTAGTTCAGGGCAGACATTGCTCTCCCTCGCTAAGTAAGGAGGAACTTCTATTTAAACCGGTCTGATGATTAAAGATGGCCGCACCTCGAAGGCCCTGGACAACACCGGCAGTCCAGCCTCTTATGAAGAGATGTTATACGGTGGCTGCTATGAGACCTGAAGAAACAAACACACCGTTGTGGCAAATCGTGTTTGAGACGGGTCATGGGAATGGAGAAACAGGGATCACTAACGGTGAGGCACAGGTATGTTGTATGTAAGAACATTCCAGGGATGGTTTAGCAGGGACCCAGTCACTGGTGCTTCGTTGGCTAGAGCCTTTTGGATCAAGCCTGCACAGAGACATGCTGCATTTGTTGTTTGTTGTTTTTAAAAGTTGCATGCGGAAGGGGCCTAAAAGGTTGTAAAAGGTTTTAAAAGCTGCATGCTGTGAAAAAGTACAAAGATGCCTTACACGTAGTTCTTACTGTACATTTTTTCAGTAGCTGAGCGATGGTTCTTCAGAGGACTTGGCGGTTCTGGACACCGACAGCTCTGAAGGGCCGAGCGGATTGAGCCAGATCTATTTTTGCCAGACCCCAGGCCAGATGCTCAACAGAATGCCAAACAGAGTGGGATGCTTATTCTATAGGCCCGTGCTCTCTAAAGTTGAGGGAGAAATTCGGTATTAAGCCTGTGCGAGTTCATAACCGTAAAACCGTGATGCGTTCAATGGTGTGAGCGGCTGTGCACGGAATCATCAAGCACTGCCTGAGAGAGAAACAAAATGAGGATTGTCCTGGGTGCACCATAGAAGCCTCCGGTCAGAAGCATCACGATTGTGTGTACTGGTCTTTACGTGATGTGAACTGTACAATTAAAGAAATTAGTGTAAATTACTGGAGAGTGTGTTAAATATCATCGTCACGCTAGGATACGCACTGCAGTGCCTCTGTTTAACCCAGGAACATTTAGCTCTAGGGGCAGAATTGGTGGAGAAAGTGACAGAGGCCGAGGACCCAAATAGCATTTTAGATGAAATCATCAAACTGACAGATAAATGTTTAATGTGAAATGTTGAACGCCTTCTTCGTTTAGCAAATTACAAAATCTTGCTAAGAAAAGACACTAAAAGAACAAACAGGGCTTGTTGTAAAGTAGAAAATAACTGTGTGAAGTGTGTTTTTACGGTGTTCAAGGGGTGTGGGGTTTGTCAAAAGGGAAGTAGGTTGCCCCATAGTATACGTGCAGTTAGGTTACAGTTTGTCAACAACAACATGAGGTATATGAGCGGCTTGTTCCTCTAACAAAGACCCACCCACCCCACCCAGCCCTGGTGCTTGTGCATGAGGGATATAGGATGTTGGGGCATCTGGACCATTGCAAAGCAGCCCCAGAACCCCTCTTAAATCAAACCGTCTTCCGCTTTGGCTGGACCTTTTCGTTTCTCCCCCAGGCCTTCTGCATTAGGACTTAATCATGACCCCTCCGATTTCAGCAGTGTCTCAGGTCTCTCGTCTACTGGCTCATATTATTTAACGCTGTAGAGCATCTAGGTTACAGTTTGCATAAAAGTGTTTTATAAAAACAAAACAAAAAATATTCTCTTGGGGCTTAGACAAGATAACGATCAACACAGTTGTAATTGTTGCTTTGCAGGCCCAGCTACAAAGTATCTTTGAGTTTGTTTTTGTTAATATTTCTAATAGGCCGTAGGATGGGGGAGATAATAACTCATAAATTGGGAAAGTGCTTCCGAATGAGAAACGCTTGCCTGTGCTAAAGCGGAACAACTAACACAGAATGGCTGCCTGCAAAACTGTTTCACTAAAACAGTTATCAACATTCCCCCTTGTTGTCAGACGCCACCGGTATGGTGCTCTGCTCTGTTCAATGTTGATATCAATCGGCTGTGTGCGTGTTCCCTCTGTGTGCTGCCCCGGCTCTGCAGATCGCTGGCACAGCAAACCCCGAGAGAACCCCCAGTGACCAGAGACTCTGATAAGATACGAAGGCACCGGCCAGGTTTATTGTCAAACGAAGCTAGTGAGGGCTGCTTCTTTAGCCAATTTATCTGCTTGTTCATTTCCCCACCGTAATGAACCCCTTTCCTTATGGGCCTTTATTTGAATCATCCGGATCTTTTCATACTGCTTTGCCAATTTTTCTGTTTGCTGCCATACCGTTTTGTGTTTAATGTCGGATCCATCGGTTCCCGTGAAACCTGTACTATTCTACTAGGGTAGATAAATAGTGGTTCCCTTGTAAACATAATCTGAATCTGTTCCTATTATTAGCTCCCTTTGCTTGTTCTTCATCCTAGCTACAACTTCTAAGACCGGTGACACTTCTGCAGCCTGCGTTCCTCCTTTGATCAATTTGTACTGGAAGAAGTTACCTCTCTGCAGGTTTCCAGTTTAACAAATCCCTGCAAAGCCAGTGACTCATTCTCCTTCGGTGTAATATGAGCTACCGTCCACAAACCAAATGGTTTTTCCAATCACCTGTTCAACTGGGGTTGCTTTAAAGACAGGGTGCGCCTTGGATTCCTGTTGGGGTTCACAAACATGCTCTCAACCATTTATAGTTAATCCCCAAAGAGATATTTCAGGTTCTTTTAGTGGGACCCCAGGGGCAGCAGGTTTGTAGAAATATTGGTGGTGCTCAGAACACCCAGAACCCACCTCCTGCACCTGCCTAAGGCTCTGGGAGGGAGTTTGAGTGCAGGAGGTGTGAGGGGTCGGGCTCTGGGAGGGAGTTTGGGTGCTGGGTGAAGGCTCTGGGCTGGGGCAGGGGGTGGGAGTGCAAGGGGGTGAGGGGTGCAGGCTCTGGGAGGGAGTTTGGGGCAAAAGTGGGTGTGGGGGAAAGGGTGGGGTGCAAGAGGGAGTTTGGGGGGAGGGGTGCAGAGTGGGGATGCAGGAGGGAATGAGGGGTGCAGGAGGAGGTGATGGATGCAGTCTCTGGGAGGGAGTTTGGGTGCTGGGTGCAGGCTCTGGGCTGGGGCAGGGAGTGGGAGTGGAGGAGGGGGTGAGGGGTTCAGGATCTGGGAGGGAGTTTGAGGGTGAGAGGGAGTGCGGGGGATGGGGGTGCAGGAGGAAATTTGGGGGCTGGAGGATGTGTGTGGGGAGGGGGGGTGCAGACTCTGGAAGTGGATGGGGGCTTCGGTGCTTACCTGGGGCATCCCCTCTGGCAGCGGCTCCTAGGCAGGGCAGGCCAGGAGGGTCTCCACGTGCTGCTGTCCCCAGGGATCGCCCCCACAGCTTCCAGTTGGCCGCAGGGGCGTTCGGGGAAGGGACTTCACGCAGCGGCACAGCCCCACCACAACGGGCTGCAAGGACGTTCCAGCAGCCACGTGGAACAAGCGTGCAGGAAGCTGTTCAGTCCCGCTGCGCTGCCGGGTGGCAGTGGGCGCCCTTAGGCGGCTTTAAATCGCCTGGGGGTGGCAGGCAGAGCCGGGGGACATGTGGGGGGAACGTGCAGAGCGGGGCAGGCAGGAGCCAGACCCATGGGCCAGGAATATTCCTGGTGCCCGGGCACCACGGGCCCATAGAACTTGCCACCCATGGGACCAATTGAACATTCTCGGGCATGAGAGCAAAGACCCATTGAATGGCCTTATACTCTCACACGTCCTTTAGACAGATTTTCCTGACCGAGTAATTTCCCCAGTGCCTGGTGACTCTTTACAATCACCTTGCTTGCTCTGATAATTGCCTGAGCTTTTTGTAGTGTCCAGTTGGAAGCTAGAGCAGTTTGCTCACAACTTCCCAGTTTGCTTTCTGGACCTGTTAACACTCTGCTATAATAAGTAAGGGGTCTCTCCCCAGCCCCAGTATCCTGTGTAAGCACACTAACAATACAGAAATTCTTCACACTAGGGTACAATACAAAGGGGAATTTGTTGTTAGGAGCGGCCATGGTAGGTGCCTCCATTAACCCTTCTTTTCAACTCTCCCATGCATTAGTTTCCTCCTCTGTCCAGGTCCACTGTGGTCTTTAAGTACTTCGTACAGGGGACCTGCTCTCTCTGCGTACCCAGCCATAAATCCTTTGCAGAAGTTAGTGAGTCCTAAAAAAGATTGCAAAGATTTAGTATCTACCAGCATAGGGAGGTTGACAATACACTTCACCCTTTCCTTATCCACAGATCATGTTGGGGTCACCAATCATCATCACATTGGGATACATGTGGCAGTGCCTTTGTTTAACCCAGGAACATTTAGCTCTAGGGTGTGGTACTCTGCTCTGTTCAGTGTTGATAATAGTCGGCTGGGTGTGTGTGTTCCTGCCCCGGATCTGTGCACATCGCTGACACAGCAGACCCTGAGAGCACCCCCAATGACCACAGACTCTGATAAGGTCTGAAGGCATCGGCCAGGTTTATTGTCTAATGAAGCACAGTAATAGTTTCCTGTAGACTCTACAGGACATACTAGGAATATGTGCCCCCTGGCAATGGACACAGCTCAGTCAGTGGCGGGATACTCCACTGCCCCCTAGGCCAGACAAAGATGTCCACTCAGGGATGCGTTCTTATACACTGGTACAAACAAGTTACACATCTCTCCTGACGTATCGAGGTGCAACCCCTCTGCGTGTTGGGGTGCTGCCTCTCTCCTGGTACATGTTGGTTCGAACAAGTCTATCCATCATATTATTCTTTTGACTCTGTCTTTTAGGATGGGTCGGCCTGTTCCTCCTTATCTCTGTGGAATGTGTTTGTGCTGGACTGTTCTGGTGCCATCCTGGTCCATGTTTATCCTATTAGTGCTTGATCCCCGTTAGCTATGTGTATACATCCAATTAGCAGCCGCCTTCTTGCCAGCTCCTGTGAGCAGGGCCTGCCTCTGGCTCACAGCTTCACGTTGCTTTATGTTAGCAAAGTCTTGACCATTCCTTTGGTTCAGGCCTCAGGCCTCATACCAGGCCTCTGATACCAAGGGTTTCTGTTCAGGGCCTCATCTTACTACAGCCCTAAAACTCAGGACAACTTTCTTACACCCATGGCCTGATCTCTATGGCTGCGGCTTTTAAAAATTTTTGTTTGTCCTCTGTTTAGATTAAAAAAAAATACATTAAAAAAGAAGAAGTGGGGAAGGAGGAGTAGGAAGGTGGAGGTGGTAGAATCTCCTTCCTTAGAAGTTTTTAAGATCAGGCTTGACAAAGCCCTGGCTGGGATGAATTAGTTGGGGATTGGTCCTGCTTTGAGCAGGGACTTGGACTAAATACGTCCTGAGGTCTCTTCCAATCCTGATATTCTATGATTCTAAGGTGTGTTTTGGGGCAGGGCAGACTCCTTATCTCTGGTAAAAAAAAACCAGCAAACTTTATTTACATTAACTAATGTTTTCTTGTGTTTTTTATATACATCCAAACTTTTGAAAGCAATCTTGTTTATTTTTTTGTTAATTTTGTTTTTTTATTAGAACACATCTGTAAACTCCCCTCAATTGCCAGTTTTCATATTTGTACCCATTTGCTGTATTGGTACTTTAAAAACACTATTTTTTAAAAGGACAGGCTAGTATCTTAAGCCATTTTAGTTCACTAAACTTCTAAAAAATATCACTAAGAGGGACCTTGTTTTGTGACAGCTCAGTCAATACTGTTTTTTCATGTTAAACTTTTAAAAAAACAAACATCATGCTTCAAATAGGCCTCACTGCATGTTATGTTACATCTCAGTCAATGCTGCATTTTCATGTTAAATTTTAAAATAACCTCCATATAATGAAACACTGCATGCTTAGCAAGTGTTAAAACTATGGGGGGGAAAGTCAAGGGCTGGGGAGTTCTTCAGACAGGCTATCTCTGAACTTCATGCGGTCACAAAGTGACTTTTTTGTCTTTTACGATCAGTAAATGGAATAAAATACTTGTTATAACTTTCACAAAGTGTCTTTCACTGCAATCTCACCAAACTGTTCGTGCTAGAGAAGGCAGAAAGCGCACACCTTGCTCCCCCACTTACTGTCCAGCTCCTTTGAGGTGTCCAAGGTGGTGTTGGGCTGCAGAGAGGCTCTGATTTTATGAACCGCTTCTTCTACGTCTCGTAGCCTTTTTTGTCCCTGGAAATCTAGGAATCACATAGTCAGGGGTCAGAGCTCTTCATTAGCGGAGAAAGAGAACAGACTCTCGGCATGTGGGGAATGATTTGCTCTCTAATCTATGAGAGATTTTTACCATCTGTGCAACACGAACACCAGAATCGGGAAAATTCCCCCCCCAGGAGCCTCACTGACATTTAGTCTCACATCCGCATTGGGCAGGGGGAACCCCAGAATATTCCCTGGAACCTCCACCCTGCGAGTGCACATGACACTGTTCCTTTGGGGGGGTACAGACTGCTTCCTTGGCACGGCCAGCCAGGTCCATGGGCCGTGCAGAGAGGTGTGGCAGAGCCAGCGGCTCACGATTTTTCTATCCCTCTCCATCCCCTGTGGGGTAACTGCAGCCACAGACACACTTCAAGAGAGCAGCCGAACACTGGCCCTTGCACGATTTCCCCTCCCCGGCTGCAAGCCCATGTTAGGACCAGACATAATCTGGCCCTAAGTATCTATAGAAACACTCCAAGAACCTCCAAATCTCCCCGGCTCAGCAAGGTGGATGTTGTTGTCTGAGCTGGTGGGGAACCACCACCTGAATGGATGCTGCGGAGAGCCTGGATCCCCACCCCCTGCCCCTTCCATTAATAGAAACGTTACATCCGTTTTGCTTGTGTTTAGAAACAAGAACCTGGAACTGAACATTGCGCTTGGGTGGAACTTACACATGACGGTCACTGCAATGAGGGAGATGCCCAGAGCCACGCTCAGAACAACGGGCCGGGCACAGAGGATGTCTGAGGTCTTGCGAGATGGCGCAGCTGGCGTCTCAGGAGGTTTTGCTTGTGGGGAAATAGGGGAATATTTCCCTGGGAGCTGAAGCCCATCTAAGCTCTGCACTGCCAGGCTCACCCTCACTAGTGAGGAGACATCCCAGTCGATAGGAAGCCAAAACCACATTGCGCTTACGTAGCTGTTATTGGGGCCAGGAGCTCCGTACAGTTGGAAGAAGGTTTGCAGTTGGATGGATATCTACAGTTAAATATAAGGGATTAAAAACCCTCCGGGGGCATCACCCAACCATTACCTGTGTGGGCTTAGGCAGAAAAGTCCCCTCAGGGCAGCTTTTTCCCATAACGGCCCCATTATGGGGTTTCTTTCACTTTTCTCTGAAGCGTCTGGAACTGGTCACCATCAGGGGCAGCTCACTGGGCTGGAAGGACCATGGACCTGCCTGGTAAGGCAATTCCTGTGAATCTGGGAGGCAGAATCAGAGAATCGCAGAACTGGAAGGGACCTCAAGAGGTCACCTATTCCAGTCCCCTGCACTCATGGCAGGACTAAGGATTATCTAGACCCTCCCTGACAGGGGTTTGTCTCACCAGCTCTTAAAAATCCCCAATGATGGGATTCCACAACCTCCCCAAGCAATTTATTCCAGTGCTTAACCACCCTGACAGTTAGGAAGTTTTTCCTAATGTCCAACCTAAACCTCTCTTGCTGCAATTTAAGCCCATTGCTTCTTGTCCTGTCCTAAGAGGTTAAGAAGAACAATTTTTCTCCTTCCTCCTTGTAACAACCTTTTAACATAAGAACATAAGAACATAAGAAAAGCCGTACCGGGTCAGACCAAAGGTCCATCTAGCCCAGTATCTGTCTACCGACAGTGGCCAATGCCAGGTGCCCCAGAGGGAGTGAACCTAACAGGCAATGATCAAGTGATCTCTCTCCTGCCATCCATCTCCATCCTTTGACGAACAGAGGCTAGGGACACCATTCTTACCCATCCTGGCTAATAGCCATTTATGGACTTAGCCACCATGAATTTATCCAGTCCCCTTTTAAACATTGTTATAGTCCTAGCCTTCACAACCTCCTCAGGTAAGGAGTTCCACAAGTTGACTGTGTGCTGCGTGAAGAAGAACTTCCTTTTATTTGTTTTAAACCTGCTGCCTATTAATTTCATTTGGTGACCCCTAGTTCTTGTATTATGGGAATAAGTAAATAACTTTTCCTTATCCACTTTCTCAACATCACTCATGATTTTATATACCTCTATCATGTCCCCCCTTAGTCTTCTCTTTTCCAAACTGAAGAGTCCTAGCCTCTTTAATCTTTCCTCATATGGGACCCTCTCTAAACCTCTAATCATTTTAGTTGCTCTTTTCTGAACCTTTTCTAGTGCTAGAATATCTTTTTTGAGGTGAGGAGACCACATCTGTACACAGTATTCGAGATGTGGGCATACCATGGATTTATATAAGGGCAATAATATATTCTCAGTCTTATTCTCTATCCCCTTTTTAATGATTCCTAACATCCTGTTTCCTTTTTTGACCGCCTCTGCACACTGCGTGGACATCTTCAAAGAACTATCCACGATAACTCCAAGATCTTTTTCCTGACTCGTTGTAGCTAAATTAGCCCCCATCATGTTGTATGTATAGTTGGGGTTATTTTTTCCAATGTGCATTACTTTACATTTATCCACATGAAATTTCATTTGCCATTTTGTTGCCCAATCACTTAGTTTTGTGAGATATTTTTGAAGTTCTTCACAATCTGCTTTGGTCTTAACTAGCTTGAGTAGTTTAGTATCATCTGCAAACTTTGCCACCTCACTGTTTACCCCTTGCTCCAGATCATTTATGAATAAATTGAATAGGATTGGTCCTAGGACTGACCCTTGGGGAACACCACTAGTTACCCCTCTCCATTCTGAGAATTTACCATTAATTCCTACCCTTTGTTCCCTGTCCTTTAACCAGTTCTCAATCCATGAAAGGACCTTCCCTTTTATCCCATGACAGCTTAATTTACGTAAGAGCCTTTGGTGAGGGACCTTGTCAAAGGCTTTCTGGAAATCTAAGTACACTATGTCCACCGGATCCCCCTTGTCCACATGTTTGTTGACCCCTTCAAAGAACTCTAATAGATTAGTAAGACACGATTTCCCTTTACAGAAACCATGTTGACTATTGCTCAACAGTTTATGTTTTTCTATGTGTCTGACAATTTTATTCTTTACTATTGTTTCAACTAATTTGCCCGGTACCGACGTTAGACTTACCGGTCTGTAATTGCCAGGAACACCCCTAGAGCCCTTTTTAAATATTTAAATTTTATGCACTTGAAAACTGTAATCATGTCCCCCATCAGTCTTCTCTTCACCAGACTAAACAAACCCAATTTTTTCAATCTTTCCTCATAGCTCATGTTTTCTAGACCTCTAATCATTTTTGTTGCTCTTCTCTGGACTTTCTCCAATTTGTCCACATCTTTCCTGAAATGTGGCACCCAACCCTGGACATAATACTCCTCTGGGGCCGTACCAGAGTGGAGTAGAGCAGGAGAATTACTTCTCGTGTCTTGTTTACAACACTCCTGCTAATACATCCTAGAATGCTTTTTTTGCAACAGTGTTACACTGGTAACTCATATTTAGCTTGTGATCCACTATGACCCCAGATCCTTTGTGCAGGACTCCTTCCTAGGCAGTCATTTCCCATTTGGAGGACTTTGCAATTGTCCTTATTGAATTTCATCCTATTTACTTCAGACCATTTCTCCAGTTTGTCCAGATCATTTTGAATTTTAATCCTATCCTCCAAAGCACTTGCAACCCCTCCCAGCTTGGTATCGTCCACAAACTTCATAAGTGTCCTCTCTATGCCTTTATCTAAATCACTGATGAAGATATTGAACAGAATCACTTCCGATGAACTGAGACCTGACCCTACGTCTCCCCCTAAACTGACTCAGCTCTTGAAAAGTTCCCGCACATGTTTGGTTTGTTTGGATAAGCTGGTGGGGTTCGGGTCTCAGTGTGAGATGAGAGCGCAGCTTGCACACTCCTCCCGGGAGGAACGAAAGATGAAGACCAGACCAAACCCCTCCTGTCCACTGCATGTGCTGCTGCTCCCTCCTGGGCTTAAGTTTTCCAAGAGCCGGGCTGAGCTGTGGGTCTGTTTTCCCAGGCCAGCCAGTGACAAGAATTGGGAGTCCAAGAAAGTAAGGCAAGTTGGCATAATGGATTCAGCATGTGTTGTCCTTACCCGGAGGCTGGAGAGGTGCTTTTCCAATATTCACATTCATATAAATATTTTTCTCCGCCATTCTCTGTCCTTCCCTGTGAGCTGAACGCTTGATAAATGGTTTCCTTTAAGCAGCCGTTTCACAAAGGCTGGTTAACACATTTGAATATGCCCAGAAATAGAAATGGACAGCAAGCTCTGTAATTGGGAGGGTGAAAAGCCTCAGGCCACAGAGTTTAAGGCTGGGCTTGCGTGTAGCCTTTGAATTAAATACAAGAGAGAGAAGCCATGCTGCCTGCTAGGCAAATACCATGGGCCCATATTCACTTTAATATTAATAATCTTATCAAAATGGGACATTTCCCTGCTAGGGCACTGATCTGTCCCATGTCAATAGTGGCCAAACATTGTTCCCATCTGAGAGCTCTGTGGTGTCCTACGTGTATTGAGTTGCTTTCGGTCCCATTTCTAGGGGACAGGTGTCCACATCACAATGGAACCATCACCACAATTAATATTATTTGTCACCTTGTTGGCAGTTCCCATGGAAAGGCAATGCTCCCCAATTGCTGTTAGAGTCTCTTTGCCTTGTAGGTTGGCTGGGAACATTGGCAGGGAATAGGGTTGTTGTCTGTGTCTCTCTGCTCTACAACGGGACCCCTTTGTGTTTGCAGCCCAAATTTCCACTGGCCTTTTTTTTTTTCTTGGCACCCTGGCACATTGCTAACTCGTGTCTAACTTGCTACCTTCCTGGGCTCTTTGGATTCACTGCCTAGCGGGTTCCTGCAGCCCATGGACTGTGGCTTGGATTATTATTCCCCAAATGGATTAATTTCATTTTCCACAAAAGAACCTGGGCCTGTTGTTTTCTGCCCAGGTTTCAGAGATTTTTAAGGGCAGAAAGGACTGTTCTGATCGTCCAGTCTGACTTCCTGCAGAGCGCAGGCCAGAGATCTTCCCCCCGCGATTCCTCCAGCCAGCCCAGGACGTCTGGTTCAGCTACAGCAGATCTGTTAGAAGGAGCCATCCACTCTGGATTTAAGGCTCCAAGTGCTGGAGAATCCACCACCTCTCTAGGTAAGATGTTCTAATGGGCAGTTGCCCTTGTTTAAACCTTGGTGCTGTATTTCTCATCTGAATCTATCTAGCTACATTTTCCATTTCCACTGGGCACCTCCATAACCCTTCCCGGACACAGGGTATTCCTCCGTGTGCGCCTTAAAATCTTGACGGTATCTCAGCTCCTGAGAGAGCCTGCAGTCAGGCTATGCAGTAAAAGCAGCTGACTGTACAAACAGGTTGGTGCTCACTGGGGTTTCATCTTCGTTCTCTCTCGTACGTGTTCCAGAACTTTCCAGTGGTTGGGCAGTTGGTGTCCTGCTGCTGGTGCTTATGCCATTGCTCAGAACTGTCTCCCTGTGACTTTGTGGTATTAGTTTTATCCATGTGTTTGTTGCCTCTTGTGAGGCCACAGAATCTCACCCACCCACTCCTGTATCAAAACCTGTGTCTGAGCCATTAAAGTCCTCAAATCAGGGTTTATTTTTAGTTGATGGCAACTGAATATTTTTGGTTTGGTTTTGTTTCCAGATTTTTTTCAACGAAAACCCAAATTGATTTGGTCAAAAAATCAATCTATCCCTGCGGAACTCCATGTTGACAGAAAAGCCTGTTTTCACTGGGAAAATAAAGTGTTGATCAAAAGACGTTGACCACCTATAGTCAGTAGAGAATCCGGCAAACTCTCCCCCGGCTTCATTGGGCCCAGCAGCAAACACCACGTTTGTGTCAGTAACAGGAGCAAAGATGTTGTGACTCTTGGCAAAAGTGTATTTCACACCAGACAATTTATCTGATAAATCTCACTTCCCGTTCTATGTACGGGGTGTTTGCAAACAGCTCATGGCTTTCTCAAGTGCTCTGTGCTGCAGTCGCAAGAGTGGGGTTTATTCTGTCTCTCTATTTACTGCTACTCTTTCAGGTGACATGGCACCGTCAGAAAGGATTGAGTGGTGCAATAGCTACCTCTGTAGCCATTAATCCTGTCTTCACTGCCCTGGTCCTTCCATTCCCCGTCCGTTCCGCCACCTGTCATGCTCACTTGGTGTGTCAGGCGCAACGGATCCCTGATTTGGGGTCTCTGCTAGTCAGTTATACATTGTGATAATGAATTAAATACATAATTAAATTAAGTAAATAAATCAACATGCAATAACCAACCAATAATTTAATCAATTTTAAAGGAATGTGATCTATTAAATCTTGTTGCTGTTTGGGCCAGGCCTGGGGTCGTTCTAGGTGGTGGTTCTGCAAAGTTTCCTGCTCTGGCCCAGGAGCCTGGCACCCGTCTCAGGACGGGCTATTAGAGAGCCGGGCACAAACCCCAAATGGGCTGTGAGTTCTATATGTAGATTTCACCAACCAGTTATCAAATGCAAACTCCTCAGGCACCATAACAGCCTCAACATGGAGTCACAGCCAGTCCCTTGGGTGCTCTGATGTGTATCGCCACCCAGGTGAGCTGCCTCCATGATAGATGGTCCCAAAGAATCACAGCAATATTCAGGGTACGCCCAGAATGAATCGCTTACCCCAGGACCATGAGGAGCACTTTAGATCTCACACCAAAGACTGTGGTTGTAGCCAATCCTGTAATAAACTAAATAGAGATGTATTAAATAGGAAAAGGAAACAGGAGAGATATTTGCAAGGTTAAAGCAGGTAAACACCTTTAGGGCTAACTCAGGCTAAGCACCGGGGATCTTTTGCTTATGCCTAGAAACCTCGCCCCCCAGAGTTCGAGCAGCATAGAGATCCACTTCCTTCTTGTTAAGGGGTTTTATTCCCCTCTTACCATATGCTCTCAGCTGTGAACCCAGCTGACAGTAAGAATCCACTTGCATGACTCACCTTCCCGGGGGAAGGGCAGAACAACCAATGTATCTTATCCTCTTTCACATCCCACAACAATCCGTCTGGTGTCGATGGACCATTCCTGTCGGGAAGTATGTAAGACCATCTGCTGGAGGCCGGCACGTCACACCAGTTAATAACCCTCTCCTGTGTGGTGGTTTACATGGTCACAGAGGTTCACAATACAACCGCTCAAATAGTACCTTACAATATGGGATACAGATGTTACAAGGGAGCAACTCACAAGTATTCAATAAAATCTAAGTACTAAACATGTTCTTATACACCTAAGACCAGAGGTGAAAGTAAGCTGGTACAGTCTGGTACTGCATACCGGTAAGAGCCGGTAAACAGCCGACCATACCGGCAGGTGGCAGCTTCCCTGGGACCCGGAAATTTAAAAGGCTACTGCAGCTGCCTCTACCTCTTAACTATTGTTTCGACTAATTTGCCCGGTACCGACGTTAGACTTACCGGTCTGTAATTGCCGGGATCACCCCTAGAGCCCTTTTTCAATATTGGCGTTACATTAGCTAACTTCCAGTCATTGGGTACCAAAGCCGATTTAAAGGCCAGGATACAAACCTTAGTTAATAGTTCCGCAACTTCACATTTGAGTTCTTTCAGAACTCTTGGGTGAATGCCATGTGGTCCCGGTGACTTGTTAATGTTGAGTTTATCAATTAATTCCAAAACCTCCTCTAGTGACACTTCAGTCTGTGACAGTTCCTCAGATTTGTCACCTACAAAAGCCAGCTCAGGTTTGGGAATCTCCCTAACATCCTCAGCCGTGAAGACTGAAGCAAAGAATCCATTTAGTTTCTCCGCTATGACTTTATCGTCTTTAAGCGCTCCTTTTGTATTTCGATCGTCAAGGGGCCCCACTGGTTATTTAGCAGGCTTCCTGCTTCTGATGTACTTAAAAAACATTTTGTTATTACCTTTAGAGTTTTTGGCTAGTCGTTCTTCAAACTCCTCTTTGGCTTTTCTTATTACATTCTTGCACTTAAGTTTGCAGTGTTTGTGTTCCTTTCTATTTGCCTCACTAGGATTTGACTTCCACCTTTTAAAGGAAGTCTTTTTATCTCTCACTTCTTCTTTTACATGGTTGTTTAGCCATGGTGTCTCTTTTTTAATTCTTTTACTGTTTTTCTTAATTTGGGGTATACATTGAAGTTGGGCCTCTATTATGGTGTCTTTAAAAAGGGCCCATGCAACTTGCAGGGATTTCACTTTAGTCACTGTACCTTTTAACTTTTGTCTAACTAACCTCCTCATTTTTGTATAGTTCCCCCTTTTGAAATTAAATGCCACAGTGTTGGGCAGTTGAGATGTTCTTCCCACCACAGGGATGTTGAATGTTATTGTATTATGGTCACTATTTCCAAGCGGTCCTGCTATAGTTACCTCTTGGACCAGCTCCTGCGCTCCACTCAGGATTAAATCTAGAGTTGCCTCTCCCCTTGTGGGTTCCCGTACCAGCTGCTCCATGAAGCAGTCATTTAAAGTATCGAGAAATTTTATCTCTACATTTTGTCCTGAAGTGAAATGTTCCCAGTCAATATGGGGATAATTGTGCTCCAAATGAGGCCTCACCAGTGCTGAATAGAGGGGAATGATCACATCCCTCGATCTGCTGGAAATGCCCCTACTTATACAACCCAAAATGCCATTAGCCTTCTTGGCAACAAGAGCACACTGTTGACTCATATTCACCTTTTTGTCCACCATAACCCCTAGGGCCTTTTCTGCAGAACTGCTGCCCAGCCATTCGGTCCCTAGTCTGTAGCAGTGCATGGGATTCTTCCGTCCTAAGTGCAGGACTCTGCACTTGTCCTTGTTGAACCTCATCATATTTCTTTTGGCCCAATCCTCTAATTTGTCTAGGTCCCTCTGTATCCTATCCCTACCTTCCAGTGTATCAACCACTCCTCCAAGTTTAGTGTCATGTGCAAACTTGCTAAGGGTGCAGTCCACACCATCCTCCAGATCGTTAATGAAGATATTGAACAAAACCGGCCCCAGCACCGACCCTTGGGGCACTCCACTTGATACCGGCTGCCAACTAGACATGGAACCATTGATCACTACCCGTTCAGCCCGACCATCTAGCCAGTTTTCTATCCACCTTACCATCCATTCATCCAGCCCAGACTTCTCTAACTTGCTGGCAAGAATACTGTGGGAGACTGTATCAAAAGCTTTGCTAAAGTCCAGAAATAGCACATCCACTGCTTTCCCCTCATCCACAGAGCCGGTTATCTCATCATAGAAGGCAATTAGGTTAATCAGGCATGACTTGCCCTTGGTGAATCCATGCTGACTGTTCCTGATCACGTTCCCCTCCTTTAAGTGGTCCATGATTTTATGTCCAGCCCTCCATTCCCGTTCATTATTTTTTATGTTTGAATAGGGGTAATGTTGCGTGCTTGTGCTTTAATATATTTAGTTGATTGTTTAGAGAAAAAGATTGAAAGAATGGAGTGGGAGAACTTAAAGAAAAATAAAGATTTTTGTTTTTAAAAGGTTATGTCAGAGAAAAACTTAGTTCTCACTTTTTGGTTGGGTGCAGCAGAGTCAGATACTTTATTTTATCTTTACAATTGTATCGAGGGAGGGAGTGCCATAGGACACAGGGTTGCCCCAGTTCCAGGCAGGTCTCTCCACAGGTAAACAATTACAGCAGCATTTATACTTTTTGTTACATACAATAATAAGCAACAGCTGCATTTTGTTTATACATAGACCGTCTTGATATCTTAGTTTTCTCACTTCTATTTAGGCGCCAGTCTACATTCCTCATTATCAACACAAGGTCACAACAACTTCTCACACAGTTCTTTTCCACTCGCCTCACACAATCCTCACTTCTATGAATCTCACGTTAGTAGGGTTACAGCTAGCCCGACTCTTGCTAACAGAGACTGTCATGCATTGAAATCCCCTTCGAATCCCTGTCAGTTCTTTCTCTACTTCCACAGTTAGTTTGAAAGAATAGAGGAAAGTAATTAAAGAAAAACGATTTTTGGTTAGGTTTATTAAGGAGAGGTGTTTTTAAAGGACTAGTTTGACATGTTATTAAAGAATAAATCATTTTGAGATAAATTTATAAGATATTAAATATAAAGGTAGGTTAAGAAAAAGGCATTTCAAAATATTAAATAAAGGAGAAAAATATAAAGATAAATTTAAAGAACACATGGCAAAAAAAAGGAATTTTATAAAGTGGAGACTGGTAACCACATGGTAAAAATATAAAGGGAGGTTAATAGAAAAGCATTTTAAATATTTTAACACAAGGATAGGTTAAGAGAAGAGCATTTAAAAAGAGTTACATAAAAGAGAAACATAAAGATCAGTTAAAAGAGAGAACAGGGCAGGAAAAGGGAATAGAAGGCCCCTCTGCAAGGGGCAAAGATAGACAGCACGTGGTTGAGTCAGTGAGAGAGATCTTACCCTTGTGGCTGTCCCTGGGGAAAGAGGCAGCTCCCAAGGCTCACAACCCCTCAGGCTACTTATCTCCGCCTCTGGATCTGACCAATCAGATGTTGTTCTACAGCTGCATCATAGAATACATTTTCCTGAAACAATCCTATAGTCCCAAGATTTTTAAACAAGAGCCATCTCCCTCCCCTCCCCTCATTACCTGCATCACCTTTAACAGCCTTATTCTTATTTTAAAAACCAGACCCCAAGCATATTTCCCGCCATGTAGCCCTTTTACACAGGTGCTTTAATAAAGGTTAAAACCATAAGCCCTTAGTAACAAACAGTTTTAAAAAGTTTTTCCCCTGTGTTTTAGACTAACATTGGTTATTTTTAGTGAGGACAATTTGAAGCTGCATAAAAGCCCCTTTTAGCAAAAATAGCGTCTGTGAGTCAGTGGATCAGAGATAAGAATGCTGCTTCTTCCCCCACTTTTTAACAAAAGCAATTAAAAGTTATATTAAGTTTTCTAAAGGAATAATCACTTGAAAAGAGAAGCCTATATTAAGGAATAACCCTTTATTTAGCACTTTTGCATGTGATTTAATAAATTTGAAGGAGCAGCAAAAACAGCCTGTGAAAGTGTGGGATCATTGTCCAGGATGGGTTGTAGATCCCTGATGATGCGTTGGAGGGGTTTTAGCTAGGGACTGTATGTGATGGCCAGTGGAGTCCTGTTGGTTTCTTTCTTGGGTTTGTCTTGCAGTAGGAGGCTTCTGGGTACACGTCTGGCTCTGTTGATCTGTTTCCTTATTTCCTCGTGCGGGTACTGTAGTTTTGAGAATGCTTGGTGGAGATTTTGTAGGTGTTGGTCTCTGTCTGAGGGGTTAGAGCAGATGCGGTTGTACCTCAGTGCTTGGCTGTAGACAAAGGATCGTGTGGTGTGCCTGGGATGGAAGCTGGAGGCATGAAGGTAGGCATAGCGGTCAGTTGGTTTTCGGTGTAGGGTGGTGTTAATGTGACCATCACTTATTTGCACCGTGGTGTCTAGGAAGTGGACCTGTCATGTAGATTGGTCCAGGCTGAGGTTGATGGTGGGGTGGAAGCTGTTAAAATCGTGGTGGAATTTTTCCAGAGTCTCCTTCCCATGGGTCCAGATGATGAAGATGTCATCAATGTAGCGTAGGTAGAGAAGGGGCGTGAGTGGACGGGAGCTAAGGAAGCATTGTTCCAGGTCGGCCATAAAAATATTGGCATATTGTGGGGCCATGCGGGTGCCCATAGCGGTGCCACTGAGCTGGAGATATATATTGTCATCAAATTTGAAATAGTTGTGCATGAGGATAAAGGCTCAGAAATCAGCAACCAGTTGTGCTGTGGCATCATCAGGGATACTGTTCCTGACAGCTTGTATTCCATCTGTGTGTGGGATGTTTGTGTAGACAGCCTACACAAACATCTGTTCAATGTTGATATCAATCGGCTGCGTGTGTGTTCACTCTGCGTGCTGCCCCGGCTCTGCAGATCACTGGCACAGCAAACCCCGAGAGAACCCCCAGTGACCACAGACTCTGATAAGATACGAAGGCACTCGGCCAGGTTTATTGTCAAACGAAGCTAGTGAGGGCTGCTTCTTTAGCCAATTTATCTGCTTGTTCATTTCCCCACCGTAATGGACCCCTTCCTTTATGGGCCTTTATTTGAATCATCCGGATCTTTTCATACTGCTTTGCCAATTTCTCTATTTGCTGCCATACGGTTTTGTGTTTAATGTTGGATCCATCGGTTCCCGTGAAACCTGTACTATTCTACTAGGGTAGATAAATAGTGGTTCCCTTGTAAACATAATCTGAATCTGTTCCTATTATTAGTTCCATTTGCTTGTTCTTCATCCTAGCTACAACTTCTAAGACCGGTGACACTTCTGCAGACTGCGTTCCTCCTTTGATCAATTTGTAATGGAAGAAGTTACCTCTCTGCAGGTTTCCAGTTTAACAAATCCCTGCAAAGCCAGTGACTCATTCTCCTTCGGTGTAATATGAGCTACCGTCCACAAACCAAATGGTTTTTCCAATCACCTGTTCAATTGGGGTTGCTTTAAAGACAGGGTGCACCTTGGATTCCTGTTGGGGTTCACAAACATGCTCTCAACCATTTATAGTTAATCCCCAAAGAGATATTTCAGGTTCTTTTAGTGGGACCAATCAGGGGCAGCAGGTTGTAGAAATATTGGTGGTGCTCAGAACACCCAGAACCCACCCCCTGCACCTGCCTAAGGCTCTGGGAGGGAGTTTCAGTGCAGGAGGTGTGAGGGGTCGGGCTCTGGGAGGGAGTTTTGGTGCTGGGTGCAGGCTCTGGGCTGGGGCAGGGAGTGGGAGTGGAGGAGAGGGTGAGGGGTGCAGGCTCTGGGAGAGAGTTTGAGGGTGAGAGGGAGTGCGGGGGATGGGGGTGCAGGAGGAAATTTGGGGGCCGGAGGGTGTGTGTGGGGAGGGGAGGTACAGACTCTGGAAGAAAAAATGATTTTTTTGCCTCTGTCTTCACAGACAAGGTCAGCTCCCAGACAGCTGCACTCTGCAGCACGGTATGGGGAGGAGGTGACCAGCTCTCTGTGGAGAAAGAAGTAGTTCGGGACTATTTAGAAAAGCTGGACGAGCACAAGTCCATGGGGCCGGATGCGCTGCATCCGAGGGTGCTAAAGGAGTTGGCCGATGAGATTGCAGAGCCATTGGCCATTATCTTTGAAAAATCATGGCGATCGGGGAAGGTCCCGGATGACTGGAAAAAAGCTAATGTAGTGCCCATATTTAAAAAAGGGAAGAAGTATGATCCAGGGAACTACAGGCCAGTCAGTCTCACCTCAGTCCCTGGAAAAATCATGGAACAGGTCCTCAAGGAATCAATTCTGAACCACTTAAAGGAGGGGAAAGTGATCAGGAACAGTCAGCATGGATTCACCAAGGGCAAGTCATGCCTGACTAACCTAATTGCCTTCTATGATGAGATAACCGGCTCTGTGGATGAGGGGAAAGCAGTGGATGTGCTATTTCTGGACTTTAGCAAAGCTTTTGATACAGTCTCCCACAGTATACTTGCCAGCAAGTTAAAGAAGTCTGGGATGGATAAATGGACGGTAAGGTGGATGGAAAACTGGCTAGATGGTCGGGCTGAACGGGTAGTGATCAATGGTTCCATGTCTAGTTGGCAGCCGGTATCAAGTGGAGTTCCCCAGGGATTGGTGCTGGGGCCGGTTTTGTTCAATATCTTCATTAACGATCTGGAGGATGGTGTGGACTGCACCCTTAGCAAGTTTGCACATGACACTAAACTTGGAGGAGTGGTTGATATGCTGGAGGGTAGGGATAGGATACAGAGGGACCTAGACAAATTAGAGGATTGGGCCAAAAGAAATATGATGAGGTTCAACAAGGACAAGTGCAGAGTCCTGCACTTAGGACGGAAGAATCCCATGCACTGCTACAGACTAGGGACCGAATGGCTAGGAAGCAGTTCTGCAGAAAAGGCCCTAGGGGTTACGGTGGACAAAAAGCTGAATATGAGTCAACAGTGTGCCCTTGTTGCCAAGAAGGCTAATGGCATTTTGGGTTGTATAAGTAGGGGCATTGCCAGCAGATCGAGGGATGTGATCATTCCCCTCTATTCAGCACTGGTGAGGCCTTATTTGGGGTACTATGTTCAGGTTTGGGCCCCACACTACAAGAAGGATGTGGATAAACCGGAAAGAGTCCAGCAGAGGGCAACAAAAATGATTAGGGGGCTGGAGCACATGACTTATGAGGAGAGGCTGAGGGAACTGGGATTGTTTAGTCTGCAGAAGAGAAGAATGAGGGGGGATTTGATAGCTGCTTTCAACTACCTGAAAGAGGGTTCCAAAGAGGATGGATCTAGACTGTTCTCAGTGGTAGAAGATGACAGAACAAGGAGCAATGGTCTCAAGTTGCAGTGGGGGAGGTCTAGGTTGGATATTAGGAAACACTATTTCACTAGGAGGGTGGTGAAGCACTGGAATGGGTTACCTAGGGAGGTGGTGGAATCTCCTTCCTTAGAGGTTTTTAAGGTCAGGCTTGACAAAGCCCTGGCTGGGATGATTTAGTTGGGGATTGGCCCTGCTTTGAGCAGGGGGTTGGACTAGATACCTCCTGAGGTCCCTTCCAACCCTGAGATTCTATGATTCTATGATAAGCGCTAAAGAGGGCATGGAAACCTGTCAAAAATACAAGGTGATGAATACTATCCAGCCATATACTACTGTTCTCTTTTGCTGCAGATGGCAGGACGAGGGGCGATGGGTTCAAACTCCAGCACACCAGACTGAGATTAAATCTCAGGACAAATTTCCTCACTGTAAGAACAGTGACGACAAGGCCTTAAGGGTTGGCTCCTGGCCCTCACTCAGGTTGCTCCAGCCTGGCCTTTCCCTGTGGCTGCTGTGGGGAAAGCTGCTCCCTGATGCCTCCCTGACCCTCGATCCCCTCTGGATCCTGCACTAGTCTCTTTCTGCCATTTACCCTTCTATCAGGGCACCAGGCACCAGCTCTCCCTGAGGGAGGGAGCTCTACCAGGCCCTTGCAAGACTCCTGGCCTCACCTACCAGCCCCTATGTCTTTCTGAGCCTCTTGTCTCCCCTCTGTGATACACCAGGCTCCATTTTACGAGCAGCCCTGCCCCTACCCCAGGCTACCATCACGTGATGGCGGATCCAGCCAGCGTCTCACACTCATCACCTAGGGTGGGGGCTGACTGCATACTGATGGGGCTGAACCCAAATCCCCTAAAAGGCCAGCCCACCCCTGACACCACCCACCTGGTAGGTGAGGGGGAAGCTGCTGCCAGGAGTCAGGCCGTGCTGGGCCAGTGGCGATGCTGCAGCAGGGCACAGAGATGCAATGGGCTGGGGGAGGCGGAGGCAGAATTATGTGTAACTGTGACACCCCCCTTTCCTGCCCCTCAGCACAACTCCCTGCTGAAGCGCAGGCCTGAGCTCTGTCTTTTCAGCACTTCAAAAAAGAAAAGTTTTGCACAGAGTTGAAGCTCAGAGCTACGGTACCAGCCCCTGCCAGTAGGGGTTAACGACAGCTGCCAGTCAGCTCAGAGAGTCGCAGACAATTTCTTAGTGAGCGAACGTTGAACACACACACAGCCCCTCGCAGACAGTACGCGGGACACTTTTCAGTGCCTTCAGCAGTACGGTTCAGCAGTAAATCTGCCAGTAACACTCCCGGTGCTGTTGATGTTACATGTATTTCAGTGCAAGGTAACACCACAACACTCACTTGTGGAGTTTGGGCCACATCTTCCGAGCATTCCCCTCTGACCTCACACTGATCATTTCCCAGTCTCTGTGGGAGGGGGGGAGACTCCAAACGTATGTGTCCCCCCTCTGGACTCTCCAGGGCCTGAGGAGAATGGCGGCCTCTCCGTCCCCACCCACCACCTCAGAATCTCCTCAGCAAACACCAGTCCGAAGCTCCATCCAGCCAGCAGCTATTCCGTTCCCACAGCTAACAGACAAGCATCTCCTTGTTGTTCAGTGAGATGGGGAATCAGGAGCCTGTTTCCAAGGTGGCTCAGGAACTGGGATGCAGCCTTCACAGCAGACACAGCCCTTGGTCCCACATGGATCAGTCACCAAGCCCCCAGGACTGTCTCTAGCTCCCATGTTTGTAACCTTCCCCCTGAGCTCTGACCGGCTCAGCTCCCGGTGAATGTGGAACCTGCAAGGCTGCTTGTCCTTCCTGGAAACTTTCTGTACAGCCCCAGAGATGGCGACCGAGGCCGTGTCTACGCTACAAAGTCATGTCGGCGTTCAGCCACCAACGTTTGTGTATCGCTGGGCATGTGCCCACTTGGCTGCTTGTACCAGTGCTGCTCGTACTCACCAGGAGTGCTTGTGTAACACGCTAACCTTTGATTCCACACGTGCCCCCTCTCATCCCATGTTACCGCCGGAGCAGCGAGCAGGGTCTGTCTCTTTGGACAGCAGAACTCCCACCCGTGGATGGTCACACATAGGAACAAGATGCAGATTTGGACAGTCATGGATGCGCACAGGATAGGGCCGGCCTTCGGGGCGGGTGATGTGGGTGACTGCCCAGGGTGCCATGGTCTGGAGGCAAGGAGCAGGACACAGGCCTGGCCCCACACTGCCCCCAGCCTGCCCCTCACCGTGCTTCAGCGGGATGATGCTGGAGGCCCCACAGCACAAGTGGGCCCAGGACACAGAGCAGGATGCCATGGCTGGGGCGGAGCTGGGGGTATCCCAGGAGGGGAGAGGGCCCAGGCTGTCCCAGGCCCAGCCCCTCTGCTGCACGACCTCCGACAGCCAATCGCACGCGCTGCGCACAGGGATGATGCCTTTACGCTCTCGCCAGAGCTCCACCCACAAGAGGGGGCCATGAAAGGCTGGGCCCAGGGGGCTGGAACAATGTGAATAGTGGGGTGCTGAGAGCCACTGAACCGAACTGTAACCCTGCATGTGATGGAAACCGCTTCCAGCCAGGGGGTGCGGCAGCCCCCCTAGATCCAGCACCTATGGCCAGGCGCTGCCGACAGAGCGCTGTCATCCGCTTCCCTCTCACCTCTTCCCCCATCCACCTGCCTCTTCCCTCCACTCCCCTCCCCCGTTCCGCTCCTTCCCCCATCCAACCGCCTCTCCTCTCCCCCATCCTTCCCCATCCCCAACCAACCACTTCTCCCCTCCCCTTCCTTCCCCAGCCACCCGCTCTTCCCTCCATGCCCTCCCCCTCCCGCTCCTTCCCCCATCCAACCGCCTCCCCCCTTCACTTCCTTCCCGTCCCTCCCCAAACAAACGTCTCTCCCTTCCCCTCTCTTTCTCTCCCTCCCACTCCCCTCCCTTCCCCCATCCAACTGCCACCCCTCACTCCCCATCCACCCACCTCTCCCTTCCCGCTCCCCTCCCTTCTTCCGCATGCAACTGCCCTCCTCCTTCCTCCATCTAACTGCCTTCCCATCCACCCACCTCTCCCCTCCACCCCTCCCCTCCTTCCCCCATCCAACAGCCACTTCACTCCACCCCTTCACCTCCTCCCCCACCCCTTTTCCCCCAACTAAACACCTCTCCCCTCCACCCCACCCCATCCTTCCTCCCTCACTTCCCTGCCCCTCCCCCAGCGCTGCTGTCAGAGGGAGGCTCTAACCCAGCAGGCTGCTGAAAGGACCCACAGGCCAGTCATCAGGGGCTCGGCTCAGCGCGAAGGCAGGACAATGGCGGATGAGGGTATCTATGCGAACATGGAGTTGGCAGAAGCTGCTCCCCAGCCCAAAGGTAAGCGCAATAGGCTGCACCAGACCCTGGACTCCCACTGGCCTCTCCTTGGCTTTGTGGTCTCTGCATGAGCATCCTGGGCAGCGACCGCTTGCTCCACTGACCACGTCCCCAGAGCTCAGCCTTGTGCTGGCCAGACAGCACCACGGGCAGTGGGCGAGGGTGCTCGGTCAGTGCTTCCCAGTGCGTTCTCTCCCCTGCCAGTCCCCAATGGGAGAAGGGCACAGGAGAGAGATGGGAGTCCCTGCACGGCATCCCAGCCTCCTGCCGGGCAGCGCAGTGCCATGGGCTGGCCATAAAAGCCAGCCAGGCTCCCCCTCCCCAGCTCACTGCCACCATCAGCCTCTCCCAGGAGGAGATCACCAGGGTCGAATCCTCACAGCCCCCATCTCTGGGGACCAGCTCCCTCTCATCCCCCCATTTCACAGTGACACCTCCTTTCCTTACCCTCTGCCCCTTCCCTGCCCGAGCACATGCGTCTGACCGTGAGCAGGGGCAGGGAGATGTAGCTGTGTTAGCAGAGAAGGGTTTTCCCCAAGGTTCAGGGACGGGGGACAAGGTATAAATGGAGCAAGTGCTGAGATAAGGACCAGGCTGTTTTCCTAAAGCTCCCAGCACAAGGGGCCCCTCTCAGTACTTTGGCTGGGTGACTGGGCAACAAAATTGCAGCTGAAATTCAATGTTGATAAATGCAAAGTAACGCACATTGGAAAACATAATCCCAACTATACCTATAACATGATGGGATGTGAATTGGTTGTTTCCACTCAAGAGAAGGATCTAGGAGTCACTGTGGACAGTTCTCTGAAAACATCCACTGAATGTGCAGCAGCTGTGAAAAAGGTGAACAGAATGTAGCGAATCATTAAGAAAAGAAGACAGAAAATATCATATTCCCTCTATATAAATCCATGGTACGCCCACATCTTGAACACTGCATGCAGATGTGGTCACCCCATCTAAAAAAAGATATATTGGAATTGGAAAAGGTTCAGAAAAGGGACTGGGGTATAGAACGGCTGCCATATGAGGAGAGATTAATAAGACAGCGACTTTTCAGCTTGGAAAAGAGGTGAGTAAAGGGGGGGATATGAGTGAAGTGTATAAAATCATGACTGGTTTGGAGAAAGTAAATAAGGAAGTGTTATTTACTCCTTCTCATAACACAGGAACTAGGGGTCACCAAGTGAAATTAATAGGCAGCCGGTTTAAAACAAACAAAAGGAAGTATTTCTTCACCCAATGCACAGTCAGTCTGTAGAACTCTTTATCAGAGGATGTTGTGAAGGCCAAGACTATAACAGAGTTCAAAAAAGACCTATATAATTCCTGGAGGTTAAGTGCATCAATGGCTATTAGCCAGGATGGGTAAGGAATGGTGTCCCTAGCCTCTGTTTGCCAGAGGATGGAGATGGATGGCAGGAGAGAGATCACTTGATCATTGCCTGTTAGGTTCACTCCCTCTAGGGCGCCTGGCAGTGGCCACTGTCGGCAGACAGGACACTGGGATAGATGGACCTTTGGTCTGACCCAGTCTGGCCATTCTCATGGTCTTACGTTTGGTTGGGCCGGTGTCAGCTGATCAAGGGCCTTCTCCAGGGGTTTTTTATTGCCTTTGGTTTCAGTGGAATCCAGATGCCGTGTGGCAGCTGTTCTGGATTCGAACACTTGAGAGACGACCAGGAAGGGTCAGGAGACAGGCAGGGAGAAGGGGCTGACTGAAGTGGAGGTTGTGGTCGTAGGCAGCGGCAGCTAGGCACCGAGCTCAGCTAGGCTTTCTGCAGCGACAAAGGAAAACACAAGGGGAATGTAGCCTGCGCTGGGTGACAGAGAAGCTTCTCCCAGAATCTGTTTCAGGAAAGGCTGAGAACTGTAAACTCAGTACATTAATGAGAGGCAGCTTCACCCTTTGGTTAGCGTGAGAGAAGCCACTTCTGCAATGTAAGGGGATTATCTGGACATCTGAGTGTTTTCTGCTGGTTCCAGGAACCACACCCCATGGGGGAGCGGCGCGAGCTAATGGCTGAGGCCCAGATCAGACAGAGAGGGGGTGTGGCAGGCTGAGACTTTCAGGGAGAGGAGAATCTGACAGTCTTGCGTCTCCAAGCAGCTGCCATTCACCTTGGGGAGACCAAATCCAGAGCACACCGAGCACACTTACTTGTGTCCACACATAGATCCTGGCTCGAATGCAGCTCTAGTCTTCTCCCTTTAATGTGCAGGGGAGACACAGTCTTAGGGCTTTGCCCTGTGATTCGCCCCTTGGCTGCCTTGCAGGGGGGAGCCCAGCATCCTGGGGATGGGTTATTAGACAGGGATGCTGTAGAAAGGCCCTTCTGAGCACACTGCTGCTGTCAGCCCCACTTTTCTCCTGCAAAGAGAAATCATTTCCCTTCATTTCACTGCCTCGAACAGGGGCTGCTAACAGGGAGTTTCGCAAGGGAGTTCTCCAGGTGAAGGAGGAGCAAATACAGCATCTGTGGGGTAAGTGACTGTCTGTAGTGTGTGTTTGTTTGTGTTTGGGGGTTACTTGCTGTGTGCTGAGCTTGTGTTTGTCAGTCTGTTTGTTTGTTTGGTTGTTTGAAGGACCGGGTGCTCTGGATGGCAGTTGGAGGCCGTGAGCTTCAAAGGAAGGTTTGAAACCTTGAAGCCTCTGGTAATTGGTTGAGCCTTAATCAGTGGGGGGAGCATTCACTCAGGCCAGGGCTTTATAAAGCCGCGCACAAGCGACCAGGGGCTGCTAACAGGGAGTTTCGCAAGGGAGTTTGGAAGGGGAGTGGGAAGGGAGCGGGTGTCCCTCGTTGGTCCTAACCCTTCCCCTGTAGTCCCCTTAAAACCTATAAACCAAACCACATTTCAAACCCCTTTCTGTAAATTACCCTTCCATTAACTAGGAGACAATGCAGGCAGAAGCCCAGCAGCAGAGTGGGGGTTATCCACTTTATTGCACTGAGTGTTGCATGTATGATTACCTGCCCTGTGGGCGGGTGGCGTATGTGTGCAGTCGGTGCAAGTTGCTCCTGGCCCTCAGAGACCATGTACGGACTTTGGAGGCCAGGGTGGCAGAACTGGAGGAGCTGAGAGAGGCAGAGAGGTATGTTGATGAGGCTTTCCGGGACACTGTAGAATTGTCCCACCTCCGCTCAGACAGCCCCTGCGCTGTTGAGGAGGAAGAACGGCCCAGGGAAGCAGAGCAGTCAATGGGAGCAGAGGGAAACCTTCCCGTAGTTGGGACCCTCCTTCCAGATGGTGCTGGGGTTGCCTCTCGCACTGAGGTTACCTCTCCGGGGGAGGGAACTCCAGTTTCTAGGAAAAGGCAGGTGTTAGTAATGGGAGATTCGATTATTAGAAACGTAGATAGGTGGGTTTGTGATGACCGGGAGAACCGTATGGTGACTTGCCTGCCTGGTGCGAAGGTTGCGGATCTCTCGAGGCATCTAGACAGACTTATGTGTAGTGCTGGGAAGGAGCCAGTGGTCGTGGTACATGTAGGTACCAGTGACATAGGGAAGGGTAGGAGAGATGTCCTGGAAGCCAAATTTAGGCTGCTGGGAAAAGACAGAAATCCAGGACCTCTATGGTGGCATTCTCAGAAATGCTCCCAGTTCCACGCGCAGGGCCAGGTAGGCAGGCAGAGCTTCCGAGTCTCAATGCGTGGATGAGACGATGGTGTAGAGAGGAGGGGTTCACGTTCATTAGGAACTGGGGAAACTTCTGGGATGGGAGGAGCCTATACAGGAGAGATGGGCTTCACCTAAACCAAAGTGGAACCAGACTGCTGGCACTAAACATTAAAAAGGTTGTAGAGCAGTTTTTAAACTAGGAGATGGGGGAAAGCCGACCGCTGCAGAGGAGTGTGTGGATTGGACACAGACTTTTCTTAGGGGAGAGTCTGATGATAGAGAATCTCCAGGTCATAGTCAGGAGCAGAGGACGGAAGAGGATAATGTAAGGGCTGGGTCAGATGATAAACAGTCACATAAAAAAGAATCTGGCACATCAGAAAAGGGCAGACAAATAAACAGGGACACGTTTTTAAAGTGCTTGTACACAAATGCTAGAAGTCTAAATAATAAGATTGGTGAACTAGAGTGCCTGGTGATAAAGGAGGATATAGATATAATAGGCATCACAGAAACCTGGTGGACTGAGAGCAATCAATGGGACACAATCATTCCGGGGTACAAAATATATTGGAAGGACAGAACAGGTCGTGCAGGGGGAGGAGTGGCACTATATGTGAAAGAAAGTGTAGATTCAAATGAAGTAAAAATCTTAAGCGAATCCACATGTTCCATAGAATCTCTATGTGTAACCCTTCTGCCCCTCTGAGTTGGCAGCAACAAGGGCCGGGTTCAGTATCCAGGGGTTCCGTTTCAATAACACAATGCAAAACCGGCTCAAGCCCCCACCCAGTGACCTGGGACAATTACCTACCCCCACCCCAGGCACCTCTAGGAGGCAATACTTCCCCACTCGCAAGCACAGAGTCCGAGTGTAGCAAAATCCTTTTAATAAAGGAGGGAAACAATGCGGCATCACGTTGGAGAGACACCACAAACTGGATTATAACACAAACCATAAGCAAAAAACCCACCTCCAAGTACATTTGGCAATGTCCTTTCCCCCTTAGGGTCTTAAGTCCAATCACCCCAAAGTCCAACAACCCAAGAGTCTTTGTCTCTGGTCAGTGCCACCCCAGAGTTCAAAAGTTTATCTGCAGAGTTTTACCCCCCCAGCCTGGGTGGAAATGGGGGGGGGGCGCACACACAGGGTGTTAAGGGACACCTTACGTGGGCCAGGGCCGACTGCCCCGCTTCTCCGTGGAGTTCCGCTGTAGCCTTCACCACGACTGGCTCCACTCCACCAGCTGTGCTGCTCCTCCAGCCAACCCGTGAACCGCATCAGCCGTCCACGCGAACCGCTCCACACTGCTCACTGTTCCACGGGCTGCGCCAACGTGCTGCAGACTGCTCCGCTCTGCCAGCTGCTTAGCGATCGATCTTCAGGCTCCCTCACTCAGTGATCTCAGCTCAGTAAGCTTAGCTCTTTTAGTGATTTCTGCTTGTAGTAGAGAAGCCCCAGTGCCACCTTGGGCCAACGTGAATTCAGGTCAGCAGCCTCCAGATGGACTCCTAAAGGATTCAAAATTAGCTCTGCTCTTTAACAGTGGAGAGAGGAGGATGTGCAATTGGTGTTCCAGGCCCTCAAAGGGGGCCCATACCATCAGGTACACACACCAGTCCCCAGCCTCTCTTCCTTCACTGGGTTTTGGAACCCATGTCCCTTGTCTAGCAAGTACTATTTAATGTAGGTTGAGTCATTTCTGTCATAAAGCAGTCTCATAGTTCCTCATTCACATAATTAAGGTAACAACCCTTTTTTTCCTTCCTGCCCCAATAACAAAGAAATTGGGGATTCCACAGTGTGAAAATAACCATCCCATGCTGCTGTGTGTTATGCTAAGTGGAGTGGGTTTACCAATGCAAATGCACATTCCTAAAATTCCTTTGCCCACTCCTCATAATGTACCACCAGATGTCAGGGTAGATCTCATCCTGACTCTGCTTACATCTGGATAGAAATTTCATGCTCTAGTAAAAATATAACATTAGGGATCTATCACACTGGTCTACAATTTTTCAGAAGTCGTCTGCTTCAGAGATAAAATGTGCTATTTATTATGTATTTTGATGTGCGGAATTCAAATATGACAATTAAAACAACTGATTGGCTACTGTTTCTAAGTTATGTAAGTTTTTACATTTTATGTCTATGTATATTGTGTAGATAGTAGAGTTTTAATCATAAATTGTAAACCTAGGTCTTTTCATGTGTTTATGGTTGCTTTACATGATAATATTTCACCTGTCCTGTTTATGTAACACTTTAAAAATCAGCAAAAGGGTTATATAACTAAAATTTATTATGAAACAAAAGGCAAAAAACTATTATGTACATAGTTTAGTATTATTCAGTGTCTACTCGGTGCTTCTTGGCTTGTCTCTTGTATTCATTAAATGGAGCATCTCTTGTCACTGTCCAGAAATAGTCTGCAAGCACTGATGGGCTCCATTTGCCCTGATAGCGTTTCTCCATTGTTGCAATGTCCTGGTGAAATCACTCGCCATGCTCGTTGCTCACTGCTCCGCAGTTCGGTGGAAAAAAATCTAGATGAGAGTGCAAAAAATGTATCTTTAGTGACATGTTGCAACCAAGGCTTTTGTATGCCTTGAGGAGGTTTTCCACCAACAACCTGTAGTTGTCTGCCTTGTTGTTTCCGAGAAAATGTATTGCCACTAACTGGAAGGCTTTCCATGCCGTCTTTTCCTTGCCACACAGTGCATGGTCAAATGCATCATCTCGAAGAAGTTCACAAATCTGAGGACCAACAAAGACACCTTCCTTTATCTTACCTTCACTTAACCTTGGAAATTTTCCACGGAGGTACTTGAAAGCTGCTTGTGTTTTGTCAATGGCCTTGACAAAGTTCTTCATCAGACCCAGCTTGATGTGTAAGGGTGGTAACAAAATCTTCCTTGATTCAACAAGTGGTGGATGCTGAACACTTTTCCTCCCAGGCTCCAATGACTGTCGGAGTGGCCAATCTTTCTTGATGTAGTAGGAATCTCTTGCACGGCTATCCCATTCGCAGAGAAAACAGCAGTACTTTGTGTATCCAGTCTGCAGACCAAGCAAGAGAGCAACAACCTTCAAATTGCCACAAAGCTGCCACTGATGTTGGTCATAGTTTATGCACCTCCAAAGTTGTTTCATGTTGTCATAGGTTTCCTTCATATGGACTGCATGACCAACTGGAATTGATGGCAAAACATTGCCATTATGCAGTAAAACAGCTTTAAGACTTCGATGAACAATGAACAGTCTCCACTCATCTGGATCGTGAACGATGTTGAGGGCTGCCATCACACCATCGATGTTGTTGCAGGCTACAAGATCACCTTCCATGAAGAAGAATGGGACAAGATCCTTTTGACGGTCACGGAACATGGAAACCCTAACATCACCTGCCAGGAGATTCTGCTGCTGTAGTCTGGAGCCCAACAGCTCTGCCTTACTCTTGGGTAGTTCAAAATCCCTGACAAGGTCATTCAGTTCACCTTGTGTTATGAGGTGCGGTTCAGAGGAGGAGGATGGGAGAAAATGTGGGTCCTGTAACATTGATGGTTCAGGACCAGAAGTTTCATCCTCTTCCTCTTCCTCGTCTGACTCAAGTGAGAATGATTCTGGTGCATCAGGAACCGGCAGTCCTTCTCTGTGGGGTACCGGGCGTATAGCTGATGGAATGTTTGGATAATGCACAGTCCATTTTTTCTTCTTTGACACACCTTTCCCAACTGGAGGCACCATGCACAAGTAACAATTGCTGGTATGATCTGTTGGCTCTCTCCAAATCATTGGCACTGCAAAAGGCATAGATTTCCTTTTCCTGTTCAACCACTGCGAAGATTTGTTGCACAAGTGTTGCAGCAGATGTGTGGGGCCCACCTCTTGTCCTGATCTCCAATTTTGCAGCCAAAATAAAGGTGATAGGCTTTCTTAACCATAGTGGTTATACTGTGCTTTTGTGATGCAAAAGTCACTTCACCACAAACATAGAAGAAGTTATCTGCACTGTTCACACAAGTACGAGGCATCTCTGCTCACTTTGGCTAAACAGAAATGTGTCCCTTTGCAAAATCAAACACTGACAAATAAGAGAGCACGACACTGTATGATTTCTAGAGCTGATATAGGGCAATTTGTTCAGCAGAGTGATGTAAGCTTCGCTATGATTGTATCATCATTCACTTCTAGGAATAACATGATGAAATTCGTATCATGTATGATGCAATAACAGCTTCAGATTGTTTTGCCTAAAAAGCAAGTACTGTCCAAACCCAGTCATAGATTTATTCATAGATCCAGTCAAAGATGTATTTTAGTCATTTCTGGTTTAAATTGAGATCCCTTCCCTTTATAACTCACTTATCCTCAGCTATTCCCAAGTCAAGGGTTGTATATACTGACCCAACAGCATAACTTGAAAACTAGAGCCAATCAACAATTTTAAGCATCATTTTCATTCTCAGTGACCCAGAATTAGTAAAGTTTGACTACATTTATTTCAGAAGAATTTTGGCTGTAGAGCAGTGTTATCGACCACCTGACCAGGACAGTAATAGTGATGATGAAATGCTAAGGGAAATTAGAGAGGCTATCAAAATTAAGAGCCCAATAATAGTGGGGGATTTCAATTAACCCCATATTGACTGGGAACAATTCACTTCAGGACGAAATGCGGAGATAAAATTTCTCGATACTTTAAATGACTGCTTCAGGGAGCAGCTGGTACGGGAACCCACAAGGGGAGAGGCGACTCTAGATTTAATCCTGAGTGGAGCGCAGGAGCTGGTCCAAGAGGTAACTATAGCACGACCGCTTGGAAATAGTGACCATAATACAATAGCATTCAACATCCCTGTGGTGGGAAGAACACCTCAAAAGCCCAACACTGTGGCATTTAATTTCAAAAGGGGGAACTATACAAAAATGAGGGGGTTAGTTAAACAAAAGTTAAAAGGTACAGTGACTAAAGTGAAATCCCTGCAAGTTGCGTGGGCCCTTTTTAAAGACACCATAATAGAGGCCCAACTTCAATGTATACCCCAAATTAAGAAACACAGTAAAAGAACTAAAAAAGAGCCACCGTGGCTTAACAACCATGTAAAAGAAGCAGTGAGAGATAAAAAGACTTCCTTTAAAAAGTGGAAATCAAATCCTAGTGAGGCAAATAGAAAGGAGCACAAACCTTGCTAACTTAAGTGCAAGAGTATAATAAGAAAAGCCAAAGAGGAGTTTGAAGAACGGCTAGCCAAAAACTCCGAAGGTAATAACAAAATGTTTTTTAAGTACATCAGCAGCAGGAAGCCTGCTAAACAACCAGTAGGGCCCCTTGACGATCGAGATACAAAAGGAGTGCTTAAAGACGATAAAGTCATTGCGGAGAAACTAAATGGATTCTTTGCTTCAGTCTTCACGGCTGAGGATGTTAGGGAGATTCCATAACCTGAGCTGGCTTTTGTAGGTGACAAATCTGAGGAACTGTCACAGACTGAAGTGTCACTAGAGGAGGTTTTGGAATTAATTGATAAACTCAACATTAACAAGTCACCGGGACCAGATGGCATTCACCCAAGAGTTCTGAAAGAACTCAAATGTGAAGTTGCGGAACTATTAACTAAGGTTTGTTCAAAGAACTCTAATAGATTAGTAAGACACGATTTCCCTTTACAGAAACCATGTTGACTATTGCTAAACAGTTTATGTTTTTCTATGTGTCTGATAATTTTATTCTTAACTGTTGTGTCTACTAATTTGCCCGGTACCGACGTTAGACTTACCGGTCTGTAATTGCCGGGATCACCCCTAGAGCCCTTTTTAAATATTGGCGTTACATTAGCTAACTTCCAGTCATTGGGTACCGAAGCCGATTTAAAGGACAGGTTACAAACCTTAGTTAATAGTTCCGCAACTTCACATTTGAGTTCTTTCAGAACTCTTGGGTGAATGCCATGTGGTCCCGGTGACTTGTTAATGTTGAGTTTATCAATTAATTCCAAAACCTCCTCCAGTGACACTTCAATCTCTGAAATCCCCCACTATTATTGGGTTCTTAATTTTGATAGCCTCTCTAATTTCCCTTAGCATTTCATCATCACTATTACTATCCTGGTCAGGTGGTCGATAATAGATCCCTAATGTTATATTTTTACTAGAGCATGAAATTTCTATCCATAGAGATTCTGTGGAACATGTAGATTCGCTTAAGATTTTTACTTCATTTGAACCTGCACTTTTTTTCATATATAGTGCCACTCCTCCCCCTGCACGACCTGTTGTGTCCTTCCGATATATTTTGTACCGCGGAATGATTGTGTCCCATTGATTGCTCTCAGTCCACCAGGTTTCTGTGATGCCTAATATATCAATATCCTCCTTTATCACAAGGCATTCTAGTTCACCCATCTTATTATTTAGACTTCTGGCATTTGTGTACAAACACTTTAAAAACTTGTCCCTGTTTATTAGCCTGCCTTTTTCTGATGTGCCAGATACTTCTTTATGTGACTGTTTATCATCTGATCCGGCCCTTACACTATACTCTTCTGTCCTCTACTCCTGACTATAACCTGGAGATTCTCTATCATCAGACTCTCCCCTAAGAAAAGTTTGTGTCAACAAACATGTGGACAAGGGGGATCCGGTGGACATAGTGTACTTAGATTAGTGTACTTAGTGTACTTAGTGTACTTAGATTTCCAGAAAGCCTTTGACAAGGTCCCTCACCAAAGGCTCTTACGTAAATTAAGCTGTCATGGGATAAAAGGGAAGGTCCTTTCATGGATTGAGAACTGGTTAAAGGACAGGGAACAAAGGGTAGGAATTAATGGTAAATTCTCAGAATGGAGAGGGGTAACTAGTGGTGTTCCCCAAGGGTCAGTCCTAGGACCAATCCTATTCAATATATTCATAAATGATCTGGAGAAAGGGGTAAACAGTGAAGTGGCAAAGTTTGCAGATGATACTAAACTACTCAAGATAGAGACCAAAGCAGATTGTGAAGAACTTCAAAAAGATCTCACAAAACTAAGTGATTGGGCAACAAAATGGCAAATGAAATTTCATGTGGATAAATGTAAAATAATGCACATTGGAAAAAATAACCCCAACTATACATACAACATGATGGGGGCTAATTTAGCTACAACGAGTCAGGAAAAGATCTTGGAGTTATCGTGGATAGTTCTCTGAAGATGTCCACGCAGTGTGCAGAGGCGGTCAAAAAAGCAAACAGGATGTTAGGAATCATTAAAAAGGGGATAGAAAATAAGACTGAGAATATATTATTGCCCTTATATAAATCCATGGTACGCCCACATCTGGAATATTGTGAACAGATGTGGTCTCCTCACCTCAAAAAAGATATTCTAGCACTAGAAAGGTTCAGAAAAGGGCAACTAAAATGATTAGGGGTTTAGAGAGGGTACCTTTTCTCACTTAAAAATACTCCTTTGGGCCTGGACTTCACAAGCCCTAAACGACCCTCTCAAGAAATGCTTAGGCAGGGGGGAAATGCTGCTCCCAGATCTCTCTCACAGGAGGCCGGCCTGGCACTAGAGTCACTCCTGATTTAGGGAGGGTCGCTTTTCACATTCGAGTTCAGCTCGGTTCTGACCTTATTTGGCCTCATTCCGCTGTTGCTGTTAACCACAGTCAGGGACTAGGACGCTGAGCAGGTATCGGATTTGCGGGGTGGAGTTTCCTCAGTCAGTGGCATTTGAGTTGTAACTTTCCATGGATACGTTTCATCTTCTCCTTCAAGGAAACCCTCCAAAGACATCGGTCCCTTGGCGGCACACGGCACGGGGCATCGTCACTGCTGTCCTTCTCCTCCTGGGTCTGGCCCTGGCCACGTCCCTCCTTGCTGTGACGCTTCTATGTAAGTTCAACTGCAGCTCCAAGCCCAACGTTTCTCAACTTCCGTACAGGCCAGCTGGCTCGACAAGGCTGGGGAGGGGAACATATTTCAGCAGAATATCGATCACGTTTCCACTCTGTCCCTCCAAATAAATCTCCTGCTCCAGGGAGTTCGAATGGAGCTGTAAGATCTTGCCCTGCTGGTTTGATACTGGCATAAACTTTCTAAGTCTAACGATGGTCCAGCACTGGCACAGGTCACCTGGGGAGGCTGTGGAATCCCCATCACGGGAGGGTTTTAAGGACAGGTTAGACAACCACCTCTCAGGGATGGGCTGGGTGAACTTCATCCTGCCTGAGCATCACCTCAGGGACTTCAGATCACATGTGGCAGCCCCACATGCTCAACCTGCACCCTGAGGGTCACGCTGGGTCCGTTCCTGACCATATATCACCAGCACGAGCCTCAGCCCCTGGCGTCCTCATGGCACCATTGAAATACCCTATGGAGAGACCGTGGTTCGGGGGCTTGTCTGGGGGCTCAGACTACTGGGTTTAATTCCCTGCCCTGCCAAAGAGTCCCTGCCCTGGAGCCAGCGAACAGAGCTGAAAATAGGGAGCTGGAGTGGAGAGCTCTTGGAGGAGAGGTCGCTGCTCTGTGACATACACCAGGCGAGAGCCCCGAACGGGGCCTTGGCTGTGCCGGTGTCCTTCCTCGGGAGGGAAGCTGTCCAAGATTAAAATAAAAGACGTCATAGAGAACAGCCTCGCGCTCGGAGCATGTTCCTTCTCTGGGCGTGGCTGGTCTCCAGCCGCAGTTCGGTTCAGTCGCTGACCTGCAGACGTGTGATTTCTAGATCTCCGGGCACAGAGCAAGCTGCAAGCGGTTGAAGAAGGGGTGCAGAAGCTCCAAGTCTCTCTGCAGCCTGACGACGCCTCGGACGCGTCAGCAAAGGGATCGGATAGTAAGTCGCAGGACGAGGGTCTTAGGCATCAGGGTCAGCTCCCCTCCCTTGGCCTGGACGCTGAGCACTCTCCGGCCTACAGGGATGGTGGGTGCCTGGCATCCTCCTGCTCCCCTCCATAGACTTCCCTGCCAGGTGGTCCCGTCCCCCTGTCTAAGGAGCTGCTGCTCTGCACCTTCCTCTGCCAGCGGAGGCTCTGTTCCCAGGGACGGGTGGCTGCTCCAGGCTCCCTCCTAGCTCCATTCCTGGCAGTGGCAGGCTGGCTGCATCTGCCCCATGCTCCTGCGCAGGATGCCTAGTGGTCACCATCTTCCGTCCTTTCACTGTTGCTCCCTTCGCTCCATAGTTTTCACCTTGGCCCCTGTATCGTCAGGGTTACATTGGCGGGAAAGACGGATGCAGCTCATGAGACACACAAGGCCGAATTCAGACCCTGGTGTAAGCAGGACGTCAGTGGAGCTGCACTCCTGGGTCTCCATTTGCCCCCCAGGCCCTGAGCCCTCCCTGTGCAGCTCCAATAATTTGGGTACCTGCTACAGTCCCATTGCTGGAGGCAGGGCGCCCCCTTGTGGCCACGTCTCACAACTGTCTGTCTGTCTGGCACAGGGCTGCACATACAAACCCGTCCATGGATCAGGTTATTCAGCGTCCAGTCAGAAAATGGGCCTGAACTAAACCCCGGCACAGAACTCGCCTGAACGCTGGGCTGTTCAAAATCCCGGCCTGGAGCCCGGGGCCAGGGCTCGGGGCCATGGATGTTCTTGCAGCCCCAGCTCTGCCCCATGCTGCAGGGGACCCGCTCATAGCTCACAAGGGGGGAGCAATTGGGAAGAGGTGGCTGGGGAGATTGGGGAGACAGGGCTAGAATTCAGGAGAGCTGGGGTCAATTCCCAGCTCTGCTGCAAACTTCCTGTGTGATCTTGGGCACCTCTCCCTGCACCTCAGTTCCCCTGCAGGAAAATCATCCTTTATTTCTCTCACCTCGGGTCTATTTTGACTGTGAGCTGTTGAGAGCAGGGACTGTCCCCTCCTGTCCGTACAGCGCCTGGCACACAGGGGCCGGCAGGTGCTGCTCTACCACACGTGCTGATAATCAAGTGTTCTGCATTTCCACTGACGTCGCGGTGACTTTCTTCTAGCTCTGCAGCTATTGGATGAAGCGCAGGCAGGAGTCCGGATGCTGAAAGCCCAGCTGGGTAATGTCAGTGCAGCGTATGGAGAAATCCAGATCCGGCTGGACAACGTCAGTGCAGCGCGAGCAGCAGTGCAAGGTCGCTACAGTAAGTACTAGCTGCAGTGCTGGCTGGTGCCGTTTCTGCTGGTGCTGACGATGAACGGAGGATTTCAGGCTCCCAGGCTGACAACGCAGCAACTTTCTCCAGCACCGAGTTCTCTTCCATTGAAAATCACTGGTGGCTGCACCTGGGCCCACACCGTGGTGATCGGTGTGGAGTTAAATTATACCCTAGGCCTCGTTAGCCTAATGGGAGCACCGACTCAGAAGTTCTCTGGCCTTGGGGCAGCTGAAGGGCAAGGGAAATGCAGCACTAGAATCTCTGGGCTCCCTGTGTGTGTCCCTGTGACGTTAGCCCGGGCTTCTCACCTCAGTCTCTGCTCCTAGGTTACCTACTGACAAAGCTCTCCAGGGGCTGGACGTTTTTCAGTGGGAACTTCTATTACCTTTCACATGAAAAAAAGCCGTGGGACGAGGCCGAGCGGTTCTGTGTGTCTCAGGACTCGCACCTGACCTCTGTCTCCTCCCAGGCGGAACAGGTGAGCACAGGAAGCTCCTAGGAGCTTGGATAATGGGTCAGTGCCTTGTTTCATACCAGAAAGAGGTGGAAGGTGGCAGCTGAGGTTGCAAATCTGTGATGTGTCTTGTGGCAAATTATCCCACAAGGGATGCGAAGCCTTGGAACCCGACTCAAGGGTTTCACTCATCAGTTGAAAAGCAGAGATGTGGCAGAGGAACAGAGCCAGGATCTGGACTTCCCAGAGTCTGGGGCGCTGGGGGAGGGGGATTTGGGGTCAGGCTCATTTCTGATTTTCCCTACTTCCCATGTAGCATTTCCTGCAAACCCAATGGCCTTTCCCAGTGAGGACCCCTTTGATCCCTCTCCCCAGGCCTGAGCTCCTGCTGGACAATCTAGAAGCCTGTATCTGGAAGGCTTGTGTGCAAGGGGCCATGCACCTCTCAGAGAATCCTCTCTCCCCACGTGCCCACTGCAGCCCTCACCCCAGGCCTCTGCGGCACGTTCGGAGGAGGAAAATCCCACCCTCCAGCAGGGCCAGACTTTACACTCAGTTCCCTGCTCCGAGCTTTGCCTCCTGCAAGGGCAGGGAGCTGGTGTGAAACAGATGCAGACGCAGACACAGAGCTGCTCCAGGGCTCCCTCAGGGCCTCCCAGCTAGTCACTGTCAGCGTTGGGGGCAGGACACCTCGTCTCCCGCTGCCCAGTGCCCTGCTCACACCACCACACGCCCTTTCCTCTCCCCCAAAATCTGTTCAGCCCAGGCAGCTGCGGCTGCATCCTGCAGCCTCTCTTGGGTGACCTGCACATGCTGCAAACTGTGTTGTGCAGGAGTTTCTCTCCAAGGAGACCAAGGGAGAAGCTCACTGGATTGGACTCACCGACCGGGAGACAGAAGGCAGCTGGCGCTGGGCGGATGGCACAGAATACAGAGCAGACGCAAGCAGGGGGTGAGTAAAGCTTGAGAGACGTGATTATTTATTACACGATTGGTCAAAAGCTCTTTCGGGCAGCGTCTGTGCGGCCCCTGGTGTCTATGCAGCACCTGGCACAGTGGGCCCGATCCTGAGGGAGGCCCCCGGGCGCTGCCACGACGGCAGTGAATCCACTCAGGAATTTCTGCTAATGCCCCTTTGCTTAGAGCATTAACACACTGACCCCCGCTGCCCTCTCTTCCCGTTCCTGCGTTCCCATCCCGGGGGTGTCTGGGACGTGCTGTGCCTCCTGCTCTGGTTCTGGGCACTGAGATCCGAGTTGCTGCTGCTCAGCATTTGGAGCCACACACTGACTTTGGCTCTTTGCTGGCCTGTCAGGCGCAGGGCAGGTGCTACCCCCGGCCGTCAGAAGCCCTTCGTTACCATGGCCACAAGAGCTGTGGAGAACTCTGAGGGGTGGCCGGGGGGTGCATCGCTTCACCGCGTCATTGCTGGGTGTCTTGGTCCCCTGCCAACAACAGAGTCCACAGAGCAGAACTGAGCTCAGGAATTGGCTGTGGTTCTCCACGGAGACATTAACACTCTGATCCGCAGGTTCTGGGCGGAGAATGAGCCAAACAATCATGATCCAGAAAAGGATGGTGGAGAAGACTGTGTTCACACCGAGCCAAGAAAGCGGAATTTGTGGAATGATTACAAGTGCACTGAGCCTTTCCGGTGGATTTGTAAGCAGGCCCATGGATGGGCTGGGCTGTGACATGCAGGTCCCAGCACCTCAGAAAGCGCCTTAATTTCCACGCTATGGAGCATGTTTTCCAGCCACCTGCCGATGAGGAGCCCTGCGCACTGGAGGGGGCCGCATGGGATGTGCATCGCAGGGACGCTTTGTCTTGCTGTGATATTTCTGGCTGTAGCAGCGACAGCTGCCCTTATGCCGCTCAGTGTGGCTGGCTCTGTAATTTGTATGTTTCCAGGTCTGTCACTGAATAAAATCCTTGGATCGTGGAGTTATTGTTTCACAATCACCCAATAAATAATGATTTTCTTGACTTCTGGTAGTCAGACCTGTTCATGATGACAACAGCACCTCCGTTATCAGCCTCTTTGATTATAATGTCAGGATTATTTCTGAGGCTGTCGATGGCATTGCATTCTGCACGACTTAGGTTATGAGGCAAGTGATGTTGTTTTTCCACCATTTCTGCCTGTGCACGTCGGCAGAAGCATTCTATGTATAGGTCCAGACTGTCATTGTGACCCTCAGGATTCTACCATAAGGAGGCTGCCAGACAACTCTCCAATACCAAATTCTACAGGCCACTTCCTCAGATCCCACTGAGGAATATACTAAGAAACTGCATCATCTACTCAGGACACTCCCTACACTAACACCGGAACAAATCAACACACCCTTAGAGCCCTGACCAGGGTTATTCTATCTGCTACCCAGGATCCACAAACCCGGAAATCCTGGACACTCCATCATCTCTGGCACTGTCACTCTTTATATACGGTCTCCCACAGTATTCTTTCCAGCAAGTTAAAGAAGTATGGGCTGGATGAATGGACTATAAGGTGGATAGAAAGATGGCTAGATGGTCGGGCTTAACGAGTAGTGATCAATGGCTCCATGTCTAGCTGGCAGCCGGTTTCAAGTGGAGTGCCCCAGCGGTCGGTCCCAGGGCCAGTTTTGTTCAATATCTTCATTAATGAGCTGGAGGATGGCATGGACTGCACTCTCAGCAAGTTTGCAGATGACACTAAACTTGGAGGAGTGGTAAACGCTGGAGGGTAGGGATAGGATACAGAGGGACCTAGACAAATTAGAGGACTGGGCCAAAAGGAACCTGATGAGGTTCAACAAGGACAAGTGCAGAGTCCTGCACTTAGGACGGAAGAATCCCATGCACTGCTACAGACTAGGGACCGAATGACTAGGAAGCAGTTCTGCAGAAAAGGACCTAGGGGTTACAGTGGACGAGAAGCTGGATATGAGTCAGCAGTGTGCCCTTGTTGCCAAGAAGGCTAATGGCATTTTGGGCTGTAAAAGTAGGAGCATTGCAAGCAGATCGAGGGATGTTATCATTCCCCTCTATTCGACCTTGGTGAGGCCTCATCTGGAGTACTGTGTCCAGTTTTGGGCCCCACACTACAAGGAGGATGTGAAAAAATTGGAAAGAGTCCAGTGGAGGGCAACAAAAATGATTAGGGGTCTGGAGCACATGACTTATGAGAGGCTGAGGGAACTGGGATTGTTTAGTCTGCAAAAGAGAAGGATGAGGGGGGATTTGATAGCTGCTTTCAACTACCTGAAAGGGGGTTCCAAAGGGGATGGCTCTAGACTATCCTCAGTGGTACCCGATAACAGAACAAGGAGTAATGGTCTCAAGTTTCAGTGAGGGAGGTTTAGGTTGGATATTAGGAAAAACATTTTCACTCAGAGAGTGGTGAAGCACCTAGGGAGGTGGTGGAATCTCCTTCCATAGAGGTTTTTAAGGACAGGCTTGACAAAGCCCTGGCTGCGATGATTTAGTTGGGAATTGGTCCTGCTTTGAGCAGGAGGTTGGACTAGATACCTCCTGAGGTCCCTTCCAACCCTGATATTCTATGATTCTAAGTACTGTCCGGATATGTGGACTCTCTACTCAGACCCTATGCCACCAGCACTCCCAGCTATCTCCATGACACCACTGATTTCCTGAGAAAACTACAATGCATCGGTGATCTCCCAGAAAACACCATCCTAGCCACCATGGATGTGGAGGCGCTCTACACAAACATCCCACACACAGATGGAATACAAGCTGTCAGGAACAGTATCCCTGATGATGACACAGCACAACTGGTTGCTGAGCTCTGTGACTTTATCCTCACACACAACTATTTCAAATTTGGTGACAATATATACCTCCAGACCAGTGGCACCACTCTGGGTACCCGCATGGCCCCACAATATGCCAATATTTTTATGGCTGACGTGGAACAAAGCTTCCTCAGCTCCCATCCACTCACGTCCCTTCTCTGCCTATGCTACATTGACGACATCTTCATTATCTGGACCCATGGGAAGGATACTCTGGAAAAATTCCACCAAGATTTCAACAGCTTCCACCCCACCATCAACCTCAGCCTGGACCAATCTACATGGGAGGTCCACTTTCTAGACACCACAGTACAAATAAGTGATGGTCACATTAACACCACCCTATACCGAAAACCTACCGACCGCTATGCCTACCTTCATGCCTCCAGCTTCCACCCCGGGCACACCACACGATCCATTGTAAAATAAACAAGGTTTTCAAAATGTTTAAGAAGCGTCATTTAAAATTAAATTAAAATGCTGATCTTATGCCGCCAGCCTGCTCAGCTCGCTGCCAGCCTGGGGTTCTGTTCATCTAGGCCGGCAGCGGGCTGAGCAGGGCCTGCGTCTGGGACCCCAGACCTTGGGGGTTCAGGGCAGAAGTCTGGGGTAGGGGTGGGGGTTCAGGGATCAAGGCAGAGGGCTGGAGTGTGGGGGGGTGTAGGGCAGAAGGCTGGGTGGGGGGGTCAGGGCAGAGGGATGGGGCTGTGGAGGTGCAGGGCAGAAGGCTGGGGGGGTTCAGGGCAGAGGGATGGGGTGCTTGGCTCGTGGGGGTGCTCCCAGCCCCCTGTCCTGAGTGGCTCACGGCCGGGGGCTGGAAGGGATGTGCCCTGTTCCACCCCCTTCCCCCAGGCTGCGTCCCTACGGAGCTGTGTACACCCTGCCGCTCTTCCCCTTCCCCCTGGCAAGGGCCATCAGCTGAGAAGGTTGGATCCATACTGAGAAGGTTGGATCCATACTGAGAAGGTTGGACAGGCCTGTGACCAGGGCCGATCCGGAGAACAGAAGGGTGTGCTGTCTACCGGGCACTAAAATACGGGATGTGGACCTGAGGTTGAAAAGGATCCTAAAAGGAGCAGGTAAGAACCCGTTGATCATTCTTCATGTAGGAACGAATGACACGGCTAGATTCTCACTGGAGAGAATCAAGGGAGACTATGCCAGGCTGGGTAAGACGCTCAAGGAAATCGAGGCTCAGGTGATCTTCAGTAGGATTCTACCTGTCCCTAGGGAAGGGCGACAAAGGGGTGACAGGATTGTGATGATAAATAGTTGGCTCAGGGAGTGGTGCTATAAGGAGGGCTTTGGGATGTATGGGCACTGGGAGGCTTTCGGGGACAGAGAACTGTTCTCACGGGATGGGCTCCACATGAGTAGGGAAGGAAAAAGACTTCTAGGAGGGAGGCTGACTGATCAAAAGAGCTTTAAACTAGGAATTGAGGGGAGACGGTTGGGAGATGTCCAGTCACTGTCCACGCCAAATTTAAACATTGAGAGGGAGGACAACAGGATAAGAATGGATATAGCCAGAGGGAGGGGTTTGGAGGTAATGAAGAGTGGGGGGATGGATACTAGACCAATAGGTCATACTGGTGGTACTGTGTCCCTACCAAATTGGGTAACAAAGGTGAGAAAAGCCAAACAGCAAAAATTAGGATGTTTGTTCACCAATGCGAGAAGCCTAGGTAACAAAATGGAGGAATTGGAGCTCCTGGTCCGAGAATTGAAACCGGATATCGTAGGAATAACCAAAACATGGTGGAACGGTAGCCATGACTGGAGTACAGGTATGGAAGGGTATGGAAGGGTATGTGCTGTTTAGGAAAGACCGAAACAAAGGTAAAGGTTGGGGAGTAGCATTGTATGTCAATAATGAGGTAAACTGTAATGAAATAACTAGTAATGGAATGGATAATACGGAGTCTGTTTGGGTTGCACTGAAACCAAAGGGGATAAACAACATCCGGAGCAGGCCCTTGTTGAGCTGACACCTGCCCAACCACACGTAAAAACGATAGAATGGCCAGAGTGGGTCAGACCAAAGATCCTGTCTGCTGACAGTGGCCAGTGCCAGGTGCCCCAGAGGGAATGAACAGAACAGGGAATCATCCAGTGATCCAGCCCGTCGCCCATTCCCGGCTTCTAGAAAACAGAATCTAGAGACACCATCCCTCTCCATCCTGGCTAATAGCCATTGATGGGCCTATCGGCCATGAATTTATCTAGGTCTTTTTTTAACCCTGTTATAGTCTTGGCCTTCACAACATCCTCTGACAAGGAGTTCAACAGACTGACTGTGCTTTGTGTGAAGAAACACTTCCTTTTGCTTGTTTTAAACCTGCTGCCTATTAATTTCACTTGCTGACCCTAGTTCTTGTGTTATGAGAAGGAATAAATAACACTCCCTTATCTACTTTCTCCACCCCAGTCATGATTTTATAGATCTCAGTTATATCCCCCCCTTAGTTGTCTCTTTTCCAAGCTTAAAAGTCCCAGCCTTATTAATTTTTTCTATTATGGCAGCCGTTCCATATACCTAATCACTTTTCAGAACCTTTTCCAATTCCAATATATCTTTTTTCAGACAGGGCAACCACATCTGCACACAGTATTCAAGATGTGGGCGTACTATGCATTTATACAGAGGCAATATGATATTTTCTGTTTTATTATCTGTCCATTTCTTAATGATTCTGAACATTCTGTTCGGTTTTTTGAAGCCGCTGCACATTGAGTGGATGTTTCCAAAGAACTATCCATAGTGACTCCAAGATCCCTCTCTTGAGTGGATACAGCTAATTCAGACCCCATCGTGTTATAGGTATAGTTGGGATTATGTTTTCCAATGTGCGTTACTTTGCATTTATCAACATTGAATTTCATTTGCCATTTTGTTGCCCAGTCACCCAGCAAAGCACTGAGAGGGGCCCCTTGTGCTGGGAGATTTAGGAAAACAGCCTGGTCCTTATCTCAGCACTTCCAGCTCCATTTGCTCCTTGTCCTTGGAGGAACAGGTTCCCTCCCCATCCCCGAGCCCTGGGGAAAACCCTTCTCTGCTAACACAGCTACATCTCCCTGCCCCTGCTCACGGTTAGACGCGTGTGCTCGGGCAGGGAAGGGGCAGAGGGTAAGGAAAGGAGGTGTCACTGTGAAATGGGGGGATGAGAGGGAGCTGGTCCCCAGAGATGGGGGCTGTGAGGATTCGACCCTGGTGATCTCCTCCTGGGAGAGGCTGATGGTGGCAGTGAGCTGGGGAGGGGGAGCCTGGCTGGCTTTTATGGCCAGCCCATGGCACTGCGCTGCCCGGCAGGAGGCTGGGATGCTGGGCAGGGACTCCCATCTCTCCCCCTGTGCCCTTCTCCCATTGGGGACTGGCAGGGGAGAGAACGCACTGGGAAGCACTGACCGAGCACCCTCGCCCACTGCCCGTGGTGCTGTCTGGCCAGCACAAGGCTGAGCTCTGGGTTCGTGGTCAGTGGAGCAAGCGATCGCTGCCCAGGACGCTCATGCAGACACCACAAAGCCGAGGAGAGGCCAGCGGGAGTCCAGGATCTGGTGCAGCCTCTTGTGTTTACCTTTGGGCTGGCGAGCAGCTTCCGTCATCGGCATGTTCTCATAGATATTGTCCCTGGCCATTGTCCTGCCTTCGCGCTGAGCCGAGCCCCTGATCACTGGCCTGTGGGTCCTTTCTGCAGCCTGCTGGGTTAGAGCCTCCCTCTGACAGCAGCCCTGGCCCAGAAATAGAAATGGGAAGTGATGCCTGGTGGTTGGGTGAGAGAAGGAGGCGGAGGGGAGGGGAGAGATAGTTGAATGGGGGAAGGAGGAGAAGGGAGTGGAGGGGGAGGCGGGTAGATGGGGATGGGGAAGGAGGGGAGGAATAGAGGCGAGAGGTGGGCGGATGGGGGAAGGAGGGGACGTGTAGTGGAGAGGTGCTTGGTTGGGGATGGGGAAGGAGGAGGAGGAGGGGAGTGGAGGGGAGAGACGGGTGGATGAGGGAAGGAGGCGTGAGGGAAGAGGAAGACGGCGCTCTGTCGGCAGCGGAGCTGTGGGCGGGATTCAAAGGGCTCTGGGCTGCCTTCTGTGGCAAGGAGTCCACAGCCCTTTAAATCCCCACCGCAGAAGCCGGTGCGGTCCGGCACGGTGTACTGGCTCCAGGTGATGGGTTTGGGACGCTGGCTGGATCAGACATCACGTGATGGTAGCCTGGGGTAGGGGCAGGGCTGCTTGTAAAATGGAGCCTGCTGTCTCACAGAGGGGAGACAAGGGGCTCGGAAAGACATAGGGGGCTGGTGGGAGAGGCCCAGAGTCTTGCAAGGGGCTGGTAGAGCTCCCTCGCTCAGGGAGAGCTGGTGCCTGGTGCCCTGGTAGAAGGGGAAAGGGCAGAAAGAGACCTGTGGAGGATCCAGAGGGGATCCTGGGAGCACCTTCCCCCACACCAGCCAGAGGGAAAGGCCTGGCGGGAACTACCTGCAGTGAGGGCCAGGAGCCAACCCTTAAGGCCTGGTCATCACTGCAGAAGAGGGATGTTAACTCAGAGAATCATAGAACCATCGAGCTAGAAGCGGCCGCAAGGGTCGTCTAGTCTAACCCCTGTCAGGCTGCCAGGTTTGCTGTGTCTAAACCATCCCAGACAGTCAGCGAGCCTTTGAAACCCTCCAGTGAAGGAGGTTCCACAACCTCTCTAGGCATCTGTTCCATTAACCTCCTGTTCTTACAGTGAGGAAGTTTGTCCTGAGATTTAATCTCAATCTGCTGTGCTGTAGTTTGAAACCATCGCCCCTCATCCTGCCATCTGCAGCAAAAGAGAACAACTTTTCCCCATCTTTTTTATGTTAATCTTTCAAGTGTTTGAAATCCAACATCATGTCCCCACTTCGTCTCTTTTCCAAACCAAAATACCCAGTTCCTTCAGTCTTTGCTGAGGCACCTTGCATTGCATTCCATCCCTCTGACCATCTGTGTCCACCTCTGGATACTCTCCAGTTTCTCTACATCCTTTCTATACAGTGGTGACCAGAATTGGACACAGTACTCCAGCGGAGGCCTACCCAGCACTGGGTTGAGCGGTCCTGTCACCTCCTGTGACTTGCATGCGAGGCCTCTGTTAATGCAACCTTGAATTGCTTTTGCTTTTTCTGCAACTGCATCGCATTGCTGGCTCATGTTGAGGTTGGGATCCACCAGAACTCCCCGATCCTTCTCAGCAGTGCTGCTGCCAAACTACTTTCCCCCCATTCTGTATTTGTGTATTTGGTTGTTCTTCCCTATGTGTAGCACCTTACGTTTGTCTTTGTTGAATTTCATGTTGTTGTCTATAGCCCAGTTCTCCAATTTAGCAAGATCCCTCTGAATTTTAGCTTTATCCTCCAAAGTGTTGTAACCCTTCCCTCCTAGCCTTGTGTCACCTGCAGACTCGATCAGTGTGTTCTCCATACCTACAGCCAGGTCAGTACTGAAGATGTTAAACAACACTGGACCTAGACCTTGAGTTAACTAACTTGAGGTAAAATCCGAGTGAAGACAAGGCCTTGTGTAGTTTTCACAGGAGTTGTTAGAAAGTCAAGTTAAAGCCTGTGGAGGAGCCTAACAACTAATGTGAAAAATATGACCTGCCTTGTCTCCATGAGGATTTAGTTTGAGTTAAGGGCAAACCTTTCTCCCCATACAGACGAGGGCATCCGGAGCTTAGGAGCTTAGGGGACTGCTCAGCATGGCGAGAAAGACTTTTAATTAAAATTAGAATCTTTTAGTTAAACCCAAATAACAAAACATGCAACCGAGAGAGTAGGAGACAACTGGGGGATGATAAATCTGAAATTGCTCTGCCTGAAATGAAACCTGCTGGTAAATTAATCCAATTTTCTGATCTGACTGTGCCCCTGAATAACTCAGAAACCTCCTGCCACACAGAGTACAAAGAGAGCCCGAATGCTTTTTCTCTTGAGGTTAACACTAGGCTGGGACGGAACTTGTTTGTAACAGGAAACCCCCCTTTCCTCCACTGAAAATGTTGTTTCTCGTATCAGCTGAAGATGGAAGCTAGCTTAGAAAAACAACCTGATGCAGTAGGGCTTGAATACTGCATGGAGATGTGGTCGCCGCATCTCAAAAAAATGATATATTGGATTTGCAAAAGGTTCAGAAAGGACAAAAAAAATTATTAGGCGTATGGAACGGCTTCCATATGAGGAGAGATTAATAAGACTGGGAGTTTTCAGCTTGGAATAGAAACGGCTAAGGGGAGATATGATTGAGGTCTATAAAATCATGAATGATGTAGAGAAAGTAGATAAGGAAGTGTTGTTTATTACATCTGATAATGCAAGAACTAGGGGTCACCCAATGAAATTAATAGGCAGCAGGTTTAAAACAAATACAAGGAAATAATTCTTCACACAATGCACAGTCACCCGTGGAACTTGTGCCAGAGGATGTTGTGAAGGCAAAGACCATAACAGGGTTCAAAAAAGAATTAGATAAATGAATGGAGGACAAGTCCATCAATGGCTATTAGCCAGGATGGACAGGGATGGTGTCCCTGGCCTCTGTTTGCCAGCAGCTGGGAATGAGCGACAGGGGATGGATCATTTGATGATTCCCTGTTCTGTTCATTCCCTCTGGGGCACCTGGCACTGGCCACTGTCGGCAGACAGGATACTGGGCTATATGGACCTCTGGTCTGACCCAGTAGGGCCATTCTTATGTTCTTAAGCTGGGTTCTGCCATGCTAATCCACACTGGGTTATACCTTCCCCCACAAGCAGCCTCACTCATTTCAAGGGGACCAGCTGCAAATTAAGGTATTTCTCATAGTGAGTAAAAGTGGTAGAATCTCACCCTCTGGCTTGGTCTACACTACGGAGTTAGGTCGACATGGTCCCATGGATGTAAGTGCCCTACTACACTGAGACAATAACTCCCTCTCCACGAGAGGCATAGGGCTCATGTCGGTGTAATCAGGGCAATGCAGTGTCTGTGTAGACACTGAGGGTTACTTACATCGGCTGTTGGGGGTCATTCTTGTCAATTTCACAGACAAGAAAGCTGGGGCGAGTGTGGAGTCCAGCTAGAGCCTGGCTGCACCCTGGGCTCCTGGATCCCGGCTCCCAGCTGGGCTGTGTCTGACCAGCTCCCCACTCCCTGCTCCGAGCGGGGCTGCGCCTTAGGTCCTGACTCCCCGCTCCCAGCCTGTTTGCTGCCCAGGCTCTCCGTGAGCTGGGCTGTGCCCGCCTGGCTCCCGCTTCGAGCCCAGATGTACCAAGGCTCCCAGCTCCCTGGTCGCCACTGGGAGCCTGGCAGCCACCCAGACTCTGGGCATGGAGCTCCCTGCTGGGAGCCTGGGTGGTTGCCGTACTCCTGGTGAGGAGCGGGGAGCTAAGAGCCCAGGGGTCAGCAAGGCTCCCAGTGGAGAGTCAGAAGCCAGGAGCCCAAGGGCAGCTGAGCTGAGCACCCCGACCTTCAGCACCCCACAAAAACATTTCATTTTGGTCAAAAAGCCACTTTTCACTGGAAAAATTTTGCAGTAACAAAAATTTAACCAGCTCTTGCAGAGATGCCAACAAATGAGTTTATTGAGAGAAGTGTTGATAGAGAGAAGACATTGACCGAAATAGAATATCAAATGGATACACACAAATATTTACGCCAGCGTTCTGATTCTGAGTTTCATTCATTCCGAGAACAGAAGGATACCATGTGACCTATTTATCCACTCAAACCTGAGCGACTGAGTTTGAACTTTAACAATGGAACATTCACAGCCATCTGCAAGTGAACAACCTGCAGACAAAGAAATTATTCAGCAAATAGTTTTGAATAAAGAGAATCGTTATTACTGGATCAGGGCCCCATCCAGTTCAGGAAAACATGCGCGACCAGGACAGCACGTAAGTGTAACCCTTCTGCCCCTCTGAGTTGGCAGCAGCAAGGGCCGGGTTCAGTATCCAGGGGTTCCATTTCAATAACACAATGCAAAACTGGCTCGAGCCCTCATCCAGTGACCTGGGACAATTACATACCCCCCCCCAGGCGCCTCTAGGAGGCAATACTTCCCCACTTGCAAGCACGGAGTCTGAGTGTAGCAAAATCCTTTTAATAAAGGAGGGAAACAATGTGGCATCATATTGGGGAAACACCACAAACAGGATTCATAACATAAACCACGAGCAAAAGACCCACCAAGTAAGTTTGGCAATGTCCTTAAGTCCAATCACCCCAAAGTCCAACAACCCAAAAGTCTCTGTCCCTGGTCAGTGCCACCCCAGAGTTCAAAAGTTTATCTGCAGAGTTTTACCCCACCAGCCTGAGTGGAAACAGAGGGGCACACGGGGTGTTAAGGAGCACCTTACGTGGGCCGAGGCTGACTGCCCCACCTCTCCAGGGAGTTCTGCTGCAGCCTTCACCACAACCGTCTCCACTCCACCAGCCGCTCCACTCCTCCAGCTGACCCGTGAGCCACTCCAGCCATCCCCGCAAACCGCTCCGCTCCACTCACTTGTTGTTCTGTGGGCTGCTCCAACCATCCCACAATCTGCTCAGCTCCGCTCCGCTCACTGTTCTGTGGGCCACTCCAACCGTCCTGTGAACCGCTCCACTCGGCTCACTGTGCCATGGGCTGCTCTAACTGTCCTGCAAACTGCTCCACTCTTCCAGCTGCTTAGCAATATATCTTCAGGCTCCCCCACTTTTTAACACAGCACCCAGCTCACTAAGTTTAGCTCTTTTAGTGACTTCAGTTTGTAGCAGAGGAGCCCTAAGACTGGTGCATTATTGACCCAAAGTGAACTCAGTTCAGCAGCTTCTAGCTAGATTTCTAATGGAATCAAAATTAGCTCTAATAGTCTACAGTGGAGAAAAGAGACAGTGTCATTGGTCTGCCAGACCCTCACAGGGGGTCTATACTATCAGCTGCACATAACAGCCCCCAACCTCTCTCAATTCACTGGGTTTTGGAACCCATGTCCCTTGTCTAGCAAGTGCTACTTAGATCATGGTGAGACCCTCTGTCATAAAACAGCTTCATAGTCCTTCATTCACATAATCAGGGTAACAACACTTTATTCCTCCTGCCCCAATAACAGAGAAATTGGGGATCCCACAGCTGTCAAAATGACCATTTTGGGCTGCCATGGACTCATGCTAGGCAGGGTGGGTGTGCCTATGCAAACAAGATCAGCCCCTGAAATTCTTTTTCACACTCGCCATAATTCACCACCAGATGTCAGGGTAGAGCTCATCCTGACTCTGCTTACATGAGCATGAGCTTAACATTAAGATTGCATGCTTAAGTGCTGTCCTGAATGGGGATTCATTTAAACTTCTGCTTAAGGGCTTTCCTAAATCAGGACCTTTATTGGGTACTTGTGATGCAGGCAGCCCAGGTGTCAGCTCAAGCCAAGGTTCCCATGTCTCAGTGGAACACTGACAAATCCATGGCAGGGAGCAGTGTGCCTCACCCGAGTGGTAGTAGTGTTACAATAATGATTAGGTATGTACGAATGTGTTTAGTGTTTAGACTTTACTGAATACTTGTGAGTTGCTGCCTGCGTTAATCTGACATAACATCTGTATCCCGTGTTGTAAGGTGCTATCTGAAGCCTGGTCTACACTAGGCATTTAAATTGGTTTTAGGAGCATAAAACCGATTTAACGCCACAACCGTCCACACTAGGAGGCACCTTATATCGATTTTAATGGCTCTTTAAATCGGTTTCTGTACTCCTGCCCGACGAGAGGAGTAGCGCTAATATCGGTATTAACATATCGGAATAGGGTTAGTGTGGCCGCAATCGACGGTATTGGCCTCCGGGAGCTATCCCACAGTGCACCACTGACCGCTCTGGACAGCATTCTCAACTCGGATGCACTGGCCAGGTAGACAGGAAAAGCCCCGCGAACTTTTGAAATTCATTTCCTGCTTCGACAGCGTGGAGAGCTCATCATCACAGGTGACCACGCACATCAGCACAGTTAACAATGCAGTCTCCTGATAATCGAAAAAGAGCCCCAGCATGGACCGCTCGGGAGGTACTGGATCTGATTGCTATATGGGGAGAGGATTCAGTGCTAACAGAACTGCGTTCCAAAAGACGAAATGAAAAAGTATTTGAAAGAATTTCTAAGGCTATGACGGCTAAAGGCCACAGCAGGGACTCCGTGCAGTGCAGAGTGAAAGTTAAGGAGCTCAGACAAGCCTACCAGAAAACCAAAGAAGCAAACGGAAGGTCCGGGGCAGGTCGAAAAACATGCCGCTTCTATGATGATCTGCATGCAATTTTAGGGGGCTGCGCCACAAGTACCCCACCCCTGACCGTGGATTCCGAGGTGGGGGTTGTAATCTCTGCCATGTCTGAGGATTATGCAGACGGGGAAGATGAAGAGGAAGAAGAAGAGGAACACCTCGCAGAGAGCACAGCACTCCGTGACCCCCAGCAGCCAGGAGCTTTTTATCACCCTGACGGAATTACCCTGCTCCCAGCCCTCACAAGCAACTATTCCAGAGAATGACGCCCTGGAAGGGAGCTCTGGTGAGTGTACCTTTGCAAATAGCAAACAGTGTTTTTTAAGCAAGCCTTTTTTAATGATTGATTTGCCCTGAGGACTTGGGATGCATTCGCAGACAGTATAGTTACTTAGAAAAGTTTGTTAACATGTCCGGGATTGAGAGGAAATCCTCCAGGGACATCTCGATGAAGCGCTCCTGTAGGTACTCCAGAAGCCTTTGCAGAAGGTTTCTGGGCAAGGCATCCTTGTTCCGCCCACCATGGTAGGACACTTTACCATGCCATGCATGTAGCAAGTAATCAGGTATCATTGCGTGGCAAAGCATAGCAGCGTATGGTCCCGGTGACTGCTGGCATTCAAGAAGCATCCGCTCTTTATCTTGTTCTGTTATCCTCAGCAAAGTGATATCGTTCAGGATAACCTGGTTAAAAATCAGGAATTTAAGTATTGGTGGTGGCCTTTTTTCGACTGGGTTCGTGGATTTCAGCAGCTTAAAAATAACACTTTCCTGCACGTTTCGTAGCGGGGGGAGGGGAGGAGTTAAATGCCGATGATCTTTTCTGTTTGGTCACCGGCGAGGCGATCTTCCCAAGCTACCGGACAAGCAGTGGGTGGGGAGGGGGAAGGTTGTTGATTAGCAGGAGCTAGTGTGGTATTAGCCATGCGTTGGGGGAGGGTAAATCACTGAGACAGTGGCTTACCATGGCGCATGCAAGCTGAATCCTGATGCCTGGACCTGTGTCTGAGATCTGTAACCCCAGAGATGCAAGCAGTCACTATTAAGATGAAAATGCGACCTTGTAGGAAATCACATGTGCTATGTAAGGTGAATAGTGCTTTTCACTGTGAAAGAGTATAACCATTGTTCTGTAAAATGTATCTTTCTAAATATTTATCTCCCTCATGCAGCTGCAAATTTTTCAAGCATCCCTCCTCTATCCCAAAGGCTAGCACAGATAAGGCGGAGGAAAAAGAAGACGCGAGATGAGATGTTCTCGGATATTATGGAAGTTACACGCAATGAAAGAGCTCATCTAAATGAGTGGAAGGACGTGGTTTCAAATTACAGGAAAGAGGCCAGTGAACGTGAGGACAGGAGGGATGAACGTGAGGACAGGAGGGACAACCGAGATGAGAGGTGGCGGCAGGAAGACCGGCAGGAAAATCAGCGGTGGCGGCAGGAAGATCAGCGGTGGCGGGATGCAACTCTGGGGCTGCTGCGTGATCAAACTGACATGCTCCGGCGTCTTGTGGAGCTTCAGGAACGGCAGCAGGATCACAGAGTGCCGCTGCAGCCCCTGTATAACCACCTCCCCTCACCATGTTCCTTAGCCTCCTCACCCAGACGTGTAAGAACGCGTGGGGGGAGGCTTCGTGCACCCGCCCACGCCACCCCCGTGGACAGCCCACCCAGAAGGATGCCGTTACTCTGAATTTTTTTTGAATGGCCTTCTCCATCCCTCCTTTCCTCCTCCCAAAGCACACCCTTACTTCTCTCCTCTTTTATAATGAATCAATAAAGAATTCATGCTTTTAAATGAGAGTGACTTTATTTGCATAAGTAAGCTGTACTCGAAGGGGAGGGGAGTTGCTTACAGGGACTGAGTCAATCAAGGGGTTGGGTGTTCATCAACAAACACAGCAGTCACACTGTACCCTGGCCATTGATGAAGCTCGTTTTCAAAGCTTCTCTGATGCGCACCGCTTCCTGGTGTGCTCTTCTAATCTCCCTGGTGTCTGGCTGCGCGTAATCAGCGGCCAGGTGATTTGCCTCAGCCTCCCACCCCGCCATAAAGGTCTCCCTTACTCTCACAGAGATTGTGGAGAATACAGCAAGCAGCAATAACATAGGGGACATTGGTTTGGCTGAGGTCTGAGCGAGTCAGTAATGTGCGCCAGCGCGCTTTAAACGGCCAAATGCACATTCCACCACCATTCTGCACTTGCTCAGCCTGTAATTGAACAGATCCTGACCACTGTCCAGGCTGCCTGTGTATGGCTTCATGAGCCATGGCATCAAGGGGTAGGCTGGGTCCCCCAGGATAACGACAGGCATTTCAACATCCCCAACTGTTATTTTCTGGTCTGGGAAGTAAGTCCCTTGCTGCAGCCGTTTAAACAGAGTAGTGCTTCTGAATACGCGAGCGTCATGAACCCTCCTGGCCATCCCACGTGGATGTTTGTGAAACGTCCCTTGTGATCCACCAGTGCTTGCAGCACCATTGAAAAGTACCCCTTCCGGTTTACGTGCTGGGTGCCCTGGTGCTGCGGTGCCAAGATAGGGATATGGGTTCCATCTATCGCCCCACAGTTAGGGAATCCCATTGCAGCAAAGCCATCCACTATGGCCTGCACGTTTCCCAGAGTCACAACCTTCGTAGCAGCAGCTTTGTGATTGCTTTGGCTACTTGCATCACAGCAGCCCCCACAGTAGATTTTCCAACTCCAAATTGATTCCCAACTGACCGGTAGCTGTCTGGCGTTGCAAGCTTCCACAGGGCTATCGCCACTCGCTTCTCTACTGTGAGGGCTGCTCTCATCTTGGTATTATGGCGTTTCAGGGCAGGGGCAAGCAAGTCACAAAGTTCCATGAAAGTGCCCTTACGCATGCGAAAGTTTCGCAGCCACTGGGAATCGTCCCACACCTGCAACACAAAGCGGTCCCACCAGTCAGTGCTTGTTTCCGGCCCAAAATCGGCGTTCAATGGATAGAATCTGCCCCATTACCATCAGGATCTCCAAAGCGCAGGGGCCCGCGGTTTGAGATAATTCTGTGTCCACGTCCTCATCACTGTCATCGCCGCGCTGCCGTAGCCGCCTCTTACTCGCCTCGGTTCGAAGGTCCTTGTTCAGCATATACTGCACGAGTGTGCGCGTGGTGTTTAAAACATCCACGATTGCGGTATGGAGCTGAGCAGGGTCCATGCTTGCTGTGCTATGGCGTCTGCACGGTTCACCAAGCAAAAAAGGCGCGAAACGGTTGTCTGCCGCTGTCAGGGAGGGAGGGAGGGGTGAGGCTGTACCCAGAACCACCCGTGAAAATGATTTTTGCCCCATCAGGCACTGGGATCTCAACCCGGAAATGCCAAGGGGCGGGGGAGGCTGCGGGAACTATGGGATAGCTACGGGATAGCTACCCACAGTGCAACGCTCCAGAAATCGACGCTAGCCTCGGACCATGGACGCACACCACCGATTTAATGTGTTTAGTGTGGCCGCGCGCACTCGATTTTATAAAATCTGTTTTAGAAAACCGGTTTATGCAAATTCTGAATAGTCCCGTAGTGTAGACGTACCCTGAGTGGTTCTATTGTGAGCCTCTGTGTCCGTGTAAACCACCAGACAGGAGAGGGACATAAATGGGTGGGAAGTGTGGGTCTCCAACGGAAGGTTTTACGTCATTCCTCACAGGAAAGGTCCAGCGACACCAGACTATTGTCAGATGTGAAAGAGGACCAAGACATTGGTAGTTCTGCCCCTTCTCCCAAACACGAGGCGTGCGAGTAGATTCCTTCCATCAGTTGAGATTGCAGCCCAGAGCACGAGGGAAGAGGTGGATAAAAACCCCTAACAAGAAGGAACTGTATCTCCACACTGTGTGGGCTCTGGGGGACAAGGTTTCTAGGCATAAGCTGGAGATTCCCCAATGCTTAGCACGGGTTAGCCCTAAAGGGCATCTAGCGCTTGCTTATCATAGCAGCTTCTATTATTTTTTGAAACTTCAGATTTTAACTCATTTCTGTTTCTATGTGTTTACCTGCTTTATCCTTGTAAATATCTCTCGTTTCCTTTCCCTAGTTAATACATCTGGATTTAGTGTATTACAGGATTGGTTACAAGCGCGGTCTTTGGTGTGAGATCTAAGGTGACCCTCCTGATCCTGGGGTAAGTGACTGGTCCTTTGGCACTGGGCGTACCCTGAATATTGCTGTGATTCTTTGGGACCATCTGTCACGGAGGCAGCTCACCTGGGTGGCGAGACGGATCTGAGCACCCAAGGGACTGGCTGTGACTCCATGTTGAGGCTGTTATGGTGCCTGAGGAGTTTGCACTTGATAATTTGTAGGTGAAATCTACGTCTAGAACTCACAGCCCATTTGGGGTTTGTGCCCGGCTCTCTAATAGCCCGTCCTGAGACGGGTGCCATGCTCCTGGGCCAGCGCAGGAAGCTTTGCAGAACCAGCACCTAGAACGACCCCAGGCCTGGCCCAAACAGCAAAAAGATTTAACAGATCACATTCCTTTAAAATTGATTAAATTATTGGTTGGTTATTGCATGTTGATTTATTTACTTAATTTAATTATGTATTTAATTCATTATCACAATGTATAACTGACTAGCAGAGTCCCCAAATCAGGGATCCGTTGCGCCTCACACACCAAGTGAGCATGACAGGTGGCGGAACGGACGGGGAATGGAAGGACCAGGGCAGTGAAGACAGGATTAATGGCTACAGAGGTAGCTATTGCACCACTCGATCCTTTCTGACGGTGCCATGTCACCTGAAGGATTAGCAGTAAATAGAGAGAGAGAATAAACCCCACTCTTGTGACTGCAGCACAGAGCACTTGAGAAAGCCATGAGCTGTTTGCAAACACCCCATACATAGAACGGGAAGTGAGATTTATCAGATAAATTGTCTGGTGTGAAATACACTTTTGCCAAGAGTCACACCATATTTGCTCCTGTTACTGACACAAATGTGGTGTTTGCTGCTGGGCCCCATGAAGCCGGGGGAGAGTTCGCCGGATTCTCTACTGACTACAGGTGGTCAACATCTTTTGATCAACACTTTTTTTTCCCAGTGAAAACAGGCTTTTCTGTCAACACGCAGTTCCGCAGGGATAGTTTGATTTTTTGACCAAATCAGTTTGGGTTTTCGTTGAAAACAATCTGAAAACAAAACCAAACCACAAATATTCAGTTGCCATCAACTAAAAATATTTCAGTTTTTAGGGGTTTTGTCACAAAAAAATGAGGAAAAATGTAGACAAAGACATTTGTCTTCAGGAACATTTTTAATAGGAATGAAAAAAACATTTCGCTTCACTACTGACTAATGCAGTGTTAGCAGAATTGCCAGCTAAATTCTGATTGCAGAACTGGTATTGCTGGTCATGGAGACACATTGACAAAGAATTCAGCTGATTTTCAGATTCCCAAGTGCAGTTTGTGCCCTGCCAGTTAGAAAAGGAATCAGCTTTTAACTTGCAAAAGGGACCAGCTCGTATTGTGAGTGTGTTGCACGAGTGTCTAGAGGTCACCAGTCAAGACTCAGAGCCCCATTGTGTGGGGTGCTGTACGAACAGAACAATGGTCCTTTCCCAAACTAGCTGACAATGTAAGTGTAGGACAGGAAGCAACAAACACATGGATAAAACTAATACCACAAAGTCACAGGGAGACAGTTATGAGCAATGGCATAAGCACCAGGACTCCAACTGCCCAACCACTGTAAAGTTCTGGAACACGTACGAGAGAGAACAAAGATGAAACCCCAGTGAGCACCATCCCGTTTGTACAGTCAGCTGCTTTTACTGCACAGCCCGACTGCAGGCTCTCTCAGTAGCTGAGATACCGTCAAGATTTTAAGGCGCACACGGAGGAATACCCTGTGTCCGGGAAGGATTATGAAGGTGCCCAGCGGAAATGGAAAATGTAGCTAGATAGATTCAGATGAGAAATACAGCACCAAGGTTTAAACAAGGGCAACTGCCCATTAGAACATCTTACCTAGAGAGGTGGTGGATTCTCCAGCACTTGGAGTCTTAAATCCAGAGTGGGTGGCTCCTTCTAACAGATCTGCTGTAGCTGAACCAGACGTCCTGGGCTGGCTGGAGGATTCGTGTGGGGAAGATCTCTGGCCTGCGCTGTGCAGGAAGTCAGACTGGACCATCAGAACAGTCCTTTCTGGCCTTAAAAATCTCTGAAACCTGGGCAGAAAACAACAGGCCGAGGTTCTTTTGTGGAAATGAAATTAGTCCATTTGGGGAATAATAATCTGTGATGAAGTAGGGGCTTTTCTTGGGGTTTTCTGTGTTTTCCAGTGGTTTGCATGCTCAGGGGCTGGGACTCAGTGTCCCCGGGTGTTACTGGTTTAACGAGGTGAGGGGAGAGGGAGTTTGTTGTTACTGAGGACCGGAGAGGGACTCGGGACCCCGGCCGATGGCCTGGAGGATGGAGACCCCAGTGACTGGTGACCTGGAGACCCAGCTCAGGAGTCACAGCTGGTTCTGGCCAGTGGGAGGACAATGGGCTGTGAAGAGAGGACCCTGGCGACCTGACCAGCTGGGGCCGAGCCTAACAGCCCAGGTAGTCAGATGTGTGAGCAGCATGGACATTGCAGGATCGGCACTGAGCAGGCCGCAGGACTTCCTGGATAGAAATGAGCAAAGCCAGCTTAGTGCGAGTCCATCAGCTCTCAGCAGGAGTTGCAGCGTGGCCAGTTTGTATTTGAATCACACTCTTCATACAGGAACTTTAAACTCACGCAGGTTACTGGCCCTGCTTTTGTTTCCTCAGACATCGTGGGTGATCCTGGAAATGAGCTAAAGGCAAACCCAGTTCTGTTGGCGTGAATAGGGATGATCTGTGTTTAATACAGCAGCAGCCACAGTGGGCTGAGTGCTGCACAGAACCGTAGGCAGCCCCAGGTCCTGCGGGAAGAGCTCACAATCTGGGTCTTCAACTTTCACTTTCTGGGGCTCTGGGCGTATCTCACACAACCAGAATCGCAGTGATGGGATCAGAGCTCCTGGTGTCTATGCAGCACCTGGCACAGTGGGCCCGATCCTGAGGAAGGCCCCCGGGCGCTGCCACGACTGCAGTGAATCCTCTCAGGAATTTCTGCTAATGCCCCTTTGCTTAGAGCAGGAGCCTCAACACGGAGTGTGTGTTCAGTGCCCACTGAGACCCAGGGCCAGAGCCTCCCCTGGGGTAACTCGGCATTGACTTGAATGAACCACAGGGATTTACACCAGCTGAGGGTCTGGCCCCAAGTCGACTCAGTGCAGCCAGGGGAGTCTGGAGTGAGCGGCAGGTTCCCGCTCTCCTTGGGATTGCGCTGCGCTCTCCCCTCGGTCAGGCTGGGCACGGGGAGGCTGTGGGGCTGGGGGCATGACCGGAGCCAGCTGCAGTCGGTGCAGTGACCTCAGGGGGCTGTGGGCGGGGCCCATAAGCAGGGCCAGAGAGAAGTTAATGACTGGCCCCCGCTGCCCTCTCTTCCCGTTCCTGCTTTCCCATCCCGGTGGTGCCTGGGACGTGCTGTGCCACCTGCTCTGGTTCTGGGCACTGAGATCCGAGTTGCTGCTGCTCAGCATTTGGAGCCACACACTGACTTTGGCTCTTTGCTGGCCTGTCAGGCGCAGGGCAGTTGCTACCCCCGGCCGTCAGAAGCCCTTCGTTACCATGGCCACAAGAGCTGTGGAGAACTCTGAGGGGTGGCCGGGCGGTGCATCACTTCACCGCGTCATTGCTGGGTGTCTTGGTCCCCTGCCAACAACAGAGTCCACAGAGCAGAACTGAGCTCAGGAATTGGCTGTGGTTCTGCCCTGAGACATTAACACTCTGATCTGTAGGTTCTGGGAGGAGAATCAGCCAGACAACTGGCATCAGGGGACAGGAGGCAGAGAAGACTGTGTTGAGACCCGCACAAGGAAGCTGAATCTGTGGAATGATGCCAACTGCGTTCTGCCTTCTAGGTGGATTTGTAAGCAGGCCCATGGATGGGTTGGGCTGTGACATGCAGGTCCCAGCACCTCAGAATGCACCTTAATTTCCAAGCTATGGAGCATGTTTTCCAGCCACCTTCCGATGAGGAGCCCTGTGCACTGGAGGGGGCCGCATGGGATGTGCATCGCAGGGACGCTTTGTCTTGGTGTGATATTTCTGGCTGTGGCAGAGAGAGCTGCCCTTATGCTGCTCAGTGTGGCTGGCTCTGTAATTTGTATGTTTCCAGGTCTGTCCCTGAATAATTCTTTGAATCATGGAGTTATTGTTTCACAATCACCCAGTAAATGATGATTTGCTTGACTTGAATTTCTGATTTTTGCCCCTTTGGAGCAGATGTGGACTTCACCTGAGTAGGGAGGGAAATAGACTTCTAGGATGGAGGCTGGCACAACTGATTAAGAGAGCTTTAAACTAGGAATTGGGGGGGAGATGGTTGGGAGATGTCCAGGTAATCTCTACATCGTATTTTAACACTGAGAGGGAAGAAAATGAAGCAAGAAAAGATACTGTTGTGGGTAGGAGAATGGACATATGGAGGAAGGGTAGTGTAGATACCATTCTAATAGGTGATACTGGTGGTAGAATGTCTGGGCCTAATCAGGTAAAGAATGTGAGTGAAGCCAAACAGCAAGAATTAAGATGTTTGTACACCAATGCGAGGAGCCTAGGTAACAAAATGGAGGAACTAGAGACACTGGTGCAGGAAGTGAAACCGGACATTATAGGGAGAACAGAATCATGGTGGAATAGTAGCCATGACTGGAGTACAGGTATTGAAGGCTATATGCTGTTTAGGAAAGACAGAAATAAAGGCAAAGGTGGTGGAGTAGCATTGTGTGTCAATGATGAGGTAGACAGGTCTGTCACTGAATAATTCCTTGGATCATGGAGTTATTGTTTCATAATCACCCAATAAATAATGATTTGCTTGACTTGAATTTCTAATTTTTGCACCTTTTGATCAGACGCTTTTCAAAGTAATAGCCCAGTTCCCAAAGGCAGCATGACTGTGTCTTGACAGCAGACTGAGTCTTCTGCATCCCGTGGAAATTCTTCTTTCTTGAGGCCGTGCCGAGAGCTGCAGCAGTAATTGCTTTCCTTCAGAACATGGGAGGGGCTAGTTTCCTTAAAGGGCCAGGAATTAGCTTGGAAATTGGTTCTGTTTTGAGTCGGGTGACTGTATTTCCCGGATAAAAGGATGTTATTGTCTCAGTGGAGAATCAAAGCCACTTTCTGAGCTCGGTTCTGCTGCGCAGACTCTGTTGTGAGCAGGGGATCAAGATCCCCAGAAACAATGTGGCAAAACATTCTGCCCCTTTATCTGCCCATTGCAGAGCTCGCTTGGATGAAATTCAATAGTGCAAATGCAAGGTCATGCACTTAGGGACTAAGAACAACATTAATCCCCATCTCCTCCAATTTGACTAATAATTTCCCATGTGGAACTGTGCCAAATGCCACTGAAATCCAGATAGATGAGTTCTGCATTTCCTGTTTCTAAAAAATCACTTATCGTCTCAAAGAAGGATAGCAAGTTGGTTTGGCACCATCTACCTTTTGTAAAACTGTGTTGTGTTGTATCCCAATTACTCTTTACCTCTATGTGCCTAACTACTTGCTCTTTCCAGATTTGTTCTAAAACCATGCATACAATTGAGGTCAGGTGAACAGGCCTGTAGTGTCCTGGGTCACTTATTTCCCTTTCTTAAAAATAGGTAGGATGTTAGCAATTCTCCAGTCACAGGGCACAACCGCCGCATTAATGGATTCATTAAAAATCCTTGCTATTGGGCTTGCAGTTACAAGTTCCTTTAATAGTCTTAGATGGGGATTATTTGGACTCCACAATTAGGTCCCATTAAGCTGTTTGAGTTTGACTTCCACCTCAGAGGTGGTAATTTCTACTTCCATATCCTCATTTCCATTAGCCACCCTGCCACTACCCCAAAACTCATTTCCCTTATTAAAATCTGATGCAAAGTATTCGTTTAGGTGTTGGGCCATGCCTAGATTATCTTTAATGTCCACCTCATCCTCCGTGTTTGGCAGTCCCACTCCTTCCTTCCTTGTTTCCTTTGTGTTTCTATGGCTATAGAACTGTTTATGTTGGTTTTAATTTCTTTTGCAAGGTCCAACTCTGCTATTGGCAGTTCACGTTATCCCTGCACTTTCTGACCTCCAAGACATGGCTTTTCTTCCTGATCCGTCCCATCTTCCATTCCTTGTAGGATTTCTGCTGTCTCCCAATCATCTCTGTGAGATGCTTGTTCATCCAGCCTGGTCCGCAACCCTTCCCTAGGAAGTTTTTCCCCTTGCTTGGGATGCAGGCATCAGAGAGCTTCTGCAACTTGGACTGAAAGTAATTCCAAGCCTCCCCCACTTTCAGATCCTTGAGTTCTTCAGCCCAGTCCATTCCCCTCGTTAATTGCCTTATTATTTTAAAGTGTCCTATTTTGAAATGAAAGTCCCTAGTTGCAGACCTAGTTTTGTTTATCCTTCCATTTAGTTGAAACTGAATCAGCTCACGATCACACAAACCAAGGTTGTCCCCTACAGCCAGTTCTTCTCTGGAGGTCCTTCCTACTCACCAATGCTCAGTCTAAAATGGCATCACATGACATTAGCCTGTGAAGGGAACACCTGGGGTTTTTAATCTTAAGAGCCTGCAGCCCTGCTTGAATCAACATTTAGGGTGAGAATTTGCTACTCACAGCCAATCTCTTTAGTATATTAAACTTAGGTCTGGTCTACACTACGGGGGGGGGGGGGGTCGAACTAAGGTACGCGACGTCAGCTACGTGAATAGCGTAGCTGAAGTTGAACTACCTTAGTTCGACTGACTTACCCGTCCAGACGCGGCGGGGTTGAACTCTGTGGCTCCAAGGTTGACTCCGCCACCGCCGTTCGCGGTGGTGGAGTTCCAGAGTCGACCGGAGCGCGTGGGGAGTTCGAACTATCACGTCTTGATTAGACGCGATAGTTCGAACTCCGAGAAGTCGAACTCACCGTGTCGACCCGCGCGGTAAGTATGGACCTACCCTTAGATAGAGGGCTCAGCAGCACCCCAGATCCAGGTTGTACCCCAGGGATCCAGTCACAGCAGGGTCCTGTGGAAGAAGTAATATGTGATCATGTAACTGGAGCCTGCCTCCTAACTCAGCCTTCACGATGTTTGTGTGACAAACCTGGTTTGTATTTGTATGTGGGGATGTTTGTTCTGCCTCTGCTCCAAAGCCAAAGAGGATTCACTGGCTAACTAACAAACTCTGTTTCTAGAGTTGAGCCATTGATATCAGTGCTGCTGCTGTTCCTGACCCACAAACAAGATCCATGTTCATTTCAGGCTCCATTCAGTTCATGGGGCGATGAAAAAGTGTTTCCAAATGGAAGGGACAAACTAAACGGGGGTGGGGGGGAAGGGAGGAAGTAGGCAGGTTAGTCCTTTCATCATCATATTATCAATGACGATGAGAACATAGATGGGAACAACCAAAATCTTCATATTCACTATGCAGAGAAATATGAAGGTTTTGGTTGTCAGATGTCACCGGTGTGGTGCTCTGCTCTGTTCAGTGTTGATAACAGTCAGCTGCGCGTGTGCGTGTTCCCTCTGCGTGCTGCCCTGGATCTGCGCAGATCGCTGGCACAGTAAACCCCGAGAGAACCCCCAATGACCACAGACTCCGATAAGGCACGAAGGCACCGGCCAGGTTTATTGTCAAATGAAGCACAGTAATAGTTTCCCGTAGACTCTACAGGACATACTAGGAATATGTGCCCCCTGGCAATGGACCGTCTTAGTCAGTGGCGGGTCACTCCACTGCCCCCTAGGCTGGCCCAAGACACCGCCCCAGGGATGCCTTCTGATACACCGGTACAAACACGTGACACATCACGCCTGACATATGAGGTGCAGCCCCTCTACGTAGTAAGGTGCCGCCTCTCACCTTGTACATGTTGGTTTGAACAAAACAACTCGATCCATCATAGAACCTTTTGGCCCTGTCTTTAGGAGGGGTTCGCCTGTTCCTGGTTATCTGTGTGGAATGTGCCAGCATTGGAGTGTTCTGGGGCCATCCCAGCATATGTTTGTATCTCTGGTGTTCAGTACCTTTTAGGTACGTATCTTCTTGCGGCATCAGCCCTTTCCTTGCCGGCTCCTGCGAGCAGGGCCTGCCTCTGGCTCACAGCTTAACTCTGCTTTATGTGAGCAAAGTCTTGATCCTTCCTTTAGTTCAGGCCTCAGGCCTCCTACCGGGCCTCTGATGCAAGAGTTTATGTTCCAGGGCCTCATCTTACTACAGCTTCTACCTGGGTGGAGTAGAATCTACTTTCTAGCACAGAAAGTCACTCAAAATACAACCCATTTCCAATTTAATTCCTGGCTATTTTTGGAAACTAGCCCTCCCCCCTACCCCGTGTCCCAAAGAAAAGCAATTATTGCTGCTGCTCTGAGCACATCCTCAAGAAACATTCCAAGGAACGCAGGAGACTCCCTCTACTGTCAAGACACAGTTATAACCACTTTGGAACTGGGCCAGTTTTTTGAAAACGTACGTACCTGAGACGCAAGTCAGAGCCTAAGAGTAGAAACCCAGTTCCGTTCTCCCCCATCTAACTACCGCCGGCGGTTAGGGTTGCAACCTGTGGAAGTGTGTCATGATATTGCAACATCAAAAAAAATATGGGGACGCTGTTAATGGCCTTCGGTCTATTCACCTAGTTTATGGGCACTGTTAGAGGGCTTTCCCTCCACCCGCCCACTTCCCTGGTTCTTGTCACGCAGACAGCAAGCGGCAAAAGACCAGAAGTCCGAAGTGCAGACAGTGCGATGTTTATTGGGGTTAATGTCCAGCAAACTTGATTCCAATTTCCCAGCCTACTTCCTGTTTGACCCCAGTTTATATAGTAATATTCTCAGCTATACCTTAACCAATCATTGTACTGAAATCTATCTAACCAATCCTAACATATTGGAGCATAATTCTCTAACCAATTATATCCCACTACCCTAATTAACTGACACCTACCAAAATTAATTACACAGCAGAGAGAAACAGTTAGAGAACCAGACAGATTAACAATAGAAAAGTGGGGGGGGGGGGGCAAAAAAATAAAACACACAGAAATGAGGGTTTCACAACCACAACCATTGATAAGTGATCTCTTGCCAGACAGGCTGCTGTCAAACTGAGCTCCTCACCAGCGGGTGGCTGGGAAATATTCTTGCTTGGAAATTAAGGCGCTTTCTGAGGTGCTGGGACCCGCATGTCACAACCCAGCTGGTCCATGGACCTGCTTACAAATCCACCGGAAAGGCTGAGTGCACTTGTTATCATTCCACAAATTCTGCTTTCCTGGCTCGGTGTGAACACAGTCTTCTCCACCATCTTTCTCCGGATTGCAATTGTTTGGCTCATTCTCCGCCCAGAACCTACGGATCAGAGTGTTAACGTCTCACTGGAGAACCACAGCCAATTCCAGAGCTCAGTTCTGCTCTGTGGACTCTGTTGTTGGCAGGGGACCAAGACACCCAGCAATGACGCGGTGAAGCGATGCACCCCACGGCCACCCCTCAGAGTTCTCCATAGCTCTTGTGGCCATGGTAACGAAGGGCTTCTGACGGCCAGGGGTATCTGACTACCTGGGCTGTTATGCTCGGCCCTAGCTGCAGTGTAGACACACCCTTAGCCTCTCGGTGCTTCAGTTCCCATCTGCACAATGGGCTCCATCTCCCAGGGGCGTTGTGAGGATAAATACATCAGAGGGTGCCAGGGGCTCCGAGACTGCCGTGATGGGGACCGGAGAAGTCCCCATGCTAGAGAAGGCAGAAAGCGCACACCTTGCTCCCCCACTTACTGTCCAGCTCCTTTGAGGTGTCCAAGGTGGTGTTGGGCTGCAGAGAGGCTCTGATTTTATGAACCGCTTCTTCTACGTCTCGTAGCCTTTTCTGTCCCTGGAAATCTAGGAATCACATGGTCATGGGATCAGAGCACTTCATTAGCAGAGAAAGAGAACAGACTCTCGGCGTGTGGGGAATGATTTGCTCTCTAATCTATGAGAGATTTTTATCATCTGTGCAACACGAACACCAGAATCGGGAAAATCCCCCCACAGGAGCCTCACTGACATTTAGCCTCACGTCCGCATTGGGCAGGGGGAACCCCAGAATATTCCCTGGAACCCCCACCCTGCGAGTGCACATGACACTGTTCCTTTGGGGGGTACAACCTGTTTCCTTGGCTCGCCCAGCCAGGTCCATGGGCCGTGCAGAGAAGTGTGGCAGAGCCAGCGGCTCACGATTTCGCTATCCCTCTCCATCCCCTGTGGGGTAACTGCAGCCACAGACACACCTCAAGAGAGCAGCCGTGTGCTCCACAAACACTGGCCCTTGCATGATTTCCCCTCCCCGACTGCAAGCCCATGTTAGGACCAGACATAATCTGGCCCTAAGTATCTATAGAAACACTCCAAGAACCTCCAAATCTCCCCGGCTCAGCAAGGTGGATGTTGTTGTCTGACCTGGTGGGGAACCACCACCTGAATGGATGCTGCGGAGAGCCTGAATCCCCACCCGCTGCCCCTTCGATTAATAGAAACGTTACATCCATTTTGCTTGTCTTTAGAAACAAGAACCTGGAATTGAACATTGCACTTGGGTGGAACTTACACATGACGGTCACTGCAATGAGGGAGGTGCCCAGAGCCACGCTCAGAACAACGGGCCGGGCACAGAGGATGTCTGAGGTCTTGCGAGATGGCACAGCTGGTGTCTCAGGACATTTCGCTTGTGGTGAAAAAGAGGAATATTTCCATGGGAGCTGAAGCCCATCTAAGCTCTGCACTGCCAGGCTCACCCTCACTAGTGAGGAGACATCCCAGTCGATAGGAAGCCAAAACCACATTGTGTTTACATAGCTATTATTGAGGCCAGGAGCGCCATACAATTGGAAGAAGGTTTGCAGTTGGATGGATATCTACAGTTAAATATAAGGGATTAAAAACCCTCCGGGGGCATCACCCAACCATTACCTGTGTGGGCTTAGGCAGAAATGTCCCCTCAGGGCAGCTTTTTCCCATAACGGCCCCATTTTGGGGTTTCTGTCACTTTTCTCTGAAGCATCTGGAACTGGCCACCATCAGAGGCAGCTCACTGGGCTGGAAGGACCATGGACCTGCCTGGTAAGGCAATTCCTGTGAATCTGGGAGGCAGAATCATAGAATCGCAGAACTGGAAGGGACCTCGAGAGGTCACCTAGTCCAGTGCCCTGCACTCATGGCAGCACTAAGGATTATCTAGACACTCCCTGACAGGGGTTTGTCCAACCGTCTCTTAAAAATCCCCAATGATGGAGATTCAACAACCTCCCTAGGCAATTTATTCCAGTGCTTAACCACCCTGACAGTTAGGAAGTTTTTCCTAATGTCCAACATAAACCTCTCTTGCTGCAATTTAAGCCCATTGCTTCTTCTCCTATTGTCAGTGGTTAAGAAGAACAATTTTTCTCCTTCCTCCTTGTAACAACCTTTTATGCACTTGAAAACTGTTATCACGTCCCCTCTCAGTCTTCTCTTCTCCAGACTAAACAAACCCAATTTTTTCAATATTCCCTCATCAGTCATGTTTTCTAGACCTTTCATCATTTTTGTTGCTCTTCTCTGGACTTTCTCCAATTTGTCCACATTTTTCCTGAAATGTAGTACCCAGCCCTGGACATAATACTCCTCTGGGGCCGTATCAGAGTGGAATAGAGCAGGAGAATTACTTCTCGTGTTTTGTTTACAACACTCCTGCTAATACATCCCAGAATGATGTTTCTTTTTTTGCAACAGTGTTACACTGTTAACTCATATTTAGCTTGTGATCCACTATGACCCCAGATCCCTTTCTGCACGACTCCTTCCTGGGCTTGCGTGTAGCCTTTGAATTAAATACAAGAGAGAGAAGCCATGCTGCATTCTAGGCAAATACCATGGGCCCAGATTCACTTTAATATTAATAATCTTATCAAAATGGGACATTTCCCTGCTAGGGCACTGATCTGTCCCATGTCAACCGTGGCCAAACATTGTTCCCATCTGAGAGCTCTGTGGTGTCCTACGTGTATTGAGTTGCTTTCGGTCCCATTTTTGGGGACAGGTGTCCACATCACAATGGAACCATCACCGCAATTAATATTATTTGTCACCTTGTTGGCAGTTCCCATGGAAAGTCAACGCTCTCCACTGCCCATTACAGTATCTTTGCCCTGTAGGTTGGCTGGGAACATTGGCAGGGAGCAGGGTTGTTGTCTGTGTCTCTCTGCTCTACAACGGGACCCCTTTGTGTTTGCAGCCCAAATTTCCACTGGCCTTTTTTTTTTCTTGGCACCCTGGCACATTGCTATCTCGTGTCTAACTTGCTACCTTCCTGGGATCTTTGGATTCACTGCCTAGCGGGTTCCTGCAGCCCATGGACTGTGGCTTGGATTATTATTCCCCAAATGGACTAATTTCATTTTCCACAAAAGAACCTCGCCTGTTGTTTTCTGCCCAGGTTTCAGAGATTTTTAAGACTGTACAAATGGGATAGTGCTCACTGGGGTTTCATCTTCGTTCTCTCTCGTACGTGTTCCAGAACTTTACAGTGGTTGGGCAGTTGGTGTCCTGTTGCTGGTGCTTATGCCATTGCTCAGAACTGTCTCCCTGTGACTTTGTGGTATTAGTTTTATCCATGTGTTTGTTGTTTCCTGTGAGGCCACAGAATCTCACCCACCCACTCCTGTATCAAAACCTGTGTCTGAGCTATTGAAGTGCTCAAATCGGGGTTTATATTTAGTTGATGGCAACTGAATATTTTTGGTTTCGTTTTGTATTCAGATTTTTTTCAACTTGATTTGGTCAAAAAATCAATCTATCCCTGCGGAAATCTGTGTTGACAGAAAAGCCTGTTTTCATTGGGAAAAAAAAGAGGTGTTGATCAAAAGATGTTGACCACCTGTAGTCAGTAGAGAATCCGGCGAACTCTCCCCCGGCTTCATGGGGCTCAGCAGCAAACATCACATTTGTGTCAGTAACAGGAGCAAAGATGTTGTGACTCTTGGCAAAAGTATATTTCACACCAGACAATTTATCTGATAAATCTCACTTCCCGTTCTATGTACAGGGTGTTTGCAAACAGCTCGTGGCTTTCTCAAGTGCTCTGTGCTGCAGTCACAAGAGTGGGGTTTATTCTCCCTCTCTATTTACTGCTAATCTTTCAGGTGACATGGCACCGTCAGAAAGGATCGAGTGGTTCAATAGCTACCTCTGTAGCCATTAATCCTGTCTTCATTGCCCTGGTCCTTCCATTCCCCGTCCGTTCCGCCACCATGCTCACTTGGTGTGTCAGGGACAACGGATCCCTGACTTGGGGTCTCTTCTAGTCAGTTATACATTGTGATAATGAATTAAATACATAATTAAATTAAGTAAATAAATCAACATGCAATAACCAACCAATAATTTAATCAATTTTAAAGGAATGTGATCTGTTAAATCTTGTTGCTGTTTGGGCCATGCCTGGGGTCGTTCTAGGTGGTGATTCTGCAAAGCTTCCTGCGCTGGCCCAGGAGGATGGCACCCGTCTCAGGACGGGCTATTAGAGAGCCGGGCACAAACCCCAAATGGGCTGTGAGTTCTAGACGTAGATTTCATCAACCAGTTATCAAGTGCAAACTCCTCAGGCACCATAACAGCCTCAACATGGAGTCACTGCCAGTCCCTTGGGTGCTCCGATGTGTATCGCCACCCAGGTGAGCTGCCTCCGTGATAGATGGTCTCAAAGAATCACAGCAATATTCAGGATACGCCCAGAATGAATCGCTTACCCCAGGACCATGAGGAGCACTTTAGATCTCACACCAAAGACTGTGGTTGTAGCCAATCCTGTAATAAAGTAAATAGAGATGTATTAAATAGGAAAAGGAAACAGGAGAGATATTTGCAAGGTTAACTCAGGCTAAGCGCCGGGGATCTTTTGCTTATGCCTAGAAACCTCGCCCCCCCCCCCCAGAGTTTGAGCAGCATAGAGATCCACTTCCTTCTTGTTAAGGGGTTTTATCCCCCTCTTACCATATGCTCTCAGCTGCGAACCCAGCTGACGGTAAGAATCCACTTGCATGACTCACCTTCCCAGGGGAAGGGCAGAAAAAACAATGTATCTTATCCTCTTTCACATCCCACAACAGTCCATCTGGTGTCGATGGACCTTTCCTGTCGGGAAGTATGTAAGACCATCTGCTGGAGGCCGGCACGTCACACCAGTTAATAACCCTCTCCTGTGTGGTGGTTTACATGGTCACAGAGGTTCACAATACAACCGCTCAAATAGTACCTTACAATATGGGATACAGATATTACAAGGGAGACTAATTCAGGCAGCAACTCACAAGTATTCAACAAAATCTAAGTACTAAACACGTTCTTATACACCGAAGACCAGAGGTGAAGGTAAGCTGGTACAGTCTGGTACTGCATACCGGTAAGAGCCGGTAAACAGCCGACCATACCGGCAGGTGGCAGCTTCCCTGGGACCCAGACATTTAAAAGGGCCCGGGGCTCCTGGCAGCTACTGCAGCTGCCTCTACCTTGGGGCTCCGGCTTTGATTTAATGGGTCTGGGCTCCCAGCCGCTGCCACCAGCGCTACCTCAGAGCTCTGGCAGTGATTTAAAGGGCCATGGGTTCTCCATCGCTGCCCCAGGGCTCTGGTGGTGATTTAAAGGGCCCGGGGCTCCCAGCCACTGCTCTCGTGGAGGTAGAGTTATTAGATGTTTTAGACTAACGTTGGTCATTTTTTTAGTAAGGACAATTAGAAGCAGCGTGCTTCTTCAGCAAAGCCACTGTTTGCAAAAACAGCATCTGTTAGTCAGCCAATCAGAGAGAAGAAGGCTGCTTCTTCCCCCACTTTTTAACAAAAACAAGTGAAAGTTAAATAAAGTTTTGTAAAGGAATAAAGACTTTAAAAGACAAGCCTATATGAAGACAGAGCCCTTTATTTAACATTTTTACAGATGTGTTTCAAAAAAATAAAGCCTGCAGAAACACCCCAGGTATAAAACCACAGGTCCTTAGTATCAGCCAGTTTATATTCCCCTTACCCTGTAATCCAGTGCATCAGGGAGAAGTTTATTTTCCTCCCGATTTTTTAGCAAATCCATGTGAGAGTTATATTAAGCTTTCATTTTCATAGAACGCTGATATTGAAGTAGGAATTTTTCTGTTGAATTATCAGAATGTCTGTTTTTAAATGTTTGCAACCCGTGTGCTGAGACACAGGTACAAGCTCCTGTGTTTGGTTTGGGTCCATAGATTTTATTAAAATAATACATCCCAGGCTGGAGCTGTGGCGTTCTCTACATTTTAAAGCAGATCAGACTAGTAAGGGCAGCCAGTGAGCCATGCACGATAGTCTGCCTTAGCAATGCGCTAGAGTCGCCCCTTCAGTTTGCTTGGTTTTTTACACAGACGTCTTTCCTAGCCTTTTAAACACTGTTACAGTTGTAAGAAATGGTGAGATTGCAGTGAAAGACACTTTGTGAAAGTTATAACAAGTATTTTATTCCATTTACTGATCGTAAAAGACAAAAGCTGTCGCTTTCTGACCGCAAGAAGCTCAGAGAGAGCCTATCTGAAGAACTCCCCACCCCTTGACTTTCCCCCCATAGTTTTAACACTTGCTAAGCATGCAGTGTTTCGTTATACAGAGGTTATTTTCAAATTTAACATGAAAATGCAGCATTGACTGAGATGTAACATAACATGCAGTGAGGCCTATTTGAAGCATGATGTTTGTTTTTTTAAAAGTTTAACATGAAAAAAACAGTATTGACTGAGCTGTCACAAAACAAGGTCCCTCTTAGTGATATTTTTTAGAAGTTTAGTGAACTAAAGTGGCTTAAGATACTAGCCTGTCCTTTTAAAAATAGTGTTTTTAAAGTAGCAAAACAGCAACTGGGTACAAATATGAAAACTGGCAATTGAGGGGAGTTTACAGATGTGTTCTAATAAAAAAACAAAATTAACAAAAAAATGAACAAGATTGCTTTTAAAAGAAAACATTAGTTAATGTAAATAAAGTTTGCTGGTTTTTTTACCAGAGATAAGGAGTCTGCCCTGCCCCAAAACACACCTTAGAATCATAGAATATCAGGGTTGGAAGGGACTTCAGGAGGTATCTAGTCCAACTCCCTGCTCAAAGCAGGACCAAATCCCAACTAATTCATCCCAGCCAGGGCTTTGTCAAGCCTGACCTTAAAAACTTCTAAGGAAGGAGATTCTACCACCTCCACCTTCCTACTCCTCCTTCCCCACTTATTTTTTAATGTATTTTTTTTTAATCTAAACAGAGGACAAACAAAAATTTTTAAAAGCCACAGCCATAGAGATCAGGCCATGGGTGTAAGAAAGTTGTCCTGAGTTTTAGGGCTGTAGTAAGATGAGGCCCTGGAACAGAAACCCTTGGTATCAGAGGCCTGGTATGAGGCCTGAGGCCTGAACCAAAGGAATGGTCAAGACTTTGCTAACATAAAGCGAAGTTAAGCTGTGAGCCAGAGGCAGGCCCTGCTCGCAGGAGCTGGCAAGAAGGCGACTGCTAATTGGATGTATACACATAGCTAACGGGGATCAAGCACTAATAGGATAAACATGGACCAGGATGGCACCAGAACAGTCCAGTACAAACACATTCCTCAGAGATAAGGAGGAACAGGCCGACCCATCCTAAAAGACAGAGTCAAAAGAATAATATGATGGATAGACTTGTTCGAACCAACATGTACCAGGAGAGAGGCAGCACCCCAACACGCAGAGGGGTTGCACCTCGATACGTCAGGAGAGATGTGTAACTTGTTTGTACCAGTGTATAAGAACGCATCCCTGAGTGGACATCTTTGTCTGGCCTGGGGGCAGTGGAGTGTCCCGCCACTGACTGAGCTGTGTCCATTGCCAGGGGGCACATCCTCGTAGTATGTCCTATAGAGTCTACAGGAAACTGTTACTGTGCTGCATTAGACAATAAACTTGGCCGATGCCTTCAGACTTTATCAGAGTCTGTGGTCATTGGGGGTGCTCTTGGGGTCTGCTGTGTCAGCGATGTGCACAGATCCGCGGCAGGAACACACACCCAGCCGACTGTTATCAACACTGACCAGAGCAGAGCACCACACCCTAGAGCTAAATGTTCCTGGGTTAAGCAAAGGCACTGCCACACGTATCCCAATGTGATGATGATTGGTGACCCCAACGTGATCTGTGGATAAGGAAAGGGTGAAGTGTATTGTCAACCTCCCTATGCTGGTAGATACTAAATCTTTGCAATCTTTTTTAGGACTCACTAACTTCTGCAAAGGATTTATGGCTGGGTACGCAGAGAGAGCAGGTCCTCTGTACAAAGTACTTAAAGACCACAGTGGACCTGGACAGAGGAGGAAACTAATGCATGGGAGAGCTCAAAAAAAGGGTTAATGGAGGCACCTACCATGGCCGCTCCTAACAACAAATTCCCCTTTGTATTGTACCCTAGTGTGAAGAATTTCTGTATTGTTAGTGTGCTTACACAGGATACTGGGACTGGGGAGAGACCCCTTGCTTATTATAGCAGAGTGTTAACAGGTCCAGAAAGCAATTTGGGAAGTTGTGAGCAAACTGCTCTAGCTGCCAACTGGACACTACAAAAAGCTCAGGCAATTATCAGAGCAAGCACGGTGATTGTAAAGAGTCACCAGGCACTGGGGAAATTACTCGGTCAGGAAAATCTGTCTAAAGGACGTGTGAGAGTATAAGGCCATTCAATGGGTCTTTGCTCTCATGCCTGAGAATGTTCAATTGGTCCCATGGGTGGCAAGTTCTATGGGCCTGTGGTGCCCAGGCACCAGGAATATTCCTAGCCCATGGGCCTGGCTCCTGCCTGCCCCGCTCTGCATGCTCCCCCCGCATGTCCCCTGGCTCTGCCTGACACCCCCAGGCGATTTATAGCCGCCCAAGGGCGCCCACTGCCACCCGGCAGCGCAGCGGGACTGAACAGCTTCCTGAACGCTTGTTCCACGTGGCTGCTGGAACGTCCTTGCAGCTCGTTGTGGTGAGGCTGTGCCGCTGCGTGAAGTCCCTGCCCCAAACGCCCCTGCGGCCAACTGGAAGCTGTGGGGGCTGTCCCTGGGGACAGCAGCACGTGGACACCCTCCTGGCCTGCCCTGCCTAGGAGCCGCTGCCAGAGGGGGTGCCCCAGGTAAGCACCGAAGCCCCCATCCACTTCCAGAGTCTGCACCCGCCCTCCCCACACACACCCTCTGGCCCCCAAATTTCCTCCTGCACCCCCATCCCCTGTACCCCTCTCACCCTCAAACTCCCTCCCAGAGCCTGCACCCCTCACCCTCTCCTCCACTCCCACCCCCTGCCCCAGCCCAGAGCCTGCACCCAGCACCCAAACTCCCTCCCAGAGACTGCATCCATCACCTCCTCCTGCACCCCTCATTCCCTCCTGCATCCCCACTCTGCACCCCCTCCCCAAACTCCCTCTTGCACCCCACCCTTCCCCCCACACCCACTTTTGCCCCCAAACTCCCTCCCAGAGCCTGCACCCCTCACCCCCCTTGCACTCAAACTCCCTACCAGAGCCTGAGGCAGGTGCGGGGGGTGGGTTTAGGGTGTTCTGAGCACCAACAAAATTTCTGCAAACCTGCTGCCCCTGATTGGTCCCACTAAAAGAACCTGAAATATCTCTTTGGGGATTAACTATAAATGGTTGAGAGCATGTTTGTGAACCCCAACAGGAATCCAAGGTGCACCCTGTCTTTAAAGCAACCCCAATTGAACAGGTGATTGGAAAAACCATTTGGTTTGTGGACGGTAGCTCATATTACACCGAAGGAGAATGAGTCACTGGCTTTGCAGGGATTTGTTAAACTGGAAACCTGCAGAGAGGTAACTTCTTCCATTACAAACTGATCAAAGGAGGAACGCAGTCTGCAGAAGTGTCACCGGTCTTAGAAGTTGTAGCTAGGATGAAGAACAAGCAAAGGGAGCTAATAATAGGAACTGATTCAGATTATGTTTACAAGGGAACCACTATTTATCTACCCTAGTAGAATAGTGCAGGTTTCACGGGAACCGATGGAGCCGACATTAAACACAAAACCATATGGCAGCAAATAGAGAAATTGGCAAAGCAGTATGAAAAGATCCGGATGATTCAAATAAAGGCCCATAAAGGTGCCTTCGTATCTTATCAGAGTCTGTGGTCACTGGGGGTTCTCTCGGGGTTTGCTGTGCCAGCGATCTGCAGAGCCGGGGCAGCACACAGAGTGAACACGCACGCAGCTGATTGATATCAACATTGAACAGAGCAGAGCACCGCACCGGTGGCGTCTGACGACAAGAGGGAATGTTGATAACTGTTTTGGTGAAACAGTTTTGCAGGCAGCCATTCTGTGTTAGTTGTTATGCTTTAGCACAGGCAAGCGTTTGTCATTCGGAAGCACTTTCCCATTTTATGAGTTATTATCTCCCCCATCCTACGGCCTATTAGAAATAGTAACAAAAACAAACTTAAAGATACTTTGTAGCTGGGCCTGCAAAGCAACAATTACAACTGTGTTGATCGTTATCTTGTCTAAGCCCCGAGAGAAGATTTTTTGTTTTGTTTTTATAAAAGACTTTTATGCAAACTGTAACCTAGATGCTCTACAGCGTTAAATAATATGAGCCAGTAGACGAGAGACCTGAGACACGGCTGAAATCGGAGGGGTCATGATTAAGTCCTAATGCAGAAGGCCTGGGGGAGAAATGAAAAGGTTCAACCAAAGCGGAAGATGGTTTGATTTAAGAGGGGTTCTGGGGCTGCTTTGCAATGGTCCAGATGCCCCAACACCCTATATCCCTCATGCACAAACACCAGGGCTGGGTGGGGTGGGTGGGTCTTTGTTAGAGGAACAAGCTGCTCATATACCTCATGTTGTTGTTGACAAACTCTAACCTAACTGCACGTATACTATGGGGCAACCTACTTCCCTTTTGACAAACCCCACACCCCTTGAACACCGTAAAAACACACTTCACACAGTTATTTTCTACTTTACAACAAGCCCTGTTTTGTTCTTTTAGTGTCTTTTCTTAGCAAGATTTTGTAATTTGCTAAACGAAGAAGACGTTCAACATTTCACATTAAACATTTATCTGTCGGTTTGATGATTTCATCTAAAATGCTATTTGGGTCCTCGGCCTCTGTCACTTTCTCCACCAATTCTGCCCCTAGAGCTAAATGTTCCTGGGTTAAACAGAGGCACTGAAGTGCGTATCCAAGCGTGATGATGATATTTAACACACTCTCCAGTAATTTACACTAATTTACACTAATTTCTTTAATTGTAGAGTTCACATCATGTAAAGACCAGTACACGCAGTCGTGATGCTTCTGACCGGAGGCTTTTATGGCACACCCAGGACAATCCTCATTTTGTTTCTCTCTCAGGCAGTGCTTGATGATTCCGTGCACAGCCGCTCGCACCATTGCACGCATCACGGTTTTACGGTTATGAACTCGCACAGGAGTAATAACAAATTTCTCCCTCAACTTTAGATAGCACGGGCCTATAGAATAAGCATCCCCCTCTGTTTTGGCATTCTGTTGAGCATCTGGCCTGGGGTCTGGCAAAAATAGATCTGGCTCAATCCGCTTGGCCCTTTGGAGCTGTCGGTGTCCAGAACCGCCAAGTCCTCTGAAGAACCATCGCTCAGCTGCTGAAAAAATGTACAGAAAGAACTACGTGTGAGGCATCTTTGTACTTTGTCACAGCATGCAGCTTTTAAAACCTTTTACAACCTTTTAGGCCCCTTCCGCATGCAGCTTTTAAAAACAACAAACAACAAATGCAGCATGTCTCTGTGCAGGCTTGATCCAAAAGGCTCTAGCCAATGAAGCACCAGTGACTGGGTCCCTGCTAAACCATCCCTGGAATGTTCTTACATACAACGTACCTGTGCCTCACCGTTAGCGATCCCTGTTTCTCCACTCCCATGACCCGTCTCAAACACGATTTGCCAGAACGGTGTGTTTGTTTCTTCAGGTCTCATAGCAGCGACTGTATAACATCTCTTCATAAGAGGCTGGACTGCCGGTGTTGTCCAGGGCCTTCGAGGTGCAGCCATCTTTAATCATCAGACCGGTTTAAATAGACGCTCCTCCTTACTTAGCGAGGGAGAGCAATGTCTGCCCTGAACTACTGGCTAAGAATATTCTGCAGCCTGGCTAAAGTAAGGAGGAGCTTCTACATGTATTTTGTTAAAAAGTGGGGGAAGCAGCAGCCGCCTTCTCTCTGATCCACTGACTAACAGATGCTGTTTTTGCTAACAGCGGCTTTGCTGAAGAAGCACGCTGCTTCAGATTGTCCTAACTAAAAAATGACCAATGTTAGTCTAAAACACAGAGGAAAACTTTTTCATCACTATAAATTACTTTCATAAACAGGTTCTCTGTGTTTTTAACACTGGGATATTTCTGCATACTCACTTTTTATTGAAATGCATATTCAAAAGTGCTAAATAAAGGACGTGTTTTCATATAGACTTGTCTTTTAAAGTGTTTATTCCTTTACAAGACTTAATATATCTTTCACTTCTATTTGTTAAAAAAGTGGGGGAAGAAGCAATCTTCTTCTCTCGGATCCACTGGCTCCCAGACGCTGTTTGTGCTGCTGCTTCAAATTTATTAAATCACATGCAAAAGTGCTAAATAAAGGGTTATTTCTTCATATAGGCTTCTCTTTTCAAGTGATTATTCCTTTACAAAACTTAATATAACTTTCAATTGCTTTTGTTAAAAAGTGGGGGAAGAAGCAGCATTCTTATCTCTGATCCACTGACTCACAGACGCTGTTTTTGCTATCAGGGGCTTTTATGCAGCTTCAAATTGTCCTCACTAAAAATAACCAATGTTAGTCTAAAACACAGGGGAAAAACTTTTTAAAACTGTTTGTTACTAAGGGCTTATGGTTTTAACCTTTATTAAAGCACCTGTGTAAAAGGGCTACATGGCGGGAAATATGTTTGGGGTCTGTTTTTTTAATAAGAATAAGGCTGTTAAAGGTGATGCAGGTAATGAGGGGAGGGGAGGGAGATGGCTATTGTTTAAAACTCTTGGGACTATAGGATTGTTTCAGGAAAATGTATTCTATGATGCAGCTGTAGAACAACATCTGATTGGTCAGATCCAAAGGCGGAGATAAGTAGCCTGAGGGGTTGTGAGCCTTGGGAGCTGCCTCTTTCCCCAGGGACAGCCGCATGGGTAAGATCTCTCTCTCTGACTCAACCACGTGCTGCCTATCTTTGCCCCTTGCAGAGGGGCCTTCTATTCCCTTTTCCTGCCCTGTTCTCTCTTTTAAGCGATCTTTATGTTTCTCTTTTATGTAACTCTTTTTAAATGCTCTTCTCTTAACCTATCCTTGTGTTAAAATATTTAAAATGCTTTTCTATTAACCTCCCTTTATATTTTTACCATGTGGTTACCAGTCTCCACTTTATAAAATTCCTTTTTTTTTGCCATGTGTTCTTTAAATTTATCTTTATATTTTTCTCCTTTATTTAATATTTTGAAATGCTTTTTTATTAACCCACCTGTATATTTAATATTTTAACCTTTATATTTTTACCATGTCCTTAGTAAACAGTTTCCTTTATATTTTTCTTATTTAACTCTTTTTAAATGCTCTTTTCTTAACCTACCCTTATATTTAATATCTTATGAATTCATCTCAAAATATTTTATTCTTTAATAACATGCCAAACTAGTCCTTTAAAAACACCTCTCCTTAATAAACCTAACCCAAAATCGTTTTTCTTTAATTACTTTCCTCTATTCTTTCAAACTAACTGTGGAAGTAGAGAAAGAACTGACAGGGATTCGAAGGGGATTTCAATGCATGACAGTCTCTGTTAGCAAGAGTCGGGCTAGCTGTAACCCTACTAATGCGAGATTCGTAGAAGCGAGGATTGTGTGAGGCGAGTGGGAAAGAACTGTGTGAGAAGTTGTTGTGACCTTGTGTTGATAATGAGGAATGTAGACTGGCACCTAAATAGAAGTGAGAAAACTAAGATATCAAGATGGTCTATGTATAAACAAAATGCAGCTGTTGCTTATTATTGTATGTAACAAAAACTATAAATGCTGCTGTAATTGTTTACCTGTGGAGAGACCTGCCTGGAACTGGGGCAACCCTGTGTACTATGGCACTCCCTCCCTCGATACAATTGTAAAGATAAAATAAAGTATCTGACTCTGCTGCACCCAACCAAAAAGTGAGAACTAAGTTTTTCTCCGACATAACCTTTTAAAAACAAAAATCTTTATTTTTCTTTAAGTTCTCCCACTCTATTCTTTCAATCTTTTTCTCTAAACAATCAACTAAATGTATCAAAGCACAACCATGCAACATTACCCCTATTCAAACATAAAAAATAATGAACGGGAATGGAGGGCTGGACATAAAATCATGGAACAGGTCCTCAAGGAATCAATTCTGAACCACTTAAAGGAGGGGAAAGTGATCAGGAACAGTCAGCATGGATTCACTAAGGGCAAGTCATGCCTGACTAACCTAATTGCCTTCTATGATGAGATAACCGGCTCTGTGGATGAGGGGAAAGCAGTGGATGTGCTATTTCTGGACTTTAGCAAAGTTTTTGATACAGTCTCCCACAATATTCTTGCCAGCAAGTTAAAGAAGTCTGGGCTGGATGAATGGACAGTAAGGTGGATAGAAAACTGGCTAGATGGTCGGGCTCAACGGGTAGTGATCAATGGTTCCATGTCTAGTTGGCAGCTGGTATCAAGTGGAGTGCCCCAAGGATCGGTGCTGGGGCCGGTTTTGTTCAATATCTTCATTAACGATCTGGAGGATGGTGTGGACTGCACCCTTAGCAAGTTTGCAGATGACACTAAACTGGGAGGAGCGGTTGATTCGCTGGAGGGTAGGGATAGGATACAGAGGGACCTAGACAACTTAAAGGATTGGGCCAAAAGAAATATGATGAGGTTCAACAAGGACAAGTGCAGATTCCTGCACTTAGGACGGAAGAATCCCATGCACTGCTACAGACTAGGGACCGAATGGCTGGGCAGCAGTTCTGCAGAAAAGGACCTAGGGGTTACGGTGGACGAAAAGCTGAATATGAGTCAACAGTGTGCCCTTGTTGCCAAGAAGGCTAATGGCATTTTGGGTTGTATAAGTAGGGGCATTTCCAGCAGATCGAGGGATGTGATCATTCCCTCTATTCAGCACTGGTGAGGCCTCATTTGGAGTACTGTGTCCAGTTTTGGGCCCCACACTACAAGAAGGATGTGGATAAATTGGAGAGAGTCCAGCGGAGGGCAACAAAAATGATTAGGGGGCTGGAGCACATGACTTATGAGGAGAGGCTGAGGGAACTGGGATTGTTTAGTCTGCAGAAGAGAAGAATGAGGGTGGATTTGATAACTGCTTTCAACTACCTGAAAGGGGGTTCCAAAGAGGATGGATCTAGACTGTTCTCAGTGGTAGAAGATGACAGAACAAGGAGTAATGGTCTCAAGTTGCAGAGGGGGAGGTTTAGATTGGACATTAGGAAAAACTTTTCCACTAGTAGGGTGGTGAAGCACTGGAATAGGTTCCCTAGGGAGGTGGTGGAATCTCCTTCCTTAGAGGTTTTTAAGGTCAGGCTTGACAAAGCCCTGGCTGGGATGATTTAGTTGGGTTTGGTCCTGCTTTGAGCACAGGATTGGGCTAGATGACCTCCTGTAGGTCCCTTCCAATCCTGAGATTCTATGATTCTATGATAAGCGCTAAAGAGGGCATGGAAACCTGTCAAAAATACAAAGTGATGAATACTATCCAGCAGTATACTACTCTTCTGTTTTGCTGCAGATGGCAGGACGAGGGGCGATGGGTTCAAACTCCAGCACACCAGACTGAGATTAAATCTCAGGACAAATTTCCTCACTGTAAGAACAGTGATGACAAGGCCTTAAGGGTTGGCTCCTGGCCCTCACTAAGGTTGCTCCAGTCTGGCCTTTCCCTGTGGCTGCTGGGGGGAAAGGTGCTCCCTGATGCCTCCGTGACCCTCGATCCCCTCTGGATCCTGCACTAGTCTTTTTCTGCCCTTTACCCTTCTATCAGGGCACCAGGCACCAGCTCTCCCTGAGTTAGGGAGCTCTACCAGGCCCTTGCAAGACTCTTGGCCTCACCCACCAGCCCCTATGTTTTTCTGAGCCTCTTGTCTCCCCTGTGAGACAGCAGGCTCCATTTTACAAGCAGCCCTGACCCTACCCCAGGCTACCATCACGTGATGTCTGATCCAGCCAGCGTCCCACACTCATCACCTGGGGTGGGGGCTAACTGCATACTGATGGGGCTGAACCCAAATCCCCTAAAAGCCCAGCCCACCCCTGACACCACCCACCTGGTAGGTGAGGGGGAAGCTGCTGCCAGGAGTCAGGCCATCCTGGACCAGAGGTGATGCTGGAGCAATGCACAGAGATGCAATGGGCTGGGGAAGGCGGAGGCAGAATTATGTGTAACTGTGACACCCCCTTCCCTGACCCTCAGCACAACTCCCTGCTGAAGCGCAGGCCTGAGCTCTGTCTTTTCAGGGCTTCCAAAAAGAAAAGTTTTGCACAGAGTTGAAGCTCAGAGCTACGGTACCAGCCCCTGCCTGTAGGGGTTAACGACAGCTGCCAGTCAGCTCAGAGAGTCCCAGACAATTTCTTAGTGAGCGAACGTTAACACACACACAGCCCCTCGCAGACAGTATGCGGGACACTTTTCAGTGCCTTCAGCAGCGCAGTTCAGTAGTAAATCTGCCGGTAACACTCCCGGTGCTGTTGATGTTACATGTATTTCAGTGCAAGGTAACACCACAACACTCAGTTGTGGTGTTTGGGCCACATCTTCCGAGCATTCCCCTCTGACCTCACACTGATCATGTCCCAGTCTCTGTGGGAGGGGGGGAGACTCCAAACGTATGTGTCCCCCCTCTGGACTCTCCAGGGCCTGAGGAGAATGGCAGCCTCTCCGTCCCCACCCAGCACCTCAGAATCTCCTCAGCAAACACCAGTGCAAAGCTCCGTCCAGCCAGCAGCTGTTCCGGTCCCACAGCTAACAGACAAGCATCTCCTCGTTGCTCAGTGAGATGGGGAATCAGGAGCCTGTTTCCAAGGTGGCTCAGGAACTGGGATGCAGCCTTCACAGCAGACACAGCCCTTGGTCCCACATGGATCAGTCACCAGGCCCCCAGGGCTGTCTCTAGCTCCCATGTTTGTATCCTTCCCCCTGAGCTCTGACCGGCTCAGCTCCCAGTGAATGCGGAACCTGCAAGGCTGCTTGTCCTTCCTGGAAACTTCCTGTTCAGCCCCAGAGCTGGTGACCGACGCCGTGTCTACGCTACAAAGTCATGTCGGCGTTCAGCCACCAATGTTTGTGTATCGCTGGGCATGTGCCCACTTGGCTGCTTGTGCCAGTGCTGCTCGTACTCACCAGGAGTGCTTGTGTAACACGCTAACCTTTGATTCCACACGTGCCCCCTCTCATCCCATGTTACCGCCGGAGCAGTGAGCAGGGTCTGTCTCTTTGGACAGCAGAACTCCCACCCGTGGATGGTCACACATAGGAAAAAGATGCAGATTTGGACAGTCGTGGATGCCCCAGGATAGGGCTGGCCTTCGGGGCGGGTGATGTGGGTGACTGCCCAGGGCGCCACGGTCAGGGGGGAGGGGACGTGGTCCGGAGGCAAGGAGCAGGACACAGGCCTGGCCCCCACACTGCCCCCAGCCTGCCCCTCACCGTGCTTCAGCGGGATGACGCTGGAGGCCCCACAACACAAGTGGGCCCAGGACACAGAGCAGGATGCCATGGCTGGGGTGGAGCTGGGGGTATCCCAGGAGGGGAGAGGGCCCAGGCTTCCCCAGGCCCAGCCCCTCTGCTGCACGACCTCCGACAGCCAATCGCACGCGCCGCGCATGGGGATGATGCCTTTACGCTCTCGCCAGAGCCCCACCCGCAAGAGGGGGCCATGAAAGGCTGGGCCCAGGGGGCTGGAACAATGTGAATAGTGGGGTGCTGAGAGCCACTGAACCGAAATGTAACCCTGCATGTGATGGAAACCGCTTCCAACCAGGGGGTGCGGCAGCCCCCCTAGATCCAGCACCTATGGCCAGGCGCTGCCGACAGAGCGCTGTCATCCGCTTCCCTCACGCCTCCTTCCCTCATCCACCCGTCTCTCCCCTCCACTCCCCTCCCCCATCCCCATACACCCGGCTCCCCCCTCCACTCTCCTCCCCCATCCCACTCCTTCCCCATTCAACCGCCTCCAGTCAGGGGGTGTGGCAGCCCCCCTAGATCCAGCGCCTATGGCCAGGCGCTGCCGACAGAGCGCTGTCATCCGCTTCCCTCACGCCTCCTTCCCCCATCCACCTGCCTCTGCCCTCCACTCCCCTCCCCCGTTCCGCTCCTTCCCCCATCCAACCTCCTCTCCTCTCCCCCATCCTTCCCCATCACCAACCAACCACTTCTCCCCACCCTCTCCGTCCCCCTCCACCAGCTCTTCCCTCCATGCCCTCCCCCTCCCGCTCCTTCCCCCATCCAACTGCCTCCCCCCTTCACTTCCTCCCCGTCCCTCCCCAACCAAACGTCTCTCCCTTCCCCTCTGTTTCCCTCCTCCCACCCCCTTCCTTCCCCATCCAAATGCCACCCCTCACTCCCCATCCACCCACCTTTCCCTTTCCCTTCCCGCTCCCCTCCTTCTTCCGCATGCAACTGCCCCTCCCTCCTTCCTCCATCTAACTGCCTCTCCCATCCACCTCTCCCCACCACCTCTCCCCTCCTTCCCCATCCAATGGCCACTTCACTCCACCCCTTCACCTCCTCCCCACCCCTTTCCCCATCTAAACACCTCTCCCTCCACCCCACCCCATCCTTCCTCCCTCACTTCCCTGCCCCTCCCCCAGGGCTGCTGTCAGAGGGAGGCTCTAACCCAGCAGGCTGCAGAAAGGACCCACAGGCCAGTCATCAGGGGCTTGGCTCAGCGCGAAGGCAGGACAATGGCAGATGAGGATATCTATGAGAATGTGGAATTGGCAGAAGCTGCTCCCCAGCCCAAAGGTAAGCGCAAGAGGCTGCACCGGACCCTGGACTCCCGCTGGCCTCTCCTTGGCTTTGCGGTCTCTGCAGAGTGTCCTGGGCAGCGATCGCTTGCTCCACTGACCACGAACCCAGAGCTCAGCCTTGTGCTGGCCAGGCAGCACCACGGGCAGTGGGCGAGGGTGCTCGGTCAGTGCTTCCCAGTGCGTTCTCTCCCCTGCCAGTCCCCAATGGGAGAAGGGCACAGGGGGAGAGATGGGAGTCCCTGCCCAGCATCCCAGCCTCCTGCCGGGCAGCGCAGTGCCATGGGCTGGCCATAAAAGCCAGCCAGGCTCCCCCTCCCCAGCTCACTGCCTCCATCAGCCTCTCCCAGGAGGAGATCACCAGGGTCGAATCCTCACAGCCCCCATCTCTGGGGACCAGCTCCCTCTCATCCCCCCATTTCACAGTGACACCTCCTTTCCTTACCCTCTGCCCCTTCCCTGCCCGAGCACACGCATCTAACCGTGAGCAGGGGCAGGGAGATGTAGCTGTGTTAGCAGAGAAGGGTTTTCCCCAGGGCTCGGGGACGGAGGACAAGGAATAAATGCAGCAAGTTCTGAGATAAGGACCAGGCTGTTTTCCTAAAGCGCCCAGCACAAGGGGCCCCTCTCAGTACTTTGGCTGGGTGACTGGGCAACAAAATTGCAGCTGAAATTCAGTGTTGATAAATGCAAAGTAACGCACATTGGAAAACATAATCCCAACTATACCTATAACATGATGGGATGTGAATTGGTTGTTTCCACTCAAGAGAAGGATCTTGGAGTCACTGTGGACAGTTCTCTGAAAACATCCACTGAATGTGCAGCAGCTGTGAAAAAGGTGAACAGAATGTAGCAAATCATGAAGAAAAGAAGACAGAAAATATCATATTCCCTCTGTATAAATCCATGGTACGCCCACATCTTGAACACTGCATGCAGATGTGGTCACCCCATCTAAAAAAAGATACACTGGAATTGGAAAAGGTTCAGAAAAGGGATTGGGGTATAGAACGGCTGCCATATGAGGAGAGATTAATAAGACAGCGACTTTTCAGCTTGGAAAAGGGGTGAGTAAAGGGGGGAATATGAGTGAAGTGTATAAAATCATGACTGGTGTGGAGAAAGTAAATAAGGAAGTGTTATTTACTCCTTCTCATAACACAGGAACTAGGGGTCACCAAGTGAAATTAATAGGCAGCCGGTTTAAAACAAACAAAAGGAAGTATTTCTTCACAAAATGCACAATCAGTCTGTAGAACTCTTTATCAGAGGATGTTGTGAAGGCCAAGACTATAACAGAGTTCAAAAAAGACCTAGATAATTCCTGGAGGTTAAGTGCATCAATGGCTATTAGCCAGGATGGGTAAGGAATGGTGTCCCTAGCCTCTGTCTGTCAGATGATGGAGATGGATCGCAGGAGAGAGATCACTTGATCATTGCCTGTTAGGTTCACTCCCTCTGGGGCACCTGGCAGTGGCCACTGTCGGCAGACAGGACACTGGGCTAGATGGACCTTTGGTCTGACCCAGTCTGGCCATTCTCATGTTCTTACGTTTGGTTGGGCTGGTGTCAGCTGAACAAGGGCCTTCTCCAGGGGTTGTTTATCCCCTTTGGTTTCAGTGCAATCCAGATGCCATGTGGCAGCTGTTCTGGATTCGAACACATGAGAGATGCCCAGGAAGGGTCAGGAGACAGGCAGGGAGAAGGGGCTGACAGAAGTGGAGGGTGTGGTCGTAGGCAGCGGCAGCTCAGCACCGAGCTCAGCTAGGCTCTCTGCAGCGACAAAGGAAAACAAAAGGGGAATGTAGCCTGCGCTGGGTGACAGAGAAGCTCCTCCCAGAATCTGTTTCAGGAAAGGCTGAGATCTGTAAACTCAGTACATTAGTGAGAGGCAGCTTCACCCTTTGGTTAGCGTGAGAGAAGCCACTTCTGCAATGTAAGGGGATTATCTGGACATCTGAGTGTTGTCTGCTGGTTCCAGGAACCACACCCCATGGGGGAGCGGCGCGACCTAATGGCTGAGGCCCAGATCAGACAGGGAGGGGGTGCGGCAGGCTGAGACTTTCAGGGAGAGGAGAATCTGACAGTCTTGTGTCTCCAAGCAGCTGCCGTTCACCTTGGAGAGACCAAATCCAGAGCACACCAAGCACACTTACTTCTGTCCACACATAGATCCTGGCTCGAACGCAGCTCTAATCTTCTCCCTTTAATGTGCAGGGGAGACATAGTCTTAGGGCTTTGCCCTGTGATTCGCCCATTGGCTGCCTTGCAGGGAGGAGCCCAGCATCCTGGGGATGGGTTATCAGACAGGGATGCTGTAGAAAGGCCCTTCTGAGCACACTGCTGCTGTCAGCCCCACTTTTCTCCTGCAAAGAGAAATCATTTCCCTTCATTTCACTGCCTCGAACAGGGGCTGCTAACAGGGAGTTTCGCAAGGGAGTTCTCCAGGTGAAGGAGGAGCAAGTACAGCATCTGTGGGGTAAGTGACTGTCTGTAGTGTGTGTTTTGTTTTTGTTTGGGGGTTACTTGCTGTGTGCTGAGCTTGTGTTTGTCAGTCTGTTTGGTTGGTTGGTTGTTTGAAGGACCGTGTGCTCTGGCTGGCAGTTGGAGGCCATGAGCTTCAAAGAAAGGTTTGAAAGCTCGAAGCCTCTGGTAATTGGCTGAGCCTTAATCAGTGGGATTAATCAATTCACTCAGGCCAGGGCTTTATAAAGCCGCGCACAAGCGACCAGGGAGCTTTGCGAACAGGGGCTGCTAACGGGGAGTTTCGCAAGGGAGTTTAGAAGGGGAGTGGGAAGGGAGTGGGAGTTCTTTGTCGGCCCTAACCCCTTCCCTGTAGTCCTCGTAAAACCTATAAACCAAACTACATCCAAAACCTCTTTCTGTAAACCACCCTTCCATTAACTAGGAGACAATACAGGCAGAAGCCCAGCAGCAAAGTGGGGGCTATCCAGTTTATTGCACTGAGTGTAGCATATATGATTACCTGCCCTGTGGGCGGGTGGCGTATGTGTGCAGTCGGTGCAAGGAGCTCCTGGCCCTCAGAGACCATGTACGGACTTTGGAGGCCAGGGTGGCAGAACTGGAGGACCTAAGAGAGGCAGAGAGGTATGTTGATGAGGCTTTCCGGGACACTGTAGAATTGTCCCACCTCCAGTCAGACAGCCCCTGCGCTGTTGAGGAGGAAGAATGACCCAGGGAAGCAGAGCAGTCAATGGGAGCAGAGGGAAACCTTCCCATAGTTGGGACCCTCCTTCCAGATGGTGCTGGGGTTGCCTCTCGCTCTGAGGTTAACTCTCCGGGGGAGGGAACTCCAGTTTCTAGGAAAAGGCAGGTGTTAGTAATGGGAGATTCGATTATTAGAAACGTAGATAGCTGGGTTTGTGATGACCAGGAGAACTGTATGGTGACTTGCCTGCCTGGTGCAAAGGTTGCGGATCTCTCGAGGCATCTAGACAAACTTATGTGTAGTGCTGGGGAGGAGCTGGTGGTCGTGGTACATGTAGGTACCAATGACATAGGGAATGGTAGGAGAGATGTCCTGGAAGCCAAATTTAGACTGCTAGGGAAAAGACTGAAATCCAGGACCTCTATGGTGGCATTCTCAGAAATGCTCCCAGTTCCACGCGCAGGGCCAGGTAGGCAGGCAGAGCTTCAGAGTCTCAATGTGTGGATGAGACGATGGTGTAGAGAGGAGGGGTTCATGTTCATTAGGAACTGGGGAAACTTCTGGGATGGGAGGAGCCTATACAGGAGAGATGGGCTCCACCTAAACCAAAATGGAACCAGACTGCTGGCACTAAACATTAAAATGTTGTAGAGCAGTTTTAAACTAGGAGATGGGGGAAAGCTGACTGCTGCAGAGGAGCGTGTGGATCGGACACAGACTTCTCTTAGGGGAGAGTCTGATGATAGAGAATCTCCAGGTTATAGTCAGGAGCAGAGGACGGAAGAGTATAATATAAGGGCCAGGTCAGATGATAAACAGTCACATGAAAAAGAATATGGCACATCAGAAAAAGGCAGGCTAATAAACAGGGACAAGTTTTTCAAGTGCTTGTACACAAATGCCAGAAATCTAAATAATAAGATGGGTGAACTAGAGTGCCTGGTGATAAAGGAGGATATTGATATAAAAGGCATCACAGAAACCTGGTTGACTGAGAGCAATCAAAGGGACACAATCATTCCGAGGTACAAAATATATCGGAAGGACAGAACAGGTCGTTCGGGGCGGAGTGGCACTATATGCGAAACCAAATGTAGATTCAAATGAAGTAAAAACCTTAAGTGAATCCATATGTTCCATAGAATCTCTATGGATAGAAATTTCATGCTCTAATAAAAATATAACATTAGGGATCTATTATCGACCACCTGACCAGTACAGTAATAGTGATGATGTAATGCTAAGGGAAATTAGAGAGGCTATCAAAATTAAGAGCCCAATAATAGTGGGGGATTTCAATTATCCCCATATTGACTGGGAACATTTCACTTCAGGACGAAATGCGGAGATAAAAATTCTCAATACTTTAAATGACTGCTTCATGGAGCAGCTGGTACGGGAACCCACAAGGGGACAGGCAACTCTAGATTTAATCCTGAGTGGAGCGCAGGAGCTGGTCCAAGAGGTAACTATAGCAGGACCGCTTGGAAATAGTGACCATAATACAATAACATTCAACATCCCTGTGGTGGGAAGAACACCTCAAAAGCCCAACACTGTGGCATTTAATTTCAAAAGGGGGAACTATACAAAAATGAGGGTGTTAGTTAGACAAAAGTTAAAAGGTACAGTGACTTAAGTGAAATCCCTGCAAGTTGCATGGGCCCTTTTTAAAGACAACATAATAGAGGTCCAACTTCAATGTATACCCCAAATTAAGAAACACAGTAAAAGAACTAAAAAAGAGCCACTGTGGCTTAACAACCATGTAAAAGAAGCAGTGAGAGATAAAAAGACTTCCTTTAAAAAGTGGAAATCAAATCCTAGTGAGGGAAACAGAAAGGAGCATAAACACTGCCAAATTAAGTGCAAGAGTGTAATAAGAACAGCCAAAGAGGAGTTTGAAGAACGGCTAGCCAAAAACTCCAAAGGTAATAACAAAATGTTTTTTAAGTACATCAGAAGCAGGAAGCCTGCTAAACAACCAATGGGGCCCCTTGACGATCGAAATACAAAAGGAGCGCTTAAAGACGATAAAGTCATTGCGGAGAAACTAAATGGATTCTTTGCTTCAGTCTTCACGGCTGAGGATGTTAGGGAGATTCCCAAACCTGAGCTGGCTTTTGTAGGTGACAAATCTGAGGAACTGTCACAGATTGAAGTGTCACTAGAGAAAGTTTTGGAATTAATTGATAAACTCAACATTAACAAGTCACCGGGACCACATGGCATACACCCAAGAGTTCTTAAAGAACTCAAATGTGAAGTTGCGGAACTATTAACTAAAGTTTGCAACCTGTCCTTTAAATCAGCTTCGGTACCCAATGACTGGAAGTTAGCTAATGTAACACTAATATTTAAAAAGGTCTCTAGAGGTGATCCCGGCAATTACAGACCGGTAAGTCTAATGTCGGTACCGGGCAAATTAGTTGAAACAATCGTTAATTGTCAGACACATAGAAAAACATAAACTGTTGAGCAGTAATCAACATGGTTTCTGTAAAGGGAAATCATGCCTTATCTATCTTTGAAGGGGTCAACAAACATGTGGACAAGGGGAATCTTGTGGACATAGTGTACTTAGATTTCCAGAAAGCCTTTGACAAGGTCCCTCACCAAAGGCTCTTACGTAAATTAAGCTGTCATGTTATAAAAGGAAAGGTCCTTTCATGGACTGAGAACTGGTTAAAGGACAGGGAACAAAGGGTAGGAATTAATGGTAAATTCCCAGAATGGAGAGTGGTAACTAGTGGTGTTCCCCAAGGGTCAGTCCTAGGACCAATCCTATTCAATTTATTCAGAAATCATCTGGAGAAAGGGGTAAAGAGTGAGGTGGCAAAGTTTGCAGATGATACTAAACTTCTCAAGATAGTTAAGACCAAAGCAGATTGTGAAGAACTTCAAAAATATCTCACAAAACTAAGTGATTGGGCAACAAAATGGCAAATGAAATTTAATGTGGATAAATGTAAAGTAATGCACATTGGAAAAAATAACCCCAACTATACATACAACATGATGAGGGCTAATTTAGCTACAACGAGTCAGGGAAAAGATCTTGGAGTCATCGTGGACAGTTCTCTGAAGATGTCCACGCAGTGTGCAGAGGGGGTCAAAAAAGCAAACAGGATGTTAGGAATCATTAAAAAGGGGATAGAGAATAAGACTGAGAATATAGTATTGCCCTTATATAAATCCATGGTACGCCCACATCTAGAATACTGTGTACAGATGTGGTCTCCTCACCTCAAAAAAGATATTCTAGCACTAGAAAAGGTTCAGAAAAGGGCAACTAAAATGATTAGGGGTTTGGAGAAGGTCCCATATGAGGAAAGATTAAAGAGGCTAGGACTCTTCAGCTTGGAAAAGAGAAGACTAAGGGGGGATATGATAGAGGTCTATAAAATCATGAGTGATGTTGAGAAAGTGGATAAGGAAAAGTTATTTACTTATTCCCATAATACAAGAACTAGGGGTCACCAAATGAAATTAATAGGCAGCAGGTTTAAAACAAATAAAAGGAAGTTCTTCTTCACGCAGCGCACAGTCAACTTGTGGAACTCCTTACCTGAGGAGGTTGTGACGGCTAGGACTATAACAATGTTTAAAAGGGAACTGGATAAATTCATGGTGGCTAAGTCCAAAAATGGCTATTAGCCAGGATGGGTAAGAATGGTGTCCCTAGCCTCTGTTCATCAGAGGATGGAGATGGATGGCAGGAGGAAGATCACTTGATCATTGCCTGTTAGGTTCATTCCCTCTGGGGCACCTGGCATTGGCCACTGTAAGTAGACAGATATTGGGCTAGATGGACCTTTGGTCTGACCCGGTACGGCTGTTCTTATGTTCTTATGTTGAGTTCATATTTCATAAGTTGTTCCAGGTTCCTTTTCTCACTTAAAAATATTCCTTTGGGCCTGGACTTCACAAGCCCTAAATGACCCTCTCAAGAAATGCTTAGGCAGTGGGGAAATCCTGCTCCCAGATCTCTCTCACAGGACGCCTGCCTGGCACTAGAGTCACTCCTGATTTAGGGAGGGTCGCTTTTCACATTTGAGTTCAGGTCAGTTCTAACCTTATTTGGCCTGATTCCGCTGTTGCTGTTAACCGCAGCCAGGGACTAGGAGGCTGAGCAGGTATCGGATTTGCGGGGTGGAGTTTCCTCAGTCAGTGGCATTTGAGCTGTAACTTTCCATGGATACGTTTCTTCTTCTCCTTCAAGGAAACCCTCCAGAGACATCGGTCCCTTGGCGGCACAGGGCAGGGGGCATCGTCACTGCTGTCCTTCTCCTCCTGGGTCTGGCCCTGGCCACGTCCCTCCTTGCTGTGACGCTTCTATGTAAGTTCAACTGCAGCTCCAAGCCCAACGTTTGCCAACTTCCATACAGGCCAGCTGGCTCGACTCCAAAATATCCAAAATATCGACCATGTTTCCAGTCTGTCCCTCCAAATAAATCTCCTGCTCCAGGGAGTTCGAATGGAGCTGTAAGATTTTGCCCTGCTGGTTTGATACTAGCACAAACTTTCTAAGTCTAACGATGGTCCAGCACTGGCACAGGTCACCTGGGGAGGCTGTGGAACCTCCATCACGGGAGGTTTTTAAGGACAGGTTAGACAACCACCTGTCAGGGATGGTCTGGGTGAACTTCATCCTGCCTGAGCATCACCTCAGGGACTTCAGATCACATGTGGCAGCCCCACATGCTCAACCTGCGCTCAGAGGGTCACGCTGGGTCCGTTCCTGACCATATATCACCAGCACGAGCCTCAGCCCCAGGAATCCTCATGGCACAATTGAAATGCCCTACGGAGAGACCGGACGGCCCAGTGGTTCGGACACTTGTCTGGGGGCTCAGACTGCTGGGTTTAATTCCCTGCTCTGCCAAAGAGTCCCTGCCCTGGAGCCAGCAAACAGAGCTGAAAGCAGGGAGCTGGAGTGGAGAGCTCTTGGAGGAGAGGGGAGACAAGCCCCTGTTCCTTAGGGGCAGTGAGTGGCAAAGACGACTGGTGCCTCCCCGTGCTGGGGGGCCATGATCTAAAGTGGAGGACACGTGACCGCCCCACGTATCTCCTCTGCCCAGCGACCCCCGCGCCCAGCCCAGGGCCACCATGCACTCCCTGCCCTGCCAGAGTTACCTACGGGGGGCTCTGTCCTTCTCCCGCCGTGCCTCCCCCCAGCACATTCGGCCAGTCTCTCTGGCAGCCAGGCCCGGGCGAGGAGCAGGAGGGAGCCGCGTCTCATGAGGCTGAAGCCGGCCGCTCCAGGTCACTGCTCTGTGACATACACCAGGAGAGAGCCCCGAACGGGGCCTTGGCTGTGCCGGTGTCCCTCCTCGGGAGGGAAGCTGTCCAAGATTAAAATAAAAGACGTCATAGAGAACAGCCTCGCACTCGGAGCATGTTCCTTCTCTGAGCGTGGCTGGTCTCCAGCCGCAGTTCGGTTCGGTCGCTGACCTGCAGACGTGTGATTTCTAGATCTCCGGGCACAGAGCAAGCTGCAAGCGGTTGAAGAAGCGGCACAGAAGCTCCAAGTCTCTCTGCAGCCTGACAACGCCTCAGACGCGTCAGCAAAGGGATCAGACAGTAAGTCGCAGGACAAGGGTCTTAGGCATCAGGGTCAGCTCCCCTCCCTTGGCCTGGAAGCTGAGCACTCTCTGGCCTACAGGGATGCTGGGTGCCTGCATCCTCTGCTCCCCTCCATAGACTTCTCTGCCAGGTGGTCCCGTCACCTGTCTAAGGAGCTGCTGCTCTGCACCTTCCTCTGCCAGCGGAGGCTCTGTTCCCAGGGACGGGTGGCTGCTCCAGGCTCCCTCCTAGCTCCCTTCCTGGCAGTGGCAGGCTGGCTGCATCCGCCCCATGCTCCTGCGCAGGATGCCTAGTGGTCACCATCTTCCGTCCTTTCACTGTTGCTCCCTTCGCTCCATAGTTTTCGCCTTGGCCCCTGTATTGTCAGGGTTGCATTGGCGGGAAAGACGGATGCAGCTCATGAGACACACAGGGCCGAATTCAGACCCTGGTGTAAGCAGGACGTCAGTGGAGCTGCACTCGTGGGTCTCCATTTGCCCCCCAGTCCCTGAGCCCTCCCTGTGCAGCTCCAATAATTTGGGTACCTGCCACAGTCCCATTGCTGGAGGCAGAGCGCCCCCTTGTGGCCACGTCTCACAACTGTCTGTCTGTCGGGCACAGGGCTGCACATACAAACCCGTCCATGGATCAGGTTATTCAGCGTCCAGTCAGAAAATGGGCCTGAACTAAACCCGGGCACAGAACTCGCCTGAACGCTGGGCTGTTCAAAATCCCGGCCTGGAGCCCAGGGCCAGGGCTCGGGGCCATGGATGTTCTTGCAGCCCCAGCTCTGCCCCATGCTGCAGGGGACCCGCTCACAGCTCACAAGGGGGTAGCGATTGGGAAGAGGTGGCTGGGGAGATTGGGGGGACAGGGCTAGAATTCAGGAGAGCTGGGGTCAATTCCCAGCTCTGCTGCAAACTTCCTGTGTGATCTTGGGCACCTCTCCCTGCACCTCAGTTCCCCTGCAGGAAAATCATCCTTTATTTCTCCCACCTCGCGTCTATTTTGGGTGTGAGCTGTTGAGAGCAGGGACTGTCCCCTCCTGTCCGTACAGCGCCTGGCACACAGGGGCCTGCTGGTGCTGCTCTACTGCTAGTGCCGATAATCAAGTGTTCTGCATCTCCACTGACGTCACGGTGACTTTCTTCTAGCTCTGCAGCTATTGGATGAAGCGCAGGCAGGAGTCCAGCTGCTGAAAGCCCAGCTGGGTAATGTCAGTGCAGCATATGGAGAAATCCAGATCCGTCTGGAAAACGTCAGTGCAGCGCGAGCAGCAGTGCAAGGTCGCTACAGTAAGTACTAGCTGCAGTGCTGGCTGGTGCCGTTTCTGCTGGTGCTGAGGATGAACGGAGGATTTCAGGCTCCCAGGCTGACAACGCAGCGACTTTCTCAAGCACTGAGTTCTCTTCAATTAAAAATCACTGGTGGCTGCACCTGGGCCCACACTGTGGTGATCGGTGTGGAGTTAAATTACACCCTAGGCCTCGTTAGCCTAATGGGAGCACTCAGCTGTCAGCTCTTCTTAGATGCTCCAAACCCGTCAGGTCACAGGCAGAAAGTGACCCTGGCATTTTAGCGTATGGGGCGTTACTTTCAGAACCACCCCTGAGCCAGTGGCCCCGGCAGGGTGTTGGGGGAGGTGCCAAAGTGCAAAAGACCCAAGACCTTCACCACTTATGATCAATGAAAATTGTTGATGCAAAACCAGGAGATCTTCCACCTTGGGCAGCTACATTCCCCCTCCTGAATTCCCCCTGCCAGCTCAGCTGAACCGTGAGTCTCCCCTTTCCCATTACAGCCATGCTGCTTTGCACTGGGACCAGCGCCCATGCTCCAGCCCAGATGCAGCTGCATTTCACTGCCTGGAGAGTGACCTCGTGGTGTCTGCTTTCTGCAGCGCTCTTTGGAATCCATCATGTGGCCACAAAAAGTTACTTATTGTGATGCTGGAGAATCAGGATTCAGAAGCTCCCTGGGCTGGGGGCAGATGAAGGGCAGGGGAAATGCAGCACTAGAAACCCTGAGCTCCCTGCATGTGTACCTGTGACTTTAGCCCGGGCATCTCACCTCAGTCTCTGCTCCTAGGTGATGTGCTGACAAAGCTCTCCAGGGGCTGGAGGTTTTACGGTGGGAACCTCTATTACTTTTCACAAGGAAAAAAGTCGTGGGATGAGGCCGAGCAGTTCTGTGTGTCTTGGAACTCACACCTGACCTCTGTCTCCTCCCAGGTGGAACAGGTGAGCGCAGGAAGCTCCGAGGGGCTTGGATAATAGGTCAGAGCCTTGTTTCACACCAGAAGGAGGTGGGAGGTGACAGCTGAGGTTCCAATTCTGCGATGTGCCTTTTGGCAAACTATCGGAGAGGATGCGAAGCCTTAGTACCTGACTCAGGGCATTCACTCATCAGTTTAAAAGCAGAGATGGGCAGAGGAACAGAGCCAGGATCTGGGGTGCGGGGAGGAGGTGGGGAGATTTGGAGTCAGGCTTATTTCTGATTTTCCCTATTTCCAATGTAGAATTTCCTGCAAACCAATGACCTTTCCCAGTGAGGACCCACTTTGATCCCTCTCCCCAGGCCTGAGCTCCTGCTGGACAATCTAGGAGCCTGTATCTGGAAGGCTTGTGTGCACGGGGCCATGCACTTCTCAGAGAATCCTCGCTCCCCACGTGCCCACTGCAGCCCTCACCCCAGGCCTCTGCGGCACTTTCGGAGGAGGACAATCCCACCCTCCGGCAGGGCCAGACTTTGTACCCAGTTCTCTGCTCCGAGCTTTGCCTCCTGCAAGGGCAGGGGGCTGGTGTGAACTCTGAGGTGCCCGTCAGTACCTGCCGCAGCCCAGCTCTGAGGGGGCCGTGGGGGGAGTGTTCTGAGACAGGTCCCTGCTGTTAGTTCCAGGCTGATACAGATGTAGACACACACACAGAGCTGCTCCAGGGCTCCCTCAGGGCCTCGCAGCTAGTCACTGTCAGCGTTGGGGGCAGGACACCGCGTCTCCCGCTGCCCAGTGCCCTGCTCACACCACCAGACGCCCTTTCCTCTCCCCCAAAATCTGTTCAGCCCAGGCAGCTGCGGCTGCATCCTGCAGCCTCTCTTGGGTGACCTGCACATGCTGCAAACTGTGTTGTGCAGGAGTTTCTCTCCAACGAGACCAAGGGACAAGATCACTGGATTGGACTCACCGACCGGGAGACAGAAGGCAGCTGGCGCTGGGCGGATGGCACAGAATACAGAGCAGACGCAAGCAGGGGGTGAGTAAAGCTTGAGAGACGTGATTATTTATTACACGTTTGGTCACAAGCTCTTTCGGGTAGCGTCTGTGCGGCCCCTGGTGTCTATGCAGCACCCGGCACAGCGGGCCCGATTCTGAGGGAGGCCCCCGGGCACTGTGACAACAGCAGTGAATCCTCCCAGGAATTTCTGCTAATGCCCCTTTGCTTAGAGCAGGAGCCTCAACACGGAGTGTGTGTTCAGTGCCCACTGAGACCCAGGCCAGAGCCTCCCCTGGGTAACTCGGCATTGACTTGAATGAACCACAGGGATTTACACCAGCTGAGGATCTGGCCCCAAGTCGACTCAGTGCAGCCAGGGGAGTCTGGAGTGAGCGGCAGGTTCCCGCTCTCCTTGGGATTGCGCTGCGCTCTCCCCTCGGTCAGGCTGGGCACGGGGAGGCTGTGGGGCCGGGGGCATGGCCGGAGCCAGCTGCAGTCGGTGCAGTGACCTCAGGGGGCTGTGGGCGAGGCCCATAAGCAGGGCCAGGGAGAAGTTAATGACTGGCCCCCGCTGCCCTCTCTTCCCGTTCCTGCGTTCCCACCTCGGGGGTGCCTGGGACGTGCTGTGCCACCTGCTCTGGTTCTGGGCACTGAGATCCGAGTTGCTGCTGCTCAGCATTTGGAGCCACACACTGACTTTGGCTCTTTGCTGGCCTGTCAGGCGCAGGGCAGGTGCTACCCCCGGCCGTCAGAAGCCCTTCGTTACCATGGCCACAAGAGCTGTGGAGAACTCTGAGGCAGGGCCGGCTTTAGGCCCATTTGCCTGACTCCCCGGAATCGGGCCCCGCGCTTTAGGCGCCTTATTAATTTTTTTTACTCTCCCCAGTGGCGGTCTGCTCCGCCGGGGTCTTCGGCGGCCCCGTTCTCCCAGCTGGAGCTTCAGCCGGAGCATGACAGTCCCGCGGCCCCAAAGTGCTGCCGAGGACTGGGAGTGCCACCGAGTGAGTACAAGCCCCACCCCCGCAGGAATTGGGCCCTGCACTTGCTAAAGCCGGCCATGCTCTGAGGAGTGACCGTGGGGTGCATCGCTTCACTGCGTCATTGCTGGGTGTCTTGGTCCCCTGCCAACAGCAGAGTCCACAGAGCAGAACTGAGCTCTGGAATTGGCTGTGGTTCTCCACGGAGACGTTAACACTCTGATCCGTAGGTTCTGGGAGGAGAATCAGCCAGACAACTGGGATCAGGGGACAGGAGGCAGAGAAGACTGTGTTGAGATCCGCACAATGGAGCTGAAGTGGTGGAATGATGCCAACTGCACTCTGCCTTCTAGGTGGATTTGTAAGCAGGCCCATAGAGAGGCTGGGCTGTGATATGCAGTTCCCAGCACCTCAAATAGCCACCTTAATTGCCAAGATAGATTATTTTCCCACCACCTGCCGATGAGGAGCCCTGGGCACTGGAGGGGGCCGCATGGGATGTGCATCGCAGCAATGCTTTCTCTTGGTGTGATATTTCTGGCTGTAGCAGAGAGAGCTGCCCTTATGCTGCTCAGTGTGGCTGGCTCTGTAATTTGTATGTTTCCAGGTCTGTCACTGAATAATTCCTTGGATCATGGAGTTAGCGTTTCATAATCACCCAATAAATAATTATTTGCTTGACTTGAATTTCTAATTTTTGCACCTTTTGATCAGATGTTATGATGATGTCAGAACCATCTATATATATATTTAAAACATCCAGTCATATGTGGTAAGCAAGGTATGTCGCAAAATATGTTTGGGCCACCAAGGAGATAAATTCAGGCTCAGCTGGGAGACTGGCTTCAACAGCTGTTCGAATTCTCCTATCCCTGCGCCGCTGTGCCATGTATCAAAAAGTGTCTGCCCCTTCCAACCCAACAGGAGCAGTCCCTCCCAAAACTGTCACTTCCTTGGAAGGACCCAATTGGTTGTTTTTCTGCATCTCAGGCTGCTCTTCCTCCAAGACATGTAATATTTATTTCCAAGGGCATTTTGGTCTGGGAGAAAGATGACAGCCCTGAGGACTGATGTCTACAGCAAGTAGCTCTGCCGATGGACCTTTACCAACACCCCCTCCTCCCTGGAGATGGGGTAGCTCCATCTCTGAGACCCACTCAGTTCTTGACCAATAAGCTACAAATAATGATGGTGGTTTGGGGGCATCTCTCTACTGGGACCACAAGATTCTTTCCACAGAAGATGGTGAACAGCAACCAGCTGTCAACAACCTTCAGCCATTACCAGCTCTAGTCAGATACCACTTGCCCAAGGCAGCCTGGCCCTGGGTGAGTGGTGCTGCTATTGGTAATGCGTGTTACGTAGATTCCAGGGCTAGAAGGGACCATTGTGATCATCTAGTCTGTCCTCCTGTGCCAGAGACTGTCACCCAGTGACCCATCCTTAGAGCCCATAGCTTGTGGTTGAGCTACAGCACGAATTCTAAAAAGTCATCCAATCTTGATTTAAAGACGTCAAGAGATGGAGAATCCACCACATTCCTCAGTGAGTTGTTCCAATTGTTGGTGTCACTAGGCATAAATCTAGGTAACTCGGGAGGATGGCTTTGGGCCTATGTGACCCAAAGTACCTTTATGTAAAGTGCTTTTTTTAGCCTTACTAAACTTTTGTAACCTCTTGTGTTATGTGCTGACTACTGGCAGCTGCAAGGCTGCTTGACACTAGATGTAGCCAATACTAAATAAGATAGGTGGAAAGCAGATGCTGTAATTAAAGTTATATGCATGAGAACGTAGCCCCCACGGTGGGAAAGTACAGATAACTGTTCACAGAAAAGGTACTAACGAGCTAAATTGGTTTTTGCCAAGTATGATTTAACCTGTTTAGTGTAATTGCTATTGCAAAGTGTATTTGGTACATGGGAATAGACGGGAGGGGCAAGAAGGGGGGTAAAGGGGAATGAGAAGTGTGGGGGGGGAATGGAAATGCTTAGCTGAAATCATGTATAAAGAGAGAGAGCTGTTTGTATCGGTGTGCAGGATTTGAGATTGCTATGTCTCCCTTGCACCTTATTTGGGCTCAAATAAACCTGGTTTTGCTTCTCCACCCTGGTGTGTTAATTAGTGCGGTGCACACCGGGCAACGAACCCCTGTTGCTGTTCTCGGCCCTCTGTGCCGGCAACAGTTTTGGCATCCCTGGGTGGGCTTGAGGCAAAATTGTGCCTTGCCCGGACTCCTCCAATGGCCAGCGGACGATGGTCACAGCCGACGCCCAGCGCGCACTGGTGCCTTTACCAGGGGCCTCGGCAGAGATGCGTCAGGCTGACCTTGGAGGACACAACGGTGCAACGCACTCAGATAGTGGAGAAGCAGCTGCGGGCGACAGTGAGGAACCGGTCCTGCGGATAAGGTAGGAACAGTCCAGTGCTGTTAACCTTTTGTTTGCCTGTTAAGATCTGGGGACGCCCAGTGTCTTCCCATAGGTATGGGGCAGGAACAGAGTATAGGCAGGGCACGGTGTACACCGTTAGAATGCATTCTGATAAATTGGAAAGTGTTTGAATCAGATCCATTAACTAAAAGCAAACTAAAAAGGTTCTGTACAGTAGACTGGCCTCAGTATCAGCTAGAGAGCCAGGAAAGGTGGCCACCGGAAGGATCACTTAATTACAACACAATCCTTCAATTACTCCTGTTTTGTCAGCGAACAGGTAGCTTCTGAAGCTGTTTGTATGTAGAGCTCTTGTAAAAATCCCTCATCATATGCCCCAGAGCTGCACTGGGAGGAGAACTGTCCATGCGGACGTCTGTCTCTGTTGGGCTCACGCAATCTGAACTTATTGACTGTGCAGCAAGATAAGATGCATCGTGGTAATAGGAAATAATGGTCTTGGTGTGTGTGTGTGTTTGTGTGTGTGTATACCAGTGTGAGTGGCTGTTACCGGAAGACGCCCAGAATACCCTGTGAAGCGAAGGCTCATGATCAGGACTATTCTAACGCAAGCCCGGTAACTAGTGGATCTTTAGGAGATCCGACCCATGGTGGGCTGACTCGGCCTGGCATCGTCCGGCAAGGAAGCTTCCTGGGTCTAGGAGTGTGTGAACCCATCTTCCCTCCCCCCCTTCCTTTCCGTGTGGGCTACTGACAGTCTGATCATCTCACTGGACGCAATCAGAGTAAGCGGCGCCGTCTCCCAAAGACTAGCCGACGCTCTTTGCTGAAGGGAGGTGTAGGAGAGTCATGGTCATCTTCGTTATTCTCTCCTGTGTGAGTGCCCTGTAGGAAGAGATCCTTAGTTTATGTGCCACTAGCGCGGACAGGGCACCCTCTCTGTGTGTGTAAGTGAAAAATGAAGGAGGGACAGTTTAAACATTCCACCTCACCCCCTAAGGGTACCCCAGCATGTTACATGTACATACATTATGGTCCTAAAACCTGCAGGTATTTAAAGAATTGAAATCTTTACACACGTAAAAATCCATCTAAACAAAACAAACCCCCACTGTTGCTGTCCTCGGCCCTCTGTGCCGGCAACACAATGGTTAATTGCTTCTCCATATTAAGCATTAACTAAGCTTTGCGATGACAGACAGGGGGTCAGAGTTCTTTAAAATACTCACATATTTTTGCTATTGTGTCCATATTAAAAGAAAACAGAACAGCAAGTGAAGTAGACAGCACAGGTACCAAAAACTGCCCAATAAATAAAGAATTGTCCATTTCAGACACTTCTGAAAGGGAAAAATATATATTCTAAATTGGGCTGACGCTCATCCCAGCTATGCCCAACCTGCCCAGAACCTGCCCCAATAGCCAGAAGGCCATTAAAAGCATCCCCACAATTTTTGGAAGGGACAATGTCATGACACACTTTTTAAGGCTGCAGCCCTCAGGCCAGGCTGCAATTAGATGGGGAAAAGAATCCTGAGCTGGGTTTATACTCTTGGGGTCTGACTCTGGTCTCTCATACATAGGATTAACTCAAGCCAATAGAATGAGACTGTTGTGAGAACAGAACCCAGCCCTTGCTTTTAAAAGTAATAGCCCAGTTGCAAAGCCAGCATGACTGTGTCTTGACAGCAGAGTGAGTCTTTTGCATCCCTTGGAAATTCTTCTTCCTTGAGGACGTGCTCAGAGCTGCAGCAGTAATTGCTTTCCTTCGGAACATGGGAGGAGCTAGTTTCCTTAAAGGACCATGAATTAGATTGGAAATTGTTTGTATTTTGAGTCGGGTGACTGTATTTCCTGGATTAAAGAATGTTATTGTCTCAGTGGAGAATCAAAGCCACTTTCTGAGCTTGGTTCTGCTGCGCAGACTCTGTTGTGAGCAAGAGACCAAGATCCCCCAAAACGTTCTGCCCCTTTATCTGCCCATTGCAGAGCTCGCTGGGATGAAATTCAATAGTGCAAATGCAAGGTCATGCACTTAGGGACCATCAACATTAATCCCTATCTCCTCCAATTTGACTAATAATTCCCCATGTGGAACTGTACCAAATGCCACTGAAATCCAGATAGATGAGATCTACTGCATTTCCTTTGTCTAAAAAATCACTTATCGTCTCAAAGAAGGATAGCAGGTTGGTTTGGCACCATCTACCTTTTTTAAAACCATGTTGTATTTTATCCCAATTACTGTTTACCTCTATGTGCCTAACTACTTTCTCTTTCCAAATTTGTTCTAAAACCATGCATCAAATTGAGGTCAGACGAACAGGCCTGTAGTGTCCTGGGTCACTTTTTTCCCTTTCTTAAAAATAGGTAGGATGTTAGCAATTCTCCAGTACAGGGCACAACCGCCGCATTCATGGATTCATTAAAAATCCTTGCTATTGGGCTTGCAGTTGCAAGTTCCTTTAATAGTCTTAGATGGGGATTATTTGGATTCCACAATTAGGTCCCATTAAGCTGTTTGAGTTTGACTTCCACCTCAGAGGTGGTAATTTTTACTTCCATATCCCCATTTCCATTAGCCATCCTGCCACTACCCCAAAACTCATTTCCCTTATTAAAATCTGATGCAGAGTATTCATTTAGGTGTTGGGCCATGCCTAGATTATCTTTAATGTCCACCTCATCCTCCGTGTTTGGCAGTCCCACTCCTTCCTTCCTTGTTTCCTTTGTGGTTGTATGGCTATAGAACTGTTTACTGTTGGTTTTAATTCCCTTTTAAGGTCCAACTGTGCTTGACTATTGACAGTTCACGTTATCGCTGTACTTTCTGACCTCCAAGAGGTGGCTTTTCTTCCTGATCCATCCCATATTCCATTCCTTGTAGGATTTCTGCTTTCTCTTAATCACCTGCGTGAGACGCTTGTTCATCCAGCCTGGTCCACAACCCTTCCCTAGGAAGTTTTTCCCCTTGCTTGGGATGCAGGCTTCAGAGAGCTTCTGCAATTTGGACTTAAAATAATTCTAAGCCTCCCCCACTTTCAGATCCTTGAGTCCTTCCACCCAGTCCATTCCCCTCGTTAATTACCTTAATATTTTAAAGTTTCCCATTTTGAAATCAAGGCCCCTACTTGCAGACCTAGTTTTGTTTATCCTTCCATTTAGTTGATGCCGTATCAGCTCATGATCACATGAACCAAGGTTGTCCCCTACAGCCAGTTCTTCTCTGGAGGTCCTCCCTACTCACCAACACTCAGTCTAAAATGGCATCACCTCTTGTTGGTTTGGTGACTATTTGGTGAAGAAATCTGTCAGCTCTCACAGCCAGGAAAGTGTGGGCCCTACCATTATGATTAGCACTTGTCCTCCGATCTATATCCGGGAAATTAAAGTCTCCCATAATCACACAGATCCCAGGAGTATATATTTCATTAAAGTTAATCCAGAGGTCTCTATCCATATCCAGATAGGATCCTGGGAGTCTGTAGCAGACCCAAAGCACTATCTCTGGAATAAATTGCCTAGGGAGGTTGTGGAATCTCCATCTCTGGAGATATTTAAGAGTAGGTTAGATAAAAGTCTATCAGGGATGGTCTAGACAGTATTTGGTCCTGCCCTGAGGGCAGGGGACTGGACTCGATGACCTCTCGAGGTCCCTTCCAATCCTAGAATCTATGAATCTATGAATCTCAGGGGAGCCTCTGGTAGGGTGACAGTGACAGTGGCTGGTTTGCTCTGGTTATTTCCCCATTGCCCGCTTCAGTGGTCCTGCACCAGTGGGGGGAGATGTCCCTAAAAGGATCACTGTAAATGCAGCCAAAGAGCAACACGCTGCGATGGATTCTCTCAGTGTTCGGAGAGCACAAATCTGACCTGCCAGGGGGATGGGTCCAGAGAACTGGGAAATTAATATGGAGATTCTGGCCCTGGGGCTCTGGCAGGGGCAGGAGATTTGTAGAAATTTTGGTGGTGCCCAGAATGCCCAGAGCCTGCCCCCCCCCGAACTCCACCCCCCCACATGCCTAAGGCTCTGTGAGGGAATTTGGGTCGGGGGAGGAGGTCTGGGGTGCAGGCCCTGGGTTGGGGCAGGGGATTGGGGTATAGGACAGTTGAGAGGTTGGGCTCTGGGATTGAGTTTGGGTGCAGGCTCCGGGCTTGGGCAGGGGGTGGGGGTGCACGAGGGGGTGAGGATTGCAGGCTCTGGGATGGAGTGCAGAGGGCTGGGGTGCAGGCTCTGGGAGGGAGTTTGGGGGCAGGAGAGGGTGTGTGGGAAGGGGATGAGTGTGCAGGCTTTGGAACAGAGTTTGGGTGTAGGCTCTGGGCTGGGGCAAGGGGTGTAGGAGGGAGTTTGACTGCAGGAGGGGGTGTGTGGGAAAGGGGTGGGGGTACAGGGTCTGGGATGGAATTTAGGTGCAGGCTCTGGACTGGGGGTGCAGGCTCTGGGAGGGGGTGAGTGGGTGCTGGTGGGGAGGGGACTGCCATCACATGTGGCTTCTTTCCTCCCCTGCTGCAGCCTGCTGCCCCTCACCCTAGCCTCACTGGGGATGGGGGATGGGGCTGCCCCTTGCCCAGCATGGGGCTGCTGAGGGGGAGGTGGAGCACAGGGTCAAACACTCATTGAAGCCCCAGCAGCTGAGGTGAGTGAGGTCCACTCCAGATGTTTCCCAGTCCAAATATTGGTGGAGCAGGGCCCCCGACACTGAATATTCCCGGAGCCCGGGCACCACAGGCCCATATAACTCGCCGACCCTGGGGCTCTGGTTCAAACCAAGCCAGGCTGGAAGTCATAAGCATCCAACAGCTCCGTGTGGCTCTGTGAGCTGGGTTGGTGGGTCCCAGGCCAGCGCCAGGGGACAATGTCACTAGCACAAAGCAGCACCACAGCTGGCCTGGCTTGGTCCTCTCGTCACAAGCTGAGCTGAGGGGACAGGATGGGCCATGGAGATTGAACTCCCTTCGCAGCCCCAACCTCGGTCCCACCCGGCCAGGCCTGAGGCCCAATGCAGGGAGCTAGGCCTGCCTGTCCCTGTTCTCTGGATAGAGGGAAACCTCCCTCCTCCTGGCCCCTGGTGCAAGCTGTGGGGATGGACACAATGGTGACAGGTTCACCAATTCCTCTGCCACCCGCCCCTGGTGACGAGAGGGAGACCCCGTTGCCCGTCTGCAGTGGCCCAGGCTGGCTGCAGCCATTTCCCGCCTTCTACCCCCCCACAGCTCTGCTAAGGCCAGAGGCCTCCGCAGCCACCTCTTCTTAGTGCTGGCCAAGATGGCCGCCCATCTGCCCAGGAGTTAGCCAAGGGCTATGAAAAGAGGCGGGTGTAGCTGCAGATTCTGGCTGGGGGAACCAGGACAGGATGAGTGGTGCGTTTGGTCTGTCTGTGGGTGGTTTGTTTGCTTTCTGTGTACAGGTTGTGTAGCTGGGTCACGGGGCTCCTGAGAAAGCAGCTGGGACAGGTCTGTTTGTCGGTGCCTCCACAAAAGCCGTGAGGCTCTGACCCTTGCAGATTTGGTCTCCGCTGTCTGAGGTCTCTGAGGGGTTAATTGCTCCCTGGTAGTGAGGGCTTGAGCTGAGATGAGCTAAGCAGGGAGATTTGGCATAAAAAGTTACTTGTTAGGTGTGGGGGCAAAGTTCAGTGGGGACAGGCTCTAGGCATTCTGGGTACCACCAAAATTTCTACAAACCTGCCGCCCCGGTGGTGTTCTCTTCTTACAGTGTGGTGCTTTGTCCGGAGACTAACTCTCATCCCCCTGACACACTTCAGGCAGGGAGCGTTGGTCTTTGTGCCAAGGTGCGTGGCTGGGACCCGGGACTTGGGACCCTGTCCCCAACTATGAGTATCCCCCCTCCCCTATCTGACACTCTGTTCTGCATAAGACCCCGGAGCCCTTGCTTTGTCTGGCTGGCACCTAGCACCTATGGTGCAGGTGAGGATTTAGTTTAAGTGGTAAAGAGTTCGCTTTGCATGCGAGCGGTAGTGGGATCAATGCCTGCATTCTCTAAGCACTGATGTGCATCTTTATCCCCCCTTGGCAAGCATGGTCCACCTGCCTGCCTCCTTCTTTTCTGGTTTCGGCATCCTTGTCTGTAGCAGTCAGGCAGAAGAGCAAATACGGACCACTGCAGGCCTGCAGCTACCCAGGAGCTGCAAACCACGATCATGGCCTCTTTATGCTCTGTCCAGCTGAACCAGGCAGCCCCTGGGAAGCTCCTCAAGGTGTTCCACTAGTGTAGGCTCAGTTGTGAAAAGCCCATGAAAGTTCACCAGCTGTTGCAAGAAGTATGAAAAGGAGGCGCAGTGGTGGGTCTCTACCTTTCCACATCACCTCCATTTCGCCAGCTTTCCATCCCCCCTTTTTTCCATAAAGTCCCACAATCTGGTTTTATTTTCGCAGGTGTACTGTTGTGGCAGGGTGTCCATTGTGAAATCGTTTCCTTTCTTTTCTTTTTGGCTGGGGAGCATTAGGACTGTGTGTGTGCGTGTGAGCTGAGGAGTTTTCCTCTTTAGAGCCATGTGATAATTTGGAAGGTTAACCGAAGGAGAAGTTTCAGAGTAGCAACCGTGTTAGTGTTTTTACTAGAAGAAAGTCGTCGTTTTCCACATGTAGGGCCTTTTGAAGTAAAGGTTAGCCATTTCCATGGGTCTGAATGGGATTTCTACAGTGCCACAATAACCTCTGCTAAACTGTGGGTCTGCGCATTTGGCTGGGGGTACCAGACTCCTGTGCCTGTGTCTTCCCTGCGTCTGTAGCCTATAGGATTAACGTGCTTGCTTGCATATATATTTTTTTCCTTATAGTTTAAGTACTTGGTTTATGGTAATAGGTTTATAGATATATATTAAAGTAAGTTGGCTGTAATGCAAGAGACCTACAGGCTATATCCTGTATGTTAAGCTAAAGCAGGGGTCGGCAACCTTTCAGAAATGCTGTGCCGAGTCTTCATTTATTCACTCTGATTTAAGGTTCCACGTGCCAGTAATACATTTTAATGCTTTTAGAAGGTCTCTTTCTATAAGTCTATAATATATAATTAAACTATTGTTGTATGTAAAGTAAATAAGGTTTTTAAAGTGTTTAAGAAGCTTCATTTAAAATTAAATTAAAATGCAGAGGCCCCCAGACCAGTGGCCAGGACCTAGGCAGTGTGAGTGCCACTGAAAATCAGCTTGTGTGCGCCTTCAGCACATGTGCCATAGGTTGCCTACCCTTGAGCTAAAACAAAGTTAGCATATCAATATCGGGCCCTTTTACCTGGAAAGCAAAGCTGACCTACATCTCGTTACTTAAATAGCTAAGACCTTTTATCTAGACCAATAGACAATGGAAATTTGGGCATAGGAGGAAGGATTTCCGGCTCTTGTGCCCTATAAAAGAGGTGACCCACCTTGCTAGAGTATTCTCACTTACATTCTTTTTTCTACTCTATCTCTATTCCTCTTCTATTCTATCTGCCTACTATGACTACTACTATTAGTAGACTATACTTGTTCTTCTTAAACTTTAAGTTTCAAAGGAACTAGGCTAAGCTTGGTTTTCCTACATTTTCATTCTTAGTTTGTTTATTAGGTTTTGATTTTAAGTTTAAGTTAGTCAAGTAAACCCTAAGTTAGTTTGGATAGCTCTTAGTATTTGTTTCTTCTAAGCACTGCATCTCACACTCAAGAATTGAGAAACCTGAACTGCGAGGCTGGTCCTGTGTCTCTTCCCACCAGGTTATTGAGGAAGGGTGTGAATATATTAACCAAAGCTTTGTTGCATATAATAATATATTATCATATCTATCTTTTGAATAGCAGTAATGCAATTGTAACTTTATAACTCTGAATATTTTACCATTTACTTACTAGTATTGATTTTAATAAAAAGTTTTTAAGGCTCTATCTTTCTCAGTGTGAGCTTCCTGTTATACCCCCGAGGGTCCTTTGTAAATTCTGTGGAGCCTGATTCGGGACAAGAACTGTTATCTTCTGATCAAACAGATTGGTGAGCCTAAGACACATACTAATTAATATGACTGATAATTAAATTAGATTAAATTAAATTTAAATTAAATTGATACATTAAATTAATGTTATTAGTGCATCCTAAATCAGGCTATACACTGGCGAGCCAGCCAGGAGTCTCGAAGGAGTGGGTGACAGGAATTTTCAGGGATTCCAGGCATCCTTAGACCCCTGAGAATCTCACCTGAGGCATAACTAAAGAGTTAAAGTTACAGAGAATTAGAAAGCAAGATTGCATGTCTTGCTAACTCACTCTTAAGAATACCGGAACCTGATTTCCTGTGGCTGCGGTTTGGCAGCAGTCCCAGTATTTCCTGTTCTGTATTGTGGTTTGATTTAAAGTTTTAACTTAGAGGTTTTGAATTTAATCTTGCAAGATAAAGTAATGATATTATTTTTAAAAGTAATATTATACAGTAATAGTGTTATTATTTTAAAAGTGATATTATTTAAAATGATACGTGCATTTAAGGGGCTTTGTTGGAGGTCGGAGTTGTAACGAATGGTACCAATAAGATACAAGCAGTAGCATCGGGCCCGATGACCCACACTAAGTGGTGGCGGGGGAGTGGATAAATCTATGCATTAATTGCTGCCAAGAGGCTGCAGTAACTCAGAACTTGTACATTTCTTCAGTCCCCATAACTCTCTCAGGCTGCACCTCTGATCCGTCGGCCTCAGTGTTCCCCGGCTGTTTGGCAGGTCCTGACAGAGGGAAAAAACCTCTCGATCAGCTATGAGCCATCGAGGGAAGAGAGGGAAACGTGCCCCCACCCCTCTATCATTTACTTGGGACTTATTGAACTAGGTAGAAAACCAGTTTGGGGTATTAGTTCCTGTTGTTTCTGTGAAGGGACGCCTTCAGTTACAGAGTAAAGCAACAGAGTGTTCATTATAGTTTATTACATAAGCTAGTGAAGTGTTAGAATTCAAATGAGTTCTGTGTTACATGTTAAGGTAAGTGAAGTAAGGGCAAGAGTAGAGTCTGTTGAAGTTGCCCACAGTATGGCTCTAGAAAACTTTGCTAGAAAATACATTCAGGAACATGGAGGAGGTTTAGAGCAGCTGAGATGATATCTGAGCATTGTAACCCATGGGGTTTTGTGAGTGAAGTATTTGATGTAGAAACAAAGCGGGGAAAAAAAGAGAGGCTAAACTGGTGAAGGGAATAGCTGTTGAATGTCTGCTCATAGCTTATAGTTCGCTGGGAAAGAAATTAAATAAAAAAAATAGAGTTACGCAGAAAAGCCCAGCAAACTTTGGATGCCAGCTTAAAATCGCTGGATGGTTATAAATCAGACAGTGGTCAGCTGTTAAAAAGAATCAGAGAGTTGAAAAAGTTAAGAGATGTGTTAGAGGAGTATAAGAATTGGTTCCCATCCCTACTGATATGGTGGAACCGACAGAGACAGAAAAATCTGCAGAGCCAATTACTAGAAGTAGGGTGAGAGAATTAGCTCAGGCTGACACAGTACCTTTAGAAGCGGAGCAGGAGATTAAGTCTAAGAAGCCACAGGGAGAGTCAAAAGAGGAAGTTGGCAATGCAGAAGCTACTAGCAGTCTGAAGACAGAAAAAGGAAGTCCCAAGGTGGCACCACAGGAGGCGGAGTTGAGTGTCATCATAGAGGAGGCGACTAGTGATGTAAAGGATGAGCTGAGCAGAGCAAAGGGGGAGGAAATATCCTCTCCTCTGTTCGTGTCTGCCCCGCATGGTAAAGACGGAGCCTTTAGAGACTGTCATTGTTCAAGATTGGATGGCTTTTGGAATCCACGCTGTAGCTCAACCACAAGCTCCGGGATGGGATCTGAGTTACATGGGATGGGAACTGAGTTACATGGGATGGGATCTGAGTTACTACAGAGAATTCTTTCCTGAGTGCTGGCTGGTGAGTCTTGCCCACATGCTCAGGGTTTAACTGATTGCCATATTTGGGGTCGGGAAGGAATTTTCCTCCGGGGCAAATTGGCAGAGGCCCTGGAGGTTTTTTGCCTTCCTCTGCAGCGTGGGGCACGGGTCACTTGCTGGAGGATTCTCTGCAGCTTGAGGTCTTCAAACCAAAATCTGAAGACTTCAGTAACTCAGACATAGGTTAGGGGTTTGTTATAGAAGTGGATGGGTAAGATTCTGTGGCCTGCTTTGTGCAGGAGGTCAGACTAGATGATCATAATGGTCCCTTCTGACCTTAAAGTCTATGAGGAGCTGGCCAGAATCTCATGGGGAAATGCCGTTCTTGCTCCTTGCTGGCAGCTCCCTGGGCGTAAGGGGAAGTGAGCTGGGAGCTCACCACACCCTCCCAGAGGCTGGTGGAGCAAGTACTTTGCCACGTGCGCCCTAGAAGCCACTAGGAGGAATTCAGGCTGGTCCATCCAGGATTCCTCCTGGGGGCTCCCCCGGCAATGCACATCCCATGCGGCCCCTCCAGTGTAAAGAGCTCCTCACCAGCAGGTCGCTGGGAAATATTCTAGCTTGAAAATTAAAGTGCTTTTTGACGTGCTGAGACCTGCATGTCACAGCCCAGCCGGTCCATGGGCCTGCTTACAAATCCACCTGAAAGGCTGAGTGCACTTGGCATCATTCCACAAATTCCGGTTCCTTGGAACGGTGTGAACACAGTCTTCTCCACCATCTTTCTTCGGATCGTAATTGTCTGGCTGATTCTCCACCCAGAACCTACAGATCAGAGTGTTAATGTCTCAGGGCAGAACCACAGCCAATCCCAGAGCTCAGTTCTGCTCTGTGGACTCTGCTGTTGACAGGGGTAGCGGGGGCCAGTCATTAACTTCTCCCTGGCCCTGCTTATGGGCCTCGCCCACAGCCCCCTGAGGTCACTGCACCGACTGCAGCTGGCTCCGGCCTTGGCCCCGGCCCCACAGCCTCCCCGTGCCCAGCCTGACCAAGGGGAGAGCGCAGCGCAATCCCAAGGAGAGCGGGAACCTGCCGCTCACTCCAGACTCCCCTGGCTGCACTGAGTCGACTTGGGGCCAGATCCTCAGCTGGTGTAAATCCCTGTGGTTCATTCAAGTCAATGCCGAGTTACGCAGGGGAGGCTCTGGCCCTGGGTCTCAGTGGGCACTGAACACACACTCCGTGTTGAGGCTCCTGCTCTAAGCAAAGGGGCATTAGCAGAAATTCCTGAGAGGATTCACAGTTGTCGTGGCAGCGCCCGGGGGCCTCCCTCAGGATCAGGCCCACTGTGCCGGGTGCTGCATAGACACCAGGGGCCGCACAGACGGTGCCCGAAAGAGCTTGTGACCAAACGTGTAATAAATAATCACGTTTCTCAAGCTTTACTCACCCCCTGCTTGCGTCTGCTCTGTATTCTGTGCCATCCGCCCATCGCCAGCTGCCTTCTGTCTCCTGGTCGGTGAGTCCAATCCAGTTAGCTTCTCCCTTGGTCTCCTTGGAGAGAAACTCCTGCACAACACAGTTTGCAGCATGTGCAGGTCACCCAAGAGAGGCTGCAGGATGCAGCCACAGCTGCCTGGGCTGAACAGATTTTGGAGGAGAGGAAAGGGCGTCTGGTGGTGTGAGCAGGGCACTGGGCAATGGGAGACGTGGTGTCCTGCCCCCAACGCTGACAGTGACTAGCTGGGAGACCCTGAGGGAGCCCTGGAGCAGCTCTGTGTCTGTGTCTGCATCTGTATCTGCCTGGGGCTAACAGAAGGGACCTGTCTCAGAACCCTCCCCCCACGGCCCCCTCAGAGATTGGCTGAGGCAGGTACTGACGGGCACCTCAGAGTTCACACCAGCCCCCTGCCCTTGCAGGAGGCAAAGCTCGGAGCAGAGAACTGGGTGCAAAGTCTGGCCCTGCCGGAGGGTGGGATTTTCCTCCTCCAAAACTGCTGCAGAGGCCTGGGGTGAGGGCTGCAGTGGGGCCGCAGCATGGAGTAAGAGCTCCCCAAGGCCTGAGGCCTCACAGGGAGCATGCGCTTCTCCAGTCCCAGGGCCATAGTGTAGGAGCCAGGTCGGGAGGGTTCCCCTGCTGCCTGGTGCTTCTGCTGCAGTAGGGTCGGAGCACTGCGGCTTCTCCCACCCCACCTGCCTGCCCGGTACTTCTGCCGGGGCTACGGGCTTCCGCCATCCCATGGTGGATTTCTGTTGGGGGTGGGGCACAGGCCCCGTCCGCCCATTGGACAATCCACCACTGCCTGAGCCCTCGGACTGGGGAGAGAGATCAAAGTGGGTCGTCACTGGGAAAGGTCATTGGGTTTGCTGGAAATGCTACATTGGAAGTAGGGAAAATCAGAAATGAGCCTGTCCCCAAATCCTCCTCCTCCAGCATCCCAGATCCTGGCTCTCTTCCTCTGCCCATCTCTGCTTTTAAACTGATGGGTGAATCCCTTGGGTCAGGTTTCAAAGCTTGGCATCCTCTCCAATAGTTTGCCACAAGCATGTCACAGATTTGCAACCTCAGCTGCCACCTTCCACCTCCTTCAGGTATGAAACAAGGCACTGACCCATTGTCCAAGCCACTAGGAGCTTCCTGCACTCACCTGTTCCGCCTGGGAGGAGACAGAGGTCAGGTGCGAGTCCTGAGACACACAGAACCGCTTGGCCTCGTCCCACGACTTCCTTTCTTGTGAAAAGTAATAGAGGTTCCCACTGTAAAACCTCCAGCCCCTGGAGAGCTTTGTGAGCATGTCACCTAGGAGCAGAGACTGAGGTGAGACGCCTGGGCTAAAGTCACAGGGACACACGCAGGGAGCTCAGGGTTTTTAGTGCTGCATTTCCCCTGCCCTTCAGCTGCCCCCAGCCCAGGGAGCTTCTGAATCCTGATTCTCCAGCATCACAATAAGTAGCTTTTGTGGCCACATGATGGATCCCAAAGAGCGCTGCAGAAAGCAGACACCACGGGGTCACTCCCCCAGCACTGAAATGCAGCTGCATCTGGGCTGGAGCATGGGCGCTGGTCCCAGTGCAGAGCAGCACGGCTGTAATGGGAAAGGGGAGACTCACTGTGCAGCTGAGCGGCAGGGGGAATTCAGGTGGGGGAATGTAGCTGCCCAAGGTGGAAGATCTCCTGGTTCTGCATCAAATATTTTCAGTGATCATGAGAAGTTGAAGTCTCGGGTCATTTGCAAATCAGTGTCCCACCCCAACACTCCGGGATGGTTCTGAAAGTAACGCCCCATACACTGAAATGCCAGGGTCACTTTTTGCCTGTGACCTGACAGGTTTGGAGCGTCTAAGAAGAGCTGAAAGCTGGGTGCTCCCATTAGGCTAACGAGGCCTAGGGTGTAATTTAACTCCACACCGATCACCACAGTGTGGGCCCAGGTGCAGCCACCGGTGATTTTTAATGAAAGAGAACTTTGTTAGACAAAAGGGCCAGATATATGCTTAAGCCAAATAAGGCCAGATATATGCTTAAGCTAAATATATGCTCAGGCATTTGTCATCTTCCCCTCCTGTTTTTCCAGTTGCTACCCCCGTCCAAAGTTTCATGGACACAAGATATAATGTATACCAAAAATGGGAATGAGTTAAACAAATGTTCCACGACCATGGAAAAGGAATATGAGGAGGGGGTAAGGGGGAACAGATGCTTCCTAATTATTACCAGGCACAAATGAAAAGAATGCATAGGTTAGCAGAATTTGACATGCGAATCGAAGGTATAAAAGGACCTGTCTCGGACCTGTATAGTGTGCTCCTTCTCAGGCACGAGCCGAGAAAGACACCCGCTCAGCTGACCGAATAAAGAATCTGGTAACCGTCCCCCTGTCTCTCCGTGCCTCCTTGGGGTAATTGGAAACGCTCCAGGGGGAACGAGCCTATTTGGCTAACAAATGGCGACCGCGGCAGGACTTCTCTCCCTGTAGGGGGCGCTTGACCGGCGGCCGAGGACGACCTAGGAGAGTGGCCACCTCGGGCTGTGGTTTGCTCGAGCTCCAGGTCGCCTCAATCGGCCGGGACGGCTGCGCCCCCTCTATAGAGAACTCCACAGGTCACGGAAGCAGGGCGGACGAAGCAGAGGGGAGTCCAACTGCCGGACGCGGCCACTCCAGGCGGTAAGTGCGTTTGCCTGTCGGGTTTGAGGTATAATACCTAACAGAAGCGCCCCTGCAGTGTAGGTTGGACACGGGAACCCTCTAGGTAGCACGTGCATGGGATAGTGGACTGCAGTATGCTATGTTGTTATATCAAATGTGTAATGTTCCTTGTTAAATGATTACTTGCCAATGACTAACTCCACCAGTTCGTGGGCTGTTCTGGGCAATTACTGGGACTTGGAACAACCCCAGGGATTGATCCTGTTTTTGACAACAGTTTTCTTGTTCTTTCTATTAATGTTTTGTTGGAAACCGAAATTATAATCATTTGAGTAGGCAGTTAGGGAACCTGTGTGTGTATGAAAGGAGTGAATGCCGCTGACCAGGTCTGGGACTTAAGCTGATCCTAGCCGCCCCAAGATTTCTGCGAGAGGAAACTCGATGACCAGAAAATCTTGATCGCAAGGGGGGTCAGCCGAACCTCGTGACCCAGTGGAACCCTGAATGAATGATACTCCTCCTCTTCTTTCCCTCTAATAGATCAGGTCAAAATATAATGGGGTCCTCTCAAAGCACCTTTCTTGGGACACCCCTAGGGTGTATGTGGAATAATTGGAAAGCGTTTAGACTCCAGGCTGATTATGGTATTGTATTATGTAAGGACAATCTTATAAAGTTCTGTACTCTGGAATGGGCATCACTCGGGGTGGAATGGCCCGAGGGGGGAACACTTAAACCAGATGGCTCTCATAAGTGCTAGAAATCACTCCTCAGAATGTCAGGAGAGTGGCGAGAGCCAGCTGCCGGGGGTTAGCCCTGAGGTTTGGGCGGAGGGGGGAGGGGCTGCCCGAGCTAAGAATGCTGCACCAGTGCATATATCCCTTAAGGCGGGAAGTAGCCCGGCCCGAATTCGACAATACCCCCTTAAGTTAACCATTCGGATCGGGCTGAAACCTCTGATTCAAAAATTCCTGCAGTGTGGATGGCTAAGGGAAGGCACGTCCCCATACAACACTCCGATAATGGGAGTGCCTAAGCCTAATGGACAGTATCGATTGGTCCAGGACCTGAGACAGATTAACAAACTAATAGAAGCCCCCTACCCAGTTGTCCCAAATCCCCATACGATTTTAGGCCAAGTACCTAAAGACCACGGCTGGTTCTCGGTAATAGATTTAAAAGACGCCTTCTTTTCCATTCCCCTTGATTTAGAATCTCAAAAGTTGTTTGCCTTTGAATGGGAGGATCCGGACACCCACTACAAGGCCCAATATCTCTGGACCGTTGTCCCACAGGGGCTCACCTGTGCGCCTGAGATTTTTGGCAGCCAGCTAAAAAGGGACCTGGCCCCATTCCTAGCTAACCATCCTGCATGTAACATAGTCCAGTATTGTGATGATCTGCTCTTAAGTACTGAGACAGGGGCAGCCTGCAAGGAGCACACTATAGAGCTCCTTAATTATCTCGGGGAACAAGGATATAAAGTTTCAAGGGAAAAAGCTCAATTAGTTAAGCAGCAGGTCACCTTCCTTGGATACCACCTCTGCCAAGGGAGTCGTAGTTTGGGTAAAGAGCGGATCCAGGTTATACTTGATAGTCCTCAGCCCCGGAATCCCCAAGAATTAAGGGCATTTCTGGGACTGACTGGCTTTTGTCGGCTGTGGATCCCTGACTATGGGGGGAAAGCCAGACCATTATATGAGTCCCTGACTAAGGAAGGTTTGCTTCACTGGGTATGGACCAAGGAAATGGAAAAAGCATTTCGAGAGCTTAAAGAAGCCTTGGTTCAGCCTCCGGCTCTAGCCCTCCCAGATTCCCGAAAGCCATTCACCCTATACGTTCATGAAAGGGGAGGGGTGGCAGCTGGAGTCCTGTGCCAGAGGTCAGGACCAACCTGGTGACCCATTGGCTACTATTCAAAAGTCTTGGACCCCGTCGCCAAGGGATGGCCTGCCTGTTTACGGGCCGTAGCGGCAACCGCCCTCCTCGTACAGGAAGCCGAAAAATTAACCCTGGGTGGAGATACTGAAGTTGTGGTCCCCCACGGGGTGCCTCAGATACTGGGAACTGGTGCTGGGGAAAAGCATCTAAACCCCAGTCGACATACTATACTAGATATGAAGTGGGGCTCCTGTTGGCCCCCAATCTGACCTTTAAGACAGTCAGTTCCCTTAACCCGGCCACTTTACTGCCCGACCCTCAGGCCTCCTCTGAGGCCGGTCCTATTCATGACTGTATTGAAGTCTTACAACAAGAGACCAAACCCCGATCTGATCTCTCAGACCTGCCCTGGCCCAACCCCGATGTTGAGGGATATGTTGACGGGTCTAGTTATGTGGTAAATGGCAAGCGATTTACTGGGGCGGCGGTGGTGATTAAGGATAAAGGGGTACACAAGTTTAGACTCAGCCCCAACTTATCTGCTCAGGCAGCGGAACTAGTGGCTCTCATTGAGGCTCTCCGCTTGGGAGCTGGGAAAACCCTTAACTTGTATACTGACAGTCGGTATGCCTACATGGTAGTGCATGCACATGGGACCCTGTGGAGAGAAAGAGGATTCATTACGGCCTCAGGACAAAAGATTGCACATGGGAGCCTCATTAAAATGTTGCTCGAGGCCCTAATGCTCCCTCTCCGGGTTGCCGTGATACATGTGCGTGCCCATGGGAAAGCCCCAGAGGCCGAACAGCGGAGGTATAATCAGCTGGCTGATCAGGCCGCGAAGGAGGCCGCCCGAGATGGGGCCCTATGGCTTCTCATGGTTCAGGACACTGAGGCTAAAACCCCTCCTCCCCAATACACGGCCGAGGAGATAGGTCAAGCCCAGGCTGCGGGAGGCCGGCAGGTTTCCTCTGGATGGTGGAGACTGCCTGGGGGAGAGGTTTTTGTCCCCAGGCCAGTACTCCAGGAAATCTTCCGGCTCTTGCATAGAGAGGGACATTTGGGGTCTGGGGCAATGGTTGATTTGGCCTCCAGATCCCTTAAGGGGCTGGGTATGCACATGGAGGCCCAGAGAATTGTTAATAACTGTGCCGTCTGTCAACAAACTAACCAGAAGGGATGTGGCCCTCCTGCCCCGATGGGAGGCCGACCATGGGCTATGTTCCCTTTTCAAAGGTGGCAAGTTGACTTCGCTGAGGTGCCCCCTTGCAGGGGCTATAAATACCTGCTTGTATTTGTTGATCAACTTACCGGATGGGTGGAATGTTACCCCACCCGGCATTGTCAGGCCCGGGCTGTCACCAAGGCCCTGGTACAAGAAATACTTCCTCGTTTCCATCTCCCTGAGGTAATTGAATCTGATAGGGGAAGCCACTTTGTTTCACAAGTGGTCCAGCAGGTGTCCCAGGCTCTCGGCATACAGTGGAAACTACACACACCCTGGAGGCCGCAGAGCTCGGGTCAAGTGGAAAGGATGAATAGAACTCTCAAAGATACTCTTACTAAAATATGCACAGAATCTAACTTAAAGTGGCTCGATGCTTTGCCACTCGCCCTCACCCGCATTCGGAGGGCCCCGCGAAAGGGTCTTAAACTTTCACCCTTTGAGCTGGTCTTTGGGTTTCCTCCCCGAGTACTTATCCCAGGGTTCCGGGAGGACGTAACCTGGGAAGTGGGAAACGACTTATTATGGAAACAGGTTTCCGGGTTGCAATCTGTTTTGTTACAGCTGCATCGATACGCGGCGCCTTTCCAGGCCCTTCCCCTGGACCAGACCGTGCATCCATTCCGGATCGGTGACCAGGTCCTTATCAAAAAGTGGAAGCGCGACCCTCTCACGCCGAGGTGGGACGGTCCACACACTGTTTCACTCATCAGCCAGGCCGCGGTTAAAATTCTCGGGAGCAACAAATGGACACACCACACACGGGTTAAGCGGTTCCTGAGTCCGGACCTGGAAACCGATTCAACAGACAAGGACACCAGCCCTCTGTCCGCCCCGGCTCCGGAGGCCCGGGGTGGCACGGGCGAAGACACCGTCTGGGAATATCAAGGACTTGACGGACTGAAAGGACTATTTTAGAAAAAAAACGATAATGAACTTATTACTGATACTATTGCTTATGTATTCACACTGCTACTATGTTTGGGAAAATGGGTTTGTACAACTAGGGGAAACAATAGCTAATTCCTTTAATCTTAGCAGTTGCTGGGTATGTGGGGGCCCAGGGGATTGGAATGAGTGGCCTTGGGTAGCCCAGCCAGTACAAGCTAAATGGTGGATTAGTAATTTGAGTATAGTCCATGATGGAACGGGACATTGGACTGAGGATAGCAGTCCTTGGCGCCTCTATTCTTCTGGAGTAGGGATCCTTTGTCTCAATCGGACTCGACCAGAGGGAGTGTATGTGGGAGAAAGCCGATGTGACTGGACCCTATCTCTAGGGTTTGACTGCTACGATCACCCTAGTTGCCATACGTATGACTGTTCTAAATATCAAGGGCGATGGAACGACACCCACATACAACTCACTAATCATAGCTGGGTACAGTGTTCTTTCCAACATCATCGCAGCGAGGGTTGTAAGGCAGTAGCAGGGGATCATTTCTTTGATTCCCTCTTTATAAGCTGCCAGCGCGATGATACCATCAGTAAGGACTATGTGGTACGTTGGTATCAGTGGGCATGGCAGCACCTTAACGGAACTCGGGTAACCCATTTTAACCATTTCTGGTCTACGACCGATAGCCCTAAATTTGGCTGTAATTGTGCTTGGAGGGAAGGGGCTGGGGCGTGGAAATGAAACTATTGTAATCCCGACGGTACGTCCATCATCCTAGGGGGTCCCCTAGAAATGGGTAACTCTTTATATTATGAAGAGCCGGGCCCCGAAGACGACCCCGAAACCTGGGAGGGCCCCTTTGCAAAAGGAAAATGGGCCCTAAAAGGCCATTACTGGATATGTGGGCAATACGCTTATCGAAGATTGCCTCCAAATTGGTCAGGAATATGTTATGTCGGGTACTTTAGGCCCTTGTTCTTCCTGCTACCCCAGGTACAGGGAGGCAAATTGGGAGTCAAGGTATATGATGATCTGATTAGGGAGAGGCGGTCTGTGGATTCTTCATTGACCGCTGGAAGCTCCCAAACGTGGGGAGCTCAGGAATGGCCCCCTGAAAGAATTATAAAACATTATGGACCAGCTACATGGAATCCAAATGAGTGGATTTCAGGGGCAAGGGAGCCCATTTACAACTTAAATCGGATAATTAGGCTGCAAGCCATCTTAGAAATAATAACTAATCAAACGGCTGCGGCTCTTGATCTCTTAGCCGATCAGTCCACTCAGATGAGAAATGTGATTTATCAGCACCATCTAGTTCTTGATTATTTGTTGGCAGAGGAAGGAGGAATCTGTGCAAAGTTAAACGAGTCTAATTGCTGCTTACAAATAGATGATAATGGAAAAGCAGTAAAACAAATAACAAAGGAATTGAGGAAGTTAGCCCACGTCCCGGTCCAAACCTGGGGTGGTTGGAATACGGATTGGTTTACGTCCTGGTTGCCGCAACTAGGATGGCTGCGAGAAGGTTTTCTTCTCTTTGTGCTTTTTATTACAACCCTACTAACCCTAGCTTGCTTCGCTCCCTGTGTAGTCACCTTGGTTCGACGAATGGTGAATCGAATGATACATCAACGGATGATGGCTATGTATCAGCCAGTAAAAGCTGAAGACTGGGGGCCGTAAGGCTCTCAAATTGCTTTTTAGGGGGGAATTGTTAGACAAAAGGGCCAGATATATGCTTAAGCCAAATAAGGCCAGATATATGCTTAAGCTAAATATATGCTCAGGCATTTGTCATCTTCCCCTCCTGTTTTTCCAGTTGCTACCCCCGTCCAAAGTTTCATGGACACAAGATATAATGTATACCAAAAATGGGAATGAGTTAAACAAATGTTCCACGACCATGGAAAAGGAATATGAGGAGGGGGTAAGGGGGAACAGATGCTTCCTAATTATTACCAGGCACAAATGAAAAGAATGCATAGGTTAGCAGAATTTGACATGCGAATCGAAGGTATAAAAGGACCTGTCTCGGACCTGTATAGTGTGCTCCTTCTCAGGCACGAGCCGAGAAAGACACCCGCTCAGCTGACCGAATAAAGAATCTGGTAACCGTCCCCCTGTCTCTCCGTGCCTCCTTGGGGTAATTGGAAACGCTCCAGGGGGAACGAGCCTATTTGGCTAACAACTTGGTGCTGGAGAAAGGCGCTGAGTTGTCAGCCTGGGAGCCTGAAATCCTCCGTTCATCCTCAGCAGCAGCAGAAATGGCACCAGCCAGCACTGCAGCTAGTACTTACTGTAGCGACCTTGCACTGCTGCTCGTGCTGCACTGACGTTGTCCAGCCGGATCTGGATTTCTCCATACGCTGCACTGACGTTACCCAGCCGGATCTGGATTTCTCCATACGCTGCACTGACGTTGTCCAGCCGGATCTGGATTTCTCCATATGCTGCACTGACGTTACCCAGCTGGGCTTTCAGCATCCGGACTCCTGCCTGCGCTTCATCCAATAGCTGCAGACCTAGAAGAAAGTCACAGCGACCTCAGTGGAGTTGCAGAACACTTGATTATCAGCACGTGCAGTAGAGCAGCACCTGCAGGCCCCTGTGTGCCAGGCGCTGAACGGACAGGAGGGGACAGTCCCTGCTCTCAACAGCTCACAGTCAAAATCGACTCTAGGTGGGAGAAATAAAGGATGATTTTCCTGCTGGGGAACAGAGTCTGGCAGGGAAGTATCTGGAGGGGAGCAGGAGGAAGCCAGGCACCCACCATCCCTGTAGGCAGGAGAGTGCTCAGCTTCCAGGCCAAGGGAGGGGAACTCACCCTGATGCCTAAGACCCTCGTCCTGCGACTTACTGTCCGATCCCTTGGCGTCCGAGGCGTTGTCAGGCTGCAGAGAGACTTGGAGCTTCTGCCCCGCTTCTTCAACCGCTTGCAGCTTGCTCTGTGCCCGGAGATCTAGAAATCACACATCTGCAGGTCAGCGACCAAACCGAACTGCGGCTGGAGACCAGCCGCGCCCAGAGAAGGAACATGCTCCGAGCGCGAGGCTGTTCTCTATGACGTCTTTTATTTTAATCTTGGACAGCTTCCCTCCCGAGGAGGGACACCGGCACAGCCAAGGCCCCGTTCGGGGCTCTCTCCTGGTGTATGTTACACCGTCTTAACGTAGGGCATCAGCTCCGTGGAGCAGGGAGCTACAAACTCCAGCAGAGCCGATTGAGAGTAAATCTCAGGAACAGACGCCTTGGGAGGTTGTGGAAGCTCTTTCACGGGAGGTTTTCAAAAGGAGGCTGGAGCCGTCTGTCTGGGATGGGTCAGACACAACAAATCCTGCATCTTGCCAGGGGTTAGACTAGATTCCCCTGGGGTCCCTTCTCACCCGATGGTTCTGGGATTCTATGACCTCATTTTCCTGTGTGTTTGTGCAGCACCTAGCGCTATGGAAAGTAGGACCTGGGTGCAGCTTCTGGGCACTGTGGCCATCCAAGTGCTTATTAACAATCCTGACAGCTCCACTCCTGGTGTATCTCAGGGGCCTGTCTGCTAACTGGAGGCCCGGACCCTTAGAAGTGTTCAGGCCCCATACTCCCAGTGATTTCTATGGAAACCAGGAGCCCAAATGCTTCTGAGGATCCGGGCTTGCAGACTAATGGCCAGCTGCTCAGATGGTGTCAATCTGACTTCAGAGGAGCTACTTTGATTTACACCTGCAGAGCATCTGTCCCTAAAAATCAGCCTTCACTCCCCTTAGTGCTGCAGGGTCAACACAGCGATGCCCCAGGGAGCCAGTTTCTCTTCCAGCTTGTTCATCATCAACAGACCTGTGATCTAAGTGCTGCCTGCGGAATCTTTCCCACAATCCATCGTACGTCTCTGGCTCCTTTCACGGTAGGATCTGAGCAGCTCACAACCTTTCATATATTACTTAATGTCACACAACACCCCTGTGAACAGGGGCGGCTCTACAAATTTGGCCGCCCCAAGCAATCATGCCCGGGAGGCGCCCCCGAGCCGCGGGAGCAGCGGACCTGCCGCGGGCATGAGTGCGGAGGGTCCGCTGGTCGCGCGGCTCGGCTGGACCTCCCGCAGCTGCGGACGGTTCGCTGGTCCGGCGGCTCCGCTTGAGCTGCCGCCGGCGTGCCTGGGGGAGACCCACCCGAGCCGCTGGACCCGCTAACCGTCCGCAGTCATGCCTGCGGCAGGTCCGGTCGTCCCGAGGTTCCGGTGGACCTCCCGCAGGCATGACTGCGGCAGGTCCACCGGCCCAGCCTGCCGCCCCCCTGGGAAAGGGCCGCCCCAGGCGGGTGCTTGCCCCGCTGGGCTCTAGAGCCGCCCCTGCCTGTGAAGTAGGGAAGTCTCCTCCCCCCACTTTAGAGGTGGTTAACTGAGGCAGAGACAGGTCTCATAGACCTTACAGCCAGAACGGCCCATCATGATCATAATCTGACCTCCTGCAGGCCACAGAACCTCGCCCACCCACTCCTGTAATAGTCCCATAACCTTTGGCTGAGTTACTGAACTCCTCAAACCATGATCTAAAGACTTCAAGTTACAGAGAATCCACCATTTACACTAGTTCAAACCTGCAAGTGATCCGTGCCCCAGGCTGCAGAGGACGACAAAAAACCTCAGAGTCTCTGCCAATCTGATTTGGGGGAAAATTCCTTCCCGACCCCATTGAAAGGTGGATAAGGACCCAGTTAAATGGGAGACTACAACTGATCATGCTCAAAGGTGAACTGTCAGGCTGGAGGGAGGTTACTCGTGGAGTTCCTCGGGGATCACTCTTGGGACAAATCTTATTTAACGTTTTCATTAAAGACCTTTGCACAAAAAGAGGAGTGTGCTAATGAAATCAAGAGATGACACAGAGTTGAGAGGTATTGCCAGCATGGAGGAGGACTGGAATTTCATACGAGTAGAGCTGGACAACCTTGACACCTGGAGTAGTAGAAATGGGATGAAATTTAATTGTGCAAAGTGCAAGGTCATGCACATAGCGATTAACAGCAATATTAATCCCCCTCTTCTCCAAGATGACTCATAATTTCCCATGTGGCATGGTATCAAATGCCCTGAAATCCAGATAGATGAGAACAACTGTAATTCCTTTCTCTAAAAAATCAGTTATCTTCTCAAAGAAAGAGAAGGTTCGTTTGGCATGATCTACCTTTTGTAAAACCATGTTGAATTTTATCTCATTTACCATTAACCTCTATGCCCCTAACTACTTTCTCCTCCCAAATTTGTTCGAAGACCTAGCATACAATTAAGATCAAACTAAAAGTTCTGGATTTTCCCAGATCACTTTTTTCCAGTTTCTAAAAAATCAGAACTCCATTAGCAATTCTCCAGTTATAGGGTCTGACCTCTGAGTTTATGGATTCACTAAAAAATTCTTGCTGGTGGGCTTGCAACTTCGTGTGCCAGTTCCTTTAATATTCTTGGATGGAGATTATCCAGTTTGGTCCTATTAAGCTGTTCGAGTTTGACTTCCATCTCAGATGTGGTAATTTCTACTTCCTTATCCTCATTCCTATAACCAGCCTGCCACTACCCATAAACTCCTCATTCCATTTATTAAAAACGGAGGCAAATTATTTGTTTAGGCATTTGCCCATGGCTAGATTATCTCCAATCTCCACACACCCTCCGTGTCGGGCAGTCCCTTTTTGTTTATATGGCTCTAGAACCATTTACTGTTGGTTTTAGTTCCCTTTGCAAGGTCCAGCTCTGCTTGGCTCTCAGCAGTTCTCACTTTTCCCTGCACTTTCTGATCTCTAAGACGTGGCTTTCCTTGCTGATCCATCCCATCTTCCATTCCTTGTAGGATTTCTGCTTTCTCTTAATCACCTGTGTGAGATGCTTGTTCATCCAGCCTGGTCCACAACCCTTCCCTAGGAAGTTTTTCCCCTTGCGTGGGATGCAGGTGTCAGAGAACTTCTGTAACTTGGACTGAAAGTAATTCCAAGCCTCCCCCACTTTCAGATCCTTGAGTCCTTCCACCCAGTCAATTATATTTTAAAGTTTCTCCTTTTGAAATGAAGGCCCCTAGTTGCAGACCTAGTTTTGTTTATCCTTCCATTTAGTTGAAACTGAATTAGCTCGTGATCACACGAACCAAGGTTGTCCCCTACAACCAGCTCTTCTCAGGAGATCCTTCCTACTCACCAACACTCAGTCTAAAATGGCATCACCTTTTTCTTGGTTTGGTGACTATTTGGTAAAGAAATCTGTCAGCTCTCACAGCCAGGAAAGTGTGGACCACACCCAGGGCCGGTGCAACCACTAGGCCAACTAGGCAGCTGCCTAGGGCACCTAGCAGTTGAGGGCGCCTAAAAGCCTCCTCAGGCAAGGAGGTGGAGCAGAGGTGAGCTGGGGCAGGGGGGCGTGGGGAGGGCTGCCCGCAGTAACGGGGAGGGGGGCACACAGGGGAACCGCTCCCCGCCCCAGCTCATCTCCACTCTGCCTTCTCTGCTGAGCACACAGCCCAGCTCTAAGTCTCCTCTCCTCCCAGGCTTGCGGCACCGATTGGAGGGGAATTAGAGTGGGGGAATCGGCGCCGCAAGCCTGGGAGGGGAGGTCACTTAGAGCGGGAGCTGTGTGCTCAGCGGAGGAGGCGGAGCGGAGGTGAGCTGGGGCGGGCTCCCCAGGAGGAGTTTGCTGCCGCGGAGAGGGGCTCCCCGGGCGGGGTTAGCTGCCACAGAGTGGGGGGGCCTCCCTAGACGGGGTTAGCTGTCGTAGGGGGGGCTCCCTGGGTGGGGTTAGCTGCCACAGAATGGGGGGGGGACTCCCCGGGCGGGGTGCGCTGTCGTCGGGGGGGGCCCCCGGGGGGGGGTCCGCTGGGGGGGTTAGCTGGTGCTGAGAGGGGCTCCCCGGGTGGGGTTATCTGCCACAGAATGGGGGGGCCTCCCCAGACAGGGTTAGCTGTCGTAGGGGCTCCCGGTGGGTTAGCTGCCACAGAATGGGGACTCCCGGGCGGGGTTCGCTGTCGTGGGGGGCGGCTCCCCGGGTGGGGTTAGCGGCGGGGGGTAGCTGTTGCAGAGAGGGGCTCCCCGGGTGGGGTTATCTGCCACAGAATGGGGGGGCCTCCCCAGACAGGGTTAGCTGTCGTAGGGGGGGCTCCCCGGGTGGGGTTAGCTGCCACAGAATGGGGGCCTCCCGGGCGGGGTTAGCTGCGGGGGGTAGCTGCAGCAGGAGGGGCTCCCGGCGGGGGGGGTGGCGGGCTGAGTTAACTGCCGTGGTGGGCAGGTTTAGCTGCCGTGAGGGGGGGTCCTCTGGTGGAAGGGACAGGTGGGCGTGGTTAACTGCAGTGGGGGGGGCTCCTCTGGTGGGAGGGACAGGTGGGCGTGGTTAACTGCAGTGGGGGGGCTCCTCTGGTGGGAGGGGCGGGTGGATGTGGTTAGCTGCCATGGGGGGGCGCGGCAGCGGGCGGGGTTAGCTGGGTGTGGGGATGGCGCAAAGCGGAAGTTTCACCTAGGGCATGAAACTTTCTTGCACCAGCCCTGGCCATACCATGATGATTAGCACTCGTCCTCCGGTCTGTATCCGGGAAATTAAAGTCTCCCATAATCACACAGCTCCCAGGAGTATATATTTAATTGAAGTTTTTCCAGAGGTCTCTATCCATATCCAGATAGGATCCTGGGGTCTGTAGCAGGCCCCAAGCACTGTCTCAGGGGAGCCTCTGGTAGCTTTCTTCCCCAAAGTGATTTTGACCCAAACACACTCTGTTTTAGCCATTCCAGCACTTCTAATTTCTTTACAGTCAGTCTATCTCCTTATCAATATACAACGCTACTGCACCTCCTTCACCTTCATTTCTGTCTTTCCTGAGCAGCACATACTCTCCATTGTCTGTACTCCAGTCCTGGCTACTATTCCACCATGTTTCTGTTATTCCTGTAACATCTGGTTTCACTTCCTGCACCAGTAGATCTAGTTCCTCCATTTTGTCCCCCAGGCTTCTTGCATTGGTGCATAGACACCTTAGTTGTTTCGGCTCAGTTTCGCCAGGGCTCCTCACGCGATTAGGCACAGTCATGATACTGCCAGTATCACCTACTACTTGGTTGTTAGCATCATTGGTTTGGGAACTGTCTTTCCTCTTGATGTCCATTCTCCTTCCCTCTGCTGTTCCTTTCTCCTTTGCTGTGTCTGCTCTTACTTGATTTTCTCCTGCTCAATATTAGAATCAGAAGTGGAGATTACATGAGCATCTCTCAACTGTCTCCCCTGAATTCCAACCTTAAAGCTCTTTTAACTAGTTGTGCCACCCTCCATCCCAGAATCTATTCCCGCCCTACTGAGGGGGAGTCTGTCCCATGAGAACAGTCCTTTGTCCGTGAATGCCTCCCAGTGGTCGAACAGCTCAGAGACTTCCTTAGAGCTCCACTGCCTGAGCCGTGCATTGATCATCATCATCTTGTCTCACCTCCCTTCTCCTCCTCTAGGGACAGGTAGAATCCCATTGAAGATCACCTGAGCCTCCATTTCTTTAAATGTGTTCCCCAGCCTGGCATCATCTCCATTGATCCATTCCAGCAAGAATCTAGCAGTATCGTTTGTTCCCATGTGAAAGACAATCAGTGGATTCCTTCCTGCTCCAATTAGGATCCTCTTCAGCCTCAGGTCCATGTCCCATACCTTAGCTCTCGGCAGACAGCTCACCCTTCTGTTCCCTGGATCAGCTCTGCTGCCAGGCCTGTCCATTCTTCTTAGTAAGGAGTCACCATCACGTAGACCTGCCTCTTCCTGGTGTTGGTGCCATTCTCCAGCCTTTCTCCTGTTCCTTCTGAATGCAAGTCCTCTTGTCTTTTGTTCTCCCTTGCGATCTACTGCAAGTCATCCTCTGTCCTCCTGGGACTCCAAACTCTGGGTATGTACATTGACTCTTCCCCTCTTCTTGTAGGACTAGCTGCCCTTCTCTTCTCCCTGGCCCTCCCACCTTCTGGTACTCCCTGCTGCAACCTTCTTCACTTTCCAACTCAGCAAACCTGTTCCTGAGCTCTACTTCTCCTTCTCTAGCTGGTCTTTTCCTATGCCCGGTTCTCATCATCATGTTTCCACTGGCCACTTTACTCACCAAGCAGTCTCCCTTCCGCGTTCTCCAGCCCAGCTTGGATCTGCCAGTCCTGAGTTTTCCCTTCAGCCTCCTCTCACCTTCCCTCCATCATCTGCTCAAATCCCCTTCAAAACTCAACCATAGTTTCCACCTGCATCTCCAAACCTCGGCTCTTCCCTTCCATCAGCTCTCTCAGGCGGAGCTTCATACAAACAAGCTCTTTTCAGGTACCTACTCCGGGATCATCCCGCAGCTTCCACATCTGGTCATCTTCACTGTCTCTTCCATTGCTTGGGTCACTACCACTGCTGCCTCTGTGTCTGTCACACCCTTCCTGCCTAAGCACCTGCCAAGGAGAAAGAAAACCCCACACCACACAAAAACAGAACGTCACAGCCCCTCCCCCAAACTATCCTTACAATCCCGCACGCTAACTCCCCTGTTCCCAGTTGTTTGCTGGCTTCTTTCCCACGGCTTGGCTGCCTTTGTAGGCCCCCTAACCAGGGAAGCCCCTCACCCGATCTGATGTGATCACAGGCTCTGCATCTCTCAGCGCACGGCCCATACCAGCCTCTGCAAACTGAACACCGCAAACCAGCAAACTCTCAAGAACCCACTCGCCAGAGGCGACGCATGGTGTGGGGGGGTGCAGGGTGAAGCGCCCCCCAGATTTCTGCTTGGCATGCCGGGGGGTGGAGGGGGAGGAAGAGGGGCTGTGTCCTTCTCCCACTGACACTGAACCCCAGCATGCTCGGCCGCATCCCCGACAGCCGGGCCTGGGCAGGGAGTGGAGGGGGCAGGACCAGCCACTTCTCACGTCGGCCGCTCAGGGTCTCTGCTCTGTGCAGCGCAGCGGCTGCCTGAGAGAGCCTGGTGGGGAGGTGGCGGGGGCTGCCCCATCAAGGCCAGGCTACCAGGGACAGGGGTCGAGCAAGCTGGAGTCCCCTGACCCGCCGGGACGTTTCCGGCTCACTCAGCCCCTGTGCCCAGCAGCAGAGCTCTGGTGGGGGCGTCCCGGCCCTGCGCCCCCAGCCAGGCTCTCAGGCAGCTGCTGCCCTGCACAGAGCAGTGACCTGGATCGGCCGGCTCCAGCCGCATGAGAGGCAGCTCCCTCCTGCTCCTCGCCCGGGCCCGGCTGCCAGGGAGAGCGGCCGAATGTGCTGGGGGGAGGGGGGAGGAGAGCGGGAGAAGGACAGAGACCCCCGCAGGTAACTCTGCTGGGGCGGGGAGTGCATGGTGGCCCTGGACTGAGCTCAGGGGTCGCTAGGCAGAGGAGACATGTGGGGCGGTCACGTGTCCTCCCCTTTAGATTGTGGCCCCCCAGCACGGGGAGGCGCCAGTCGTCTTTGCCACTCACTGGCACTAAGGAACAGGGGCTTGTCTCCCCTCTCCTCCAAGAGCTCTCCACTCCAGCTCCCTGCTTTCAGCTGTTCGCTGGCTCCAGGGCAGGGACTCTTTGGCAGAGCAGGGAATTAAACCCAGCAGTCTGAGCCCCCAGACAAGCGCCCAAACCACTGGGCCGTCCGGTCTCTCCGTAGGGCATTTCAATGGTGCCATGAGGACGCCTGAGGCTGACGCTCGTGCTGGTGATATGTGGTCAGGAAAGGACCTAGTGTGACCCTCTGAGCGCAGGTTGTGCATGTGGGGCTGCCACATGTGATCTGAAGTCCCTGAGGTGATGCTCAGGCAGGATGAAGTTCACCCAGTCCATCCCTGACAGGTGGTTGTCTAACCTGTCCTTAAAAACCTCCCGTGATGGGGGTTCCACAGCCTCCCCAGGTGACCTGTGCCAGTGCTGGGCCATCGTTAGACTTAGAAAGTTTGTGCTAGTATCAAACCAGCAGGGCAAGATCTTACAGCTCCATTCGAACTCCCTGGAGCAGGAGATTTATTTGGAGGGACAGACTGGAAACACGGTCGATATTCTGCTGGAATGTGGGGGCAAACGTTGGGCTTGGAGCTGCAGATGAACTTACATAGAAGTGTCACAGCAAGGAGGGACGTGGCCAGGGCCAGACCCAGGAGGAGAAGGACAGCAGTGACGATGCCTCCTGCCCTGTGCCGCCAAGGGACCGATGTCTTTGGAGGGTTTCCTTCATGGAGAAGAAGAAACGTATCCATGGAAAGTTACAGCTCAAATGCCACTGACTGAGGAAACTCCACCCCCCAAATCCAATACCTGCTCAGCCTCCTATTCCCCGACTGTGGTTAACAGCAACAGCGGAATGAGGCCAAATAAGGTCAGAACCGACCTGAACTCAAATGTGAAAAGCGACCCTCCCTAAATCAGGAGTGACTCTAGTGCCAGGCAGGCGTCCTGTGAGAGAGATCTGGGAGCAGGATTTCCCCCCTGCCTAAGCATTTCTTGAGAGGGAAGTTTAGGGGTTGTGCAGTCCAGGCCCAAAGAGTATTTTTAAGTGAGAAAAGGAACCTGAAACAACTTATGAAATATGAATACAACGAGGCAGAGAAATGAGGGGAAATGATTCTGTGCAGGAGAAAAGTGGGGCTGACAGCAGCAGTGTGCCCAGAAGGGCCTTTCTACAGCATCCCTGTCTGATAACCCATCCCCAGGATGCTGGGCTCCTCCCTGCAAGGCAGCCAAGGGGCGAATCACAGGGCAAAGCCCTAAGACTATGTCTCCCCTGCACATTAAAGGGAGAAGACTAGAGCTGCATTCGAGCCAGGATCTATGTGTAGACAGAAGTAAGTGTGCTCGGTGTACTCTGGATTTGGTCTCCCCAAGGTGAACGTCAGCTGCTTGGAGATGCAATACTGTCAGATTCTCCTCTCCCTGAAAGTCTCAGCCTGCCGCACCCCCTCCCTGTGTGATCTGGGCCTCAGCCATTAGCTCGTGCCGCTCCCCCATGGGGTGTGGTTCCTGGAACCAGCAGACAACACTCAGATGCCCAGATAATCCCCTTACATTGCAGAAGTGGCTTCTCTCACGCTAACCAAAGGGTGAAGCTGCCTCTCACTAATTTACTACGTTTGCAGTTCTCAGCCTTTCCTGAAACAGATTCTGGGAGGAGCTTCTCTTTCACTGAGCGCACACTACATTTTTCCTTATGTTTTCATAGAATCACAGAATATCAGGGTTGGAAGGGACCTCAGGAGGTATCTAGTCCAACCCCCTGCTCAAAGAAGGGCCAATCCCCAACTAAATCATCCCAGCCAGGGCTTTGTCAAGCCTGACCTTAAAAACCTCTAAGGAAACAAATTCCATCACCTCCCTAGGGAACCCATTCCAGTGCTTCACCAACCTCCTAGTGAAATAGGGTTTCCTAATATCCAACCTAGACCTCCCCCACTGCAACTTGAGACCATTGCTCCTTGTTCTGTCATCTGCCACCACTGAGAACAGTCTAGGTCCATCTGTGATGAAGTGGAAGTGCAAAAAACGGCTGCCCCAAAAGCAGAACTACGCGGCCTCAAAAAAGAAATGCCCAGCCCTGGTGCAGGCCCTTGGAAAGCTGCAGCTGTATCATTTGGGGCAGCACTTTACTGTGTATACTGACCACTCTCCTCCGACGTGGCGGCGTCAAATGCAAGGGGCTGAGGCCAAGCTGCTGGGAACAGACACACCTGTTCAGAGGGTGGCCACGGTCAAGCTGGGGGCTCTTAACCAAGAGAGCCCAAATTGCAGCCCTCCAAACTGGAGCGCTGGGAAAAGACCCAATCCCAGTTTAAACCCCAGGGGTATTGGGGTTGCAAAAGGGCCCGGGCTGCATGAACCTTCCCACATGCAGTCTGCAAGCGCCATCAAGCACAACAGACCCACGGGAGGGGGTGAGACTGGACTGTCCTGGTGTAACTCACCCCAAGGAATGGGAGAGATGCTGGGGCACCCATGGAAAGGTTGCTGGGTTCAAACTTCCCCAGGTCACCGGCTAAATTGACCTCGCTCAGTTTGGTCTCGAAGGGGAGAGAAGTGACAAAATGGGGCTGTTCGTAATGTTTCCTCTGAATAATGTGTGGGTGCCTCAGTTTATAACCGGACACTCTGTCACCTAGCAACTAAACCTCTGTTTTACTGGCTGGCTAAGAGTCACGTCTAACTGAAAAGTGGGGGTGTGTGCAGGACCCTCTGGCTTCCCCAGAACCCTGCTGTCACCGAGTGTGGGGGAGACTAGGCCCGGCACCCCCGGCTTCCTGCAATTCACCATGACTCTCAGCCAGCCAGTAAAGCAGAAGGTTTATTTAGATGACAGGAGCAAAGTCCAAAACAGGTCTTGCCGGTATAAACAACAGGACCCCCTGTAATTAGGTCCATCTGTGGGCCCCAGGGAGGCCACAGCCCCGTTGGGAAGCCCAAGCCCCGTCGCGGCTCCCCTCCATTTCCTAGCCAGCTCCCAAACTGAATCTCCCCCCAGCCTCTCACTCAGCCTCCCCCCGGCTCCTCCCCCAGCCTCTGTCCTTTTTCCAGTGTCCCAGGCAGAGGTGTCATTTGGCCTCCAACCCCGCCCCTCGGTTCTCAGGTTACATGCTCAGGTATCTCCCTTCCCCAGTGCAGCCGTCCCAGCACAACTCCCCTGCAACCTTCCCAGGTCAATACTCCCCTCTCAGCATTCACATCACACAGCCGGAACATTCCCACTTCCTCACACCTGCCTGGGCAGACTCGCTGTGGGATGCGCACAAAGGGGCATATGCTACATGCTCCCAGAAGAGACCCAGGAGGTGAAGCCGTGTGAGTTTCTTGCCCTGCAGACAGTCTGCTCCATGGGAGAGGAGGCTCCCCAGAGTCCTGACTGGCTTTGTGGGGAGCAGTTCAAGAGCATCGCCCGGGGACTCCGTAACACCGTCCTCTTTGGAACCCCCCTTTCAGGGAGTTGAAGGCTGCTATCAAATCCCGCCTCACTCTTCTCTTCTGCAGACTAAACAATCCCAGTTCCCTCAGCCTCTCATAAGTCATGTGCTCCAGCCCCCTAATCATTTTTGTTGCCCTCCGCGGGACTCTCTCCAATTTATCCACATCCTTCTTGTAGTGTGGGGTCTAAAACTGGACACAGTACTCCAGATGAGGCCTCACCAATGTCGAATAGAGGGGAATGATCATGTCCCTCGATCTGCTGGCAATGCCCCTACTTATACAGCCCAAAATGCCGTTAGCCTTCTTGGCAACAAGGGCACAAGGGCACACTGCTGACTCATATCCAGTTTTTCCTTTGTCGCTGCAGAGAGCCTAGCTGAGCTCGGTGCTTAGCTGCAGCTGCCCACTGAACCTCACATCCTCACCCGCACCCTCCACTTCCAACAGCCCCGTCTCCCTGCCTGTCTTCTGACCCTTCACGGCGTCTTTCATGTGTTCGAATCCAGAACTGCTGCCACATGGCATCTGGATTGCACTGAAACCAAAGGGGATAAACAACCCCTGGAGCGGGCCCTTGTCCAGCTGACACCTGCACAACCAAACATAAGAATGTAAGAACGTCCAGACTGGGTCAGACCAAAGGTCCATCTACCCCAGCATCCTGTCTGCAGACAGTGACCAGTGCCAGGTGCCCCAGAGGGAATGAACAGAACAGGGAATCCATCCCCAGTTGCCCATTCCCAGCTTCTTGCAAAGAGGCTAGGGACACCATCCCTGCCCATCCTGGCTAATAGCCAATGATGGACCTGTCCTCCATGAACTTATCTAGGAACTCTGTTATGGTCCTGGCCTTCACAATATCCCCTGACAAGGAGTTCCACAGGTTAACTGTGAAGAAATACTTTGTTTTGTTTGTTTGTTTTAAACCTTCACTTGGTGACCCCTAGTTCTTGTGTTATGAGAAGGAGTAAATAACACTTCCTTATTTACTTTCTCCACACCAGTCATGATTTTATAGATCTCAGTCACATCTCCCCTTAGTCGTCTCTTTTCCAAGCTGAAAAGTCCCAATTTTATTAATCTCTCCTCATATGGCAGCCATTCCATACCCCTAATCCCTTTTCTGAACCTTTTCCAATTCCAATATATCTGTTTTGAGTTGGGGCAACCACATCTGCACGCAGTATTCAAGACGTGGGTGTACCATGGATTTATATATAGGCAATAGGATATTTTTTGTCCCTTTCGTAATGATCCTGAACATTCTGTTCGCTTTTTTGAAGCCGCTGCACATTGAGTGGATGTTTTCAGAGAACTGTCCACAGTGACTCCAAGATCCCTCTCTTGAGTGGAAACAGCTAATTCAGACCCCATCATGATATAAGTACAGTTGGGATTATGTTTTCCAATGTGCGTTACTTTGCATTAATCAACATTGAATTTCATTTGCCATTTTGTTGCCCAGTCACCCAGCCAAAGCCCTGAGAGGGGCCCCTTGTGCTGGGAGCTTTAGGAAAACAGCCTGGTCCTTATCTCAGCACTTCCAGCTCCATTTCCTCCTTGTCCTTGGAGGAACAGGTTCCCTTCCCTCCCCATCCCCGAGCCCTGGGGAAAACCCTTCTCTGCTAACACAGCTACATCTCCCTGCCCCTGCTCACGGTTAGACGCGTGTGCTCGGGCAGGGAAGGGGCAGAGGGTAAGGAAAGGAGGTGTCACTGTGAAATGGGGGGATGAGAGGGAGCTGGTCCCCAGAGATGGGGGCTGTGAGGATTCGACCCTGGTGATCTCCTCCTGGGAGAGGCTGATGGTGGCAGTGAGCTGGGGAGGGGGAGCCTGGCTGGCTTTTATGGCCAGCCCATGGCACTGCGCTGCCCGGCAGGAGGCTGGGATGCTGTGCAGGGACTCCCATCTCTCCCCCTGTGCCCTTCTCCCGCTGGGGACTGGCAGAGGGAGAACGCACTGGGAAGCACTGACCGAGCACCCTCGCCCACTGCCCGTGGTGCTGTCTGGCCAGCACAAGGCTGAGCTCTGGGGACGTGGTCAGTGGAGCAAGAGATCGCTGCCCAGGACGCTCTGCAGAGACCGCAAAGCCAAGGAGAGGCCAGCGGGAGTCCAGGGTCTGGTGCAGCCTCTTGTGCTTACCTTTGGGCTGGGGAGCAGCTTCCGTCATCGGCATGTTCTCATAGATATCCTCATCCGCCATTGTCCTGCCTTCGTGCTGAGCCGAGCCCCTGATGACTGGCCTGTGGGTCCTTTCTGCAGCCTGCTGGGTTAGAGCCTCCCTCTGACAGCAGCCCTGGTCCAGAAATAGAAATGGGAAGTGATGCCTGGTGGTTGGATGAGGGAAGGAGGGGTAGTGGGAGGTCTGGAGATAAGAGATGGTGCACGGGGGAGGGAAGTGGAGCGGGGAGGGCATGGAGGGGAGAGATGGGTGCATGAGGAAACGAGGTGTGAGGGAAGAAGGCTGCACTCTGTCAGCAGCACCTACCATAGGTGCTGGCTCTAGAGGGGTTGTGGTTTCCTCTCCCCTCCGGGGGTACCCCCAGCTCCGCCCCAGCCATGGCATCCTGCTCTGTGTCCTGGGCCCACTTGTGTTGTGGGGCTTCCAGCATCATCCCGCTGAAGCACGGTGAGGGGCAGGCTAGGGGCAGTGTGGGGCCAGGCCTGTGTCCTGCTCCTTGCCTCCGGACCATGTCCTCTCCCCCCCGACCATGGCACCCTAGGCAGTCACCCACATCGCCCGCCGCGAAGGCCGGCCCTATCCTGGGGCATCCACGACTGTCCAAATCTGCATCTTTTTCCTACATGTGACCATCCACGGGTGGGAGTTCTGCTGTCCAAAGAGACAGACCCTGCTCACTGCTCCGGCGGTAACATGGGATGAGAGTGGGCACGTGTGCAATCAAAGGTTAGCGTGTTACGCAAGCACTCCTGGTGAGTACGAGCAGCACTGGTACAAGCAGCCAAGAGGGCACATGCCCAGCGATACACAAACGTTGGTGGCTGAACGCCGACATGACTTTGTAGCGTAGACACGGCCTCGGTCGCCATCTCTGGGGCTGTACAGGAAGTTTCCAGGAAGGACAAGCAGCCTTGCTGTCTTTTTCCTCTCCACTGATCACTCCCAGTTTGTCGAGTTTTGCTGGGAAACTTCCCCAGCCAGGCTGAGTTCAGTCTCCAGCTCCCTAGGTGAGACCAGTCCCCACATGCTCAGCTCTGCTCTGGCTGCTAGTCCAGGGCTGCTGCCTGCTGGGGGGGTGTCTGGACGCTGGGCGAGGAGATGACAGTTTGGAGTTTAGTGTAGTTCTGTAACCTGCACCTCGAGCCCTGCACCCCTTTGTGGGGAGGGGAAATCCTGGGACCGACGCAGCCTGACTCCTGCCTGAGGAGGATCCCAGCCAGCAGAGACCAGCCCCTCTGCAGTGACCGAGGGGTCCAGAGTCAGCTCTGAGCCTGAGGATCATTCATGGAGTTTGTGAGGGCACCAGGGAATTTATTTTGGGGACCCCCTACTCCCTGAACTGTGTCCTCAAGCCAGGGAGTGACGGTTTGGGGATTTTATAACCTGCTGCTTATTAAAATTGTTAGCCTCCGCCTCCCCCAGCCCATTGCATCTCTGTGCACTGTTACAGCCATCGCCACTGGCCCAGCATGGCCTGATTCCTGGCAGCGGCTTCCCCCTCTCCTGCCAGGTGGGTGATGTCAGGGGCGGGCTGGCCCTTTTAGGGGATTTGGGCTCAGCCCCATCAGTGTGCAGTTAGCTCCCACCCCAGTGATGGGTTTGGGATGCTGGCTGGATCAAACATCACGTGATGGTAGCCTGGGGTAGGGGCAGGGCTGCTCATAAAATGGAGCCTGCTGTATCACAGAGGGGAGACAAGGGGCTCAGAAAGACAGAGGGGGCTGGTGGGTGAGGCCCAGAGTCTTGCAAGGGGCTGGTAGAGCTCCCTCGCTCATGGAGAGCTGGTGCCTGGTGCCCTGATAGACGGGTAAAGGGCAGAAAGAGACTAGTGCAGGATCTAGAGGGGATCCTGGGAGCACCTTCCCCCACACCAGCCAGAGGGAAAGGCCTGGCTGGAGCTACCTGAGTGAGGGCCAGGAGCCAACCCTTAAGGCCTGGTCGTCACTGCAGAAGAGGGACGTTAACGCAGAGAATCATATGTAAGCAGAGTCAGGATGAGCTCTACCCTGACATCTGGTGGTGAAGTATGGGGAGTGTGGAAAGGAATTTCAGGTATTTGCACTGGCACGCCCACCCCACCTAACATGGCCCACGGCAGCCTGGGATGGTTATTTTGACAGCTCTGGGACCCCCAATTTCTTTGATTATTGGGGCAGGAGGAATAAAGTATTGTCACCCAGATTATGTGAATGAGGAACTATGAGACTGCATTAGGACAGAGATGTCTCACTATCCATTAAGTAGCACTTGCTAGACAAGGGACATGGGTGCCAAAACCCAGTGAATTGAGAGAGGTTGGGGATTGGTGTGTGTACCTGATGGTATGGGCCCCTTTTGAGGGCCTGGATCACCTATTGCACAACCTCCTGTCTCCACTGTTGAAGAGCAGAGCTAATTTTGAATCCTTTAGGAGTCCATCTAGAGGCTGCTGACCTGAATTCACGTTGGGCCAATGGTGCACCAGCAATGGGGCCCCCCTACTACAAGCTGAAACCACTAAGAGCTGAAATCACTAAAAGAGCTAAGTTTACTGAGCTGAGATCACTGAGTGCTGTGTTAACTAGTGAGGGAGCCTGAAGATCTATCGCTAAGCGGCTGGCAGAGCGGAGCAGTTTGCAGCATGTTTGAGCAGCCCATGGAACAGTGAGCGGAGTGGAGCGGTTTGCGGGGGTGGCTGGAGCGGCTCATGGGTCGGCTGGAGGAGCGGCACAGCTGGTGGAGTGGAGCCAGTCATGGTGAAGGCTGCAGCAGAACTCCACGGAGAGGCGGAGCAGTTGGCCCTGGCCCATGTAAGGTGTCCCTTAACACTCTGTGTGTGTGCTCCCCCCCCACCCTTTCCACCCAGGCTGGGGGGGGGGGGTAAAACTCTGCAGATAAACTTTTGAACACTGGGGTGGCACTGACCAGAGACTGAGACTTTTGGGTTGTTGGACTTTGGGGTGATTGGACTTAAGACCCTAAGGACAGTGCCAAATGTACTTGGAGGTGGGTTTTGCTTATGGTTTGTGTATAGTCCTGTTTGTGGTGTCTCTCCAACGTGATGCCGCATTGTTTCCCTCCTTTATTAAAAGGATTTTGCTACACTCAGACTTTGTGCTTGTGAGTGGGGAAGTATTGCCTCCTAGAGGCGCCCGGGGGGGTGGTAGGTAATTGTCCCAGGTCACTGGGTGGGGGCTCGAGCCGGTTTTGCATTGCGTTATTGAAACAGAACCCCTGGATACTGAACCCGGCCCTTGTTGCTGCCAACTTAGAGGGGCAGAAGGGTTACATATGGAAGCCGTTCCATACGCCTAATAATTTTTGTTGCCCTTTTCTCAACCTTTTGCAATTCCAATATATCATTTTTTTGAGATAGGGCGACCACATCTCCATGCAGTATTCAAGCCCTACTGCATCAGAACGTTTTTCTAAGCTAGCTTCCATCTTCAGCTGACATGAAAAACAACATTTTCAGTGGAGGAAAGGGAGGGTTCCTGTTACAAACAAGTTCCGTCCCAGCCTAGTGTTAACCTCAAGAGAAAAAGCATTTGGGCTCTCTTTGTACTCTGTGTGGCAGGAGGTTTCTGAGTTATTCAGGGGCACAGTCAGATCAGAAAATTGGATTAACTTACCAGCAGGCTTCATTTCAGGCAGAGCAGTTTCAGATGTATCATCCCCCAGTTGTCTCCTATCTCTCGGTTGCATGTTTTGTTATTTGGGTTTAACTAAAAGATTCTAATTTTCATTAAAAGTCTTTTTCTCCCTGCTAAGCAGTCCCCTGCAGCGCTCCTAAGCTCTGGATGCCCTCGTCTGTATGGGGAGAAGGGTTTGCCCTTAACTCAAACTAAATCCTCATGGAGACAAGGCAGGTCATATTTTTCACATTGGTTGTTAGGCTCCTCCACAGGCTTTAACTTGACTTTCTAACAACTCATGTAAAAACTACACACGGCCTTGTCTTCACTCAGATTTTACCTCAAGTTAGTTAACTCAAGTTCTTCAGTACTGACCTGAGTGTAGGTATGGAGAGCACACTGATCAAGTTTGCAGATGACACAAGGCTAGGAGGGAAGGGTTACAACACTTTGGAGGATAAAGCTAAAATTCAGAGGCATCTTGCTAAATTGGAGAACTGGGCTATAGACAACAACATGAAATTCAACAAAGACAAACGTAAGGTGCTACACAAAGGGAAGAACAACCAAATGCACAAATACAGAATGGGGGGAAAGTGGTTTGGCAGCAGCACTGCTGAGGATTGGGGAGTTGTGGTGGATCCCAACCTCAACATGAGTCAGCAATGCGATGCTGTTGCAGAAAAAGCAAATGCAATTTTAGGTTTCAGTAACAGAGGCCTCGCATGCAAGTCACAGGAGGTGACAGTACCACTCTACTCGGTGCTGGGTAGGCCTCAGCTGGAGAACTGCGTCCAATTCTGGTCACCAATGTATACAAAGGATGTAGAGAAACTGGAGAGTATCCAGAGGTGGACACAGATGGTCAGAGGGATGGAATGCAATGCAAGGTGTCTGAGCAAAGACTGAAGGGACCGGGTATCTTTGGTTTGGAAAAGAGGAGACTAACGGGGGACATGACAGCAGTCTTCAAACACTTGAAAGATTAACATAAAAAAGATGGAGAAAAGTTGTTTTCTTTTGCCACAGACGGCAGGGCGAGGGGTGATGGGTTCAAACTACAGCACAGCAGATTGAGATTAAATCTCAGGACAAACTTCCTCTCTGTAAGAACAGTAGGACAATGGAACAGATGCCTGGGGGCGGGGGTTGTGGAAGCTCTGTCACTGGAGGGTTTCAAAGGCTCGCTGACTGTCTGGGATGGTTTAGACACAGCAAACCTGGCAGCCTGACAGGGGTTAGACTAGACGACCCTTGCGGCCCCTTCTAGCTCGATGATTCTATGATTCTATGAGTTAACATCCCTCTTCTGCAGTGACAACAAGGTCTTAAGGGTTGGCTCCTGGCCCTCACTCAGGTAGCTCCAGCCAGGCCTTTCCCTCTGCCTGGTGTGGGGAAGGTGCTCCCAGGATCCCCTCTGGATCCTCCACAGGTCTCTTTCTGCCTTTCCCCGTCTATCAGGGGACCAGGAACCAGCTCTCCATGAGTGAGGGAGCTCTGCCAGCCCCTTGCAAGACTCTGGGCCTCACCCACCAGCCCCCTATGTCTTTCTGAGCCCCTTGTCTCCCCTCTGTGAGACAGCAGGCTCCATTTTACAAGCAGCCCTGACCCTACCCCAGGCTACCATCACATGATGTCTGATCCAGCCAGTGTCCTAAACCCATCACCTGTGGTTGGGGCTAACTGAACACTGATGGGGCTGAGCCCAAATCCCCTAAAAGGCCAGCCTGCCCCTGACACCACCCACCTGGCAGGGGAGGGTGAAGCCACTGCCAGGAGTCAGGCCGTGCTGGGCCAGAGGCGATGCTGCAGCAGGGCACAGAGATGCAATGGGCTGGGGGAAACGGAGGCAGAGGTGAAATAAGCTGGTCCGGTCCAGCGTATGGGCAAGAGCCAATACACTGTGCCCAGGGGCAGCTCCAGGTACCAACGCAGCAAGCACGTGCCTGGGGCACCCAGCCACGGGGAGCAGCCTGCCGATCGCTGTGAGGGCGGCAGTCAGGCAGCCTTCGGCGGCAGGCCTGCGGGAGGTCTGCCGGTCTCCTGGCTTCGGCGGCAATTTGGCGGCGGGTATGCTGAAAGCGTAGGACCAGCAGATCACCCGCAGAAATGCCGTGGAATCCGCATGACCAGTGGACCGCCCCCAGGCATGTCGCCGAAAGCTGCCTGACTGCCGTGCTTGGGGCGGAAAAAAACATCGAGCCGCCCCTGACCGTGCCGGACCGCACCGGCTTCCACAGCGGGGATTTAAAGGGCTCTGGGATCCGCGCCGCAGAAGGCAGCCCAGAGCCCTTTAAATCCCGCCCGCGGCTCCAGCGGCCGGGGTGGGGCCAGGATGTAAAGGGCTCAGAGCTCCTCGCCGCTGCGGCAGCCCCCCTAGATCCAGCACCGATGGCCAGTCGCTGCCGACAGAGCGCTGTCTACCTCTTCCCTCACGCCTCCTTCCCTCATCCACCTGTCTCTCCCCTCCACCCCCCCTCCATCCCCATCCACCCACCTCCCCCTTTCCCTCCCCCACACTCCTTCCCCAGCCACCTGCCTTCCCCCTCCACATCTCCACCCCGCCGTCCCCCTCCCCCACCCAGCACCGCCCCCCTTCACTTCCCCTCCTTCCCCCATCCACCCACCTCACGCCTCAACTCCCTCCCCTCCTTCCCCATCCCCATCTACCTGCCTCCCACTCCCCTCTTCTAACCCTCCCCCTCCACTCCCTTCTCCTCCTTCCCCCATCCAACTATTTCTCCCCTCCCCTCTGCCTCCTTCCCTCATCCAACTAAAAGGGTGTCATCAGGAGGAGGGAGAAAACTTGTTCACCTGAGCCTCTAAGGGTAGAGCAAGAAGCAATGGGCTTAAACTGCAGCAAGGGAGGTTTAGGTTGGACATTAGGAAAAAGTTCCAAACTGTCAGGGTGGTTAAACACTGGAATAAATTGCCCAGGGAGGTTGTGGAATCTCCATCTCTGGAGAGATTAGGAGCAGGTTAGATAAATGTCTATCCAGGATGGTCTAGACAGTATTTGGTCCTGCCATGAGGGCAGAGGACTGGATTTGATGACCTCTTGAGGTCTCTTCCAGCCCTAGAATCTATGAATCTATGAACTGCCAGGCATCACTTCCCATTTCTATTTCTGGACCAGGGCTGCTGTCAGAGGGAGGCTCTAACCCAGCAGGCTGCTGAAAGGACCCACAGGCCAGTGATCAGGGGCTTGGCTCAGCGCGAAGGCAGGACAATGGCGGATGAGGATATCTATGAGAACATGCTGATGACGGAAGCTGCTCCCCAGCCCAAAGGTAAGCACAAGAGACTGAACCAGACCCTGGACTCCCGCTGGCCTCTCTTTGGCTTTGTGGTCTCTGCAGAGCGTCCTGGGCAGCGACCGCTTGCTCCACTGACCACGAACCCAGAGCTCAGCCTTGTGCTGGCCAGACAGCACCACGGGCAGTGGGCGAGGGTGCTCGGTCAGTGCTTCCCAGTGCGTTCTCTCCCCTGCCAGTCCCCAGCGGGAGAAGGGCACAGGGGAGAGATGGGAGTCCCTGCACAGCATCCCAGCCTCCTGCCGGGCAGCGCAGTGCCATGGGCTGGCCATAAAAGCCAGCCAGGCTCCCCCTCCCCAGCTCACTGCCACCATCAGCCTCTCCCAGGAGGAGATCACTAGGGTCGAATCCTCACAGCCCCCATCTCTGGGGACCAGCTCCCTCTCATCCCCCCATTTCACAGTGACACCTCCTTTCCTTACCCTCTGCCCCTTCCCTGCCCGAGCACACGCGTCTAACCGTGAGCAGGGGCAGGGAGATGTAGCTGTGTTAGCAGAGAAGGGTTTTCCCCAGGGCTCGGGGACGGGGAGGGAACCTGTTCCTCCAAGGACAAGGAGCAAATGGAGCTGGAAGTGCTGAGATAAGGACCAGGCTGTTTTCCTAAAGCTCCCCGCACAAGGGGCCCCTCTCAGGGCTTTGGCTGGGTAACTGGGCAACAAAATGGCAGATGAAATTCAGTGTCGATTAATGCAAAGTAACACACATTGGAAAACATAATCCCAACTATACTTATAACTTGATGGGATCTAAAGTAGTTGTTTCCACTCAAGAGCGGGATCTTGGAGTCATTGTGGATAGTTCTCTGAAAACATCCACTAAATGTGCAGTGGCAGTCAAAAAAGCAAACAGAATGTTGGGAATCATTAAGAAATGGACAGATAATAAAACAGAAAATATCATTTGCCTCTGTATAAATCCATAGTACGCCCACATCTTGAATACTGCATGCAGATGTGGTTGCCCGATCTCAAAAAAGATATATTGGAATTGGAAAAGGTTCTGAAAAGTGATTAGGGATATGGAACGGCTGCCATAATAGAAGAAATGAATAAGGCTGGGACTTTTCAGCTCGGAAAAGAGACGACTAAGAGGGGGATATAACAGATCTATAAAATCATGACTGGCGTGGAGAAAGTAGATAAGGAAGTGTTATTTACTCCTTCTCATAACAAAAGAACTAGGGTCCATGTCATAAACAGATAGTTAAGGGTTAAGGTCTCTTTTACCTGTAAAGGGTTAACAAGCTCAGTGGACCTGGCTAACACCTGACCAGAGGACCAATCAGGGGACAAGATGCTTTCAAACCTCGGTGGAGGAAAGCCTTTGTTTGTGTTCTTTGTTTTGGGGGGTGTTCTCTCTTTGGATCTAAGAGGGGCCAGACGTATATCCAGGCTCTCCAAGCTTCCTGAAATATTCTCTTCTATTCAGTATAGTGAGTATTAGAAAGGCGGATTAGTCTTCTAATTAATTTCTGTATTTGCAAATGTGTATTTGCTGGAGAAATCTCTTTATTTCTGTTTGCTGTTACTTTTGATTATTCTGAGAAAGAGGGTGGGGGAGTCCCTCTAGGGTTATAAGCTAGACCCTGTATATTTTTCATCCTGGTGTTACAGAGATAGTGTTACTTTCTTTCTTTTAATAAAATCTTTCCTTTTAAGAACCTGATTGATTTCTTCCCTTGTTTGGAATCTCAGGGGACGAGGAGGAGGGAAAGGTGAATCCCTCTTTGTTTTGATTCAAGGAGTTTGAATCAAGGTGATCTCTCCCAACGGCTAAGGGAGGGGGAGGTGCGGGAATGGGCTATTTCCCCTTGTGTTAAGATCCAAGGAGTTTGGATCGGTGTTCCCCCGGGAAAGTTTTGGGGAAACAGGGAGTGTGCTAGACACTGGAATTTCTAGCTGGTGGCAGCATTACTAGATCTAAACTAGGATTTAAGTTTAGAGGAGCACATGCTGGTCCCCATCTTGTGGACGCTAAAGTTCAAAGTGGGGAATAAACCTATGACAGGCCACCAAGTGAAATTAATAGCCAGCAAGTTTAAAACAAACAAAAGGAAGTGTTTCTTCACGCAAAGCACAATCAGTCTGTAGAACTTCTTGTCAGAGGATGTTGTGAAGGCCAAGACTATAACAGGGTTCAAAAAAGAACTAGATAAGCTCATGGAGGACAGGTCCATAAGTGGCTATTAGCCGGGATGGGCAGGGATGGTGTCCCCGGCCTCTGTTTGCCAGAAGCTGGGAATGGGCGACAGGGGCTGGATCACTTGAAGATTCCCTGTTCTGTTCACTCCCTCTGGGGCACTGGCACTGGCTACTGTCCGCAGCCAGGACACTGGGCTAGATGGACCTTTGGTCTGACCCAGTCTGGCTGTTCTCACGTTCTTATGTTTGGTTGTGCAGGTGTCAGCTGAACAAGGGCCTGCTCCGGGGGGTGTTTATCCCCTTTGGTTTCAGTGCAATCCAGATGCCGTGTGGCAGCTGTTCTGGATTTGAACACATGAAAGACATCCAGGAAGAGTCAGGAGACAGGCAGGGAAACGGGGCTGACAGAAGTGGAGGGTGTGGCCGTAGGCAGCTGCAGCTCCGCACCGAGCTCAGCTAGGCTCTCTGCAGTGACAAAGGAAAACACAAGGGGAATGTAGCCTGCGCTGGGTGACAGAGAAGCTCCTCCCAGAATCTGTTTCAGGAAAGGCTGAGAACTGTAAACTCAGTACATTAGTGAGAGGCAGCTTCACCCTTTGGTTAGCGTGAGAGAAGCCACTTCTGCAATGTAAGGGGATTATCTGGGCATCTGAGTGTTGTCTGCTGGTTCCAGGAACCACACCCCATGGGGGAGCGGCGCGAGCTAATGGCTGAGGCCCAGATCAGACAGGGAGGGGGTGCGGCAGGCTGAGACTATGAGGGAGAGGAGAATCTGACAGTCTTGCGTCTCCAAGCAGCTGCCATTCACCTTGGGGAGACCAAATGCAGAGCACACCGAGCACACTTACTTCTGTTCACATATAGATCCTGGCTCGAATTTCTCCCTTTAATGTGCAGGGGAGACACAGTCTTCTGGCTTTGCCCTGTGATTCGCCCCTTGGCTGCCTTGCAGGGGGGAGCCCAGCATCCTGGGGATGGGTTATCAGACAGGGATGCTGTAGAAAGGCCCTTCTGAGCACACTGCTGCTGTCAGCCCCACTTTTCTCCTGCAAAGAATCATTTCCCCTCATTTCACTGCCTCGTTGAGTTCATATTTCATAAGTTGTTTCAGGTTCCTTTGCTCACTCCTTTGGGCCTGGACTTCACAAGCCCTAAACGTCCCTCTCAAAAAATGCTTAGGCAGGGGGAAATCCTGCTCCCAGATCTCTCTCAGGACGCCTGCTTGGCACTAGAGTCACTCCTGATTTAGGGAGGGTCGCTGTTCACATTCGAGTTCCCGAGGTTCTGACCTTATTTGGCCTGATTCCGCTGTTGCTGTTAACCACAGTCGGGGAATAGGAGGCTGAGCAGGTAGTGGATTGGGGGTGGAGTTTCCTTGGTCAGTGGCAGTTGAGCTGTAACTTTTGTTGCAGAGCTCTGACCTTGCTCCCGTGGGTCCTGCGCTTCTAGGCAGTTTATGCTGCCTCAGTGGCTCACTGTGACCCTCCACGTGGCCCTTCTCTCTCTAGGGCCAGGGTTACAGTCTACTGAGCCCTTTTCATCATAGGCTGCAAGGAGGTTGGTGAGAGAACTCCCACAGTCTCTGTTCAGCCTCCTGTCCTGACAGGGACCTGACTTCCCCTTCCAGGAGCTGTTCCTGTAGTGGTGGTTTGGGGGGAACCCGGGCCCGCCCTCTACTCCGGGTCCAGCCCAGGGACCCTAATGGTAGCAGTTGTTGGCAGCCAACCTTTCACTGCCAGAGTTGCTACATTTCCCTGGGCCACTTCCCCACAGCTCTCCTGCTTCTCCCTTCTTCACCCTTACCTTAGGGCTCCTTTAACGATGGTCTGAGGGTGTCTTCAGTAACCAGCCCTTCAGCCGCACTTCCTCTCCTCTGGCTCCCTGGCTCCCCTGCCTGACTGGAGTGAGCCCTTTTTATAGTAACAGCAGGGCCTTAATTAGAGTCAGGTGGTCACATTAACTGAATGGCCTCACCTGACTCTTTACAGGTTAATTAGAGTCAGGTGTTCTCATTAGCCTGGAGCAGCCCCTGCTCTGGTCAGTCAGGGAACAGAAAACTGTTAATCCAGTGGCCAGTATATCTGCCTTCAGCTATTCTGCTGTACCCAACTGGCCTGAGTCTATCACACTTTCCATGGATACGTTTCTTCTTCTCCTTCAAGGAAACCCTCCCTAGACATCGGTCCCTTGGCGGCACAGGGCGCGAGGCATCGTCACTGCTGTCCTTCTCCTCCTGGGTCTGGCCCTGGCCACGTCCCTCCTTGCTGTGACACTTCTATGTAAGTTCAACTGCAGCTCCAAGCCCAACGTTTGCCAACTTCCATACAGGCCAGCTAGCACAACTGGTGCGGGGGGGGGCACCCCCACATTTATCCTGCCTGAGCATCACCTCAGGGACTTCAGATCACATGTGGCAGCTCCACATGCTCAACCTGCACTCTCAGGGTCACGCTGGGTCCGTTCCTGACCACATATCACCAGCACGAGCCTCAGCCCCAGGCGTCCTCATGGCACCATTGAAATGCCCTACGGAGAGACCGTACAGCCCAGTGGTTCGGACACTTGTCTGGGGGCTCAGACTGCTGGGGTTAATTCCCTGCTCTGCCAAAGAGTCCCTGGCCTGGAGTCAGCGAACAGCAGAGGGAAGGAGAATGGACATCAAGAGGAAAGACAGTTCCCAAACCAATGATGCTAACAACCAAGTAGTAGGTGATACTGGCAGTAGCATGACTGTGCCTAATCGTGTGAGGAGCCCTGCGAAGCCGAGCAGAAACAACTAAGGTGTCTATGCACCAATGCAAGAAGCCTGGGAGACAAAATGGAGGAACCAGATCTACTGGTGCAGGAAGTGAAACCAGATGTTACGAGGATAACAGAAACACGGTGGAATAGTAGCTAGGAATGGAGTACAGACAATGGAGAGTATTTGCTGCTCAGGAAAGACAGAAATGAAGGTGAAGGTTGTTCAGTAGCGTTGTATATTGATGAGGACTGACTGTAAAGACATTAGAAGTGCTGGAACGGCTAAAACAGAGTGTGTTTGGGTCAATATCACTTTGGGGAAGAAAGCTACCAGAGGCTCCCCTGAGATAGTGCTTGGGGTCTGCTACACCCCCCCCCCCCCGGATTCTATCTGGATATGGATAGAGACTGCTGGAAAAACTTCAATGATATAGTATCAGAGGGGGAGCCATAGTCTGGATGTGTAAAAAGCAGCAAAGAGTCCTGTGGCACCTTATAGACTAACAGGCATATTGGAGCATGAGCTTTCGTGGGTGAATACCCACTTCGTCATATGCATTTAATAGAAATTTCCAGAGGCAGGTATAAATATGCAGGCAAGAATCAGTCTGGAGATAACGAGGTTGTTAGTTCAATCAGGGAGGGTGAGGTCCTCTTCTAGCAGTTGAGGTGAGAACACCAAGGGAGCAGAAACTGCTTTTGTAGTTGGCAAGCCATTCACAGTCTTTGTTTAATCCTGAGCTGATGGTGTCAAATTTGCAGATGAACTGAAGCTCAGCAGTTTCTCTTTGAAGTCTGGTCCTGAAGTTTTTTTGCTGCAGGATGGCTACCTTTAAATCTGCTGTGGTGTGGCCAGGGAGGTTGAAGTGTCTCCTACAGGTTTTTATATATTGCCTTTCCTAATATCTGATTTGTGTCCATTTATCCTTTTCCGTAGGGACTGTCCAGTTTGGCCAATGTACATAGCAGAGGGGCATTGCTGGCACATGATGGCGTATATTACATTGGTGGACGTGCAGGTGAATGAACCAGTGATGGTGTGGCTGAGCTGGTTAGGTTCTGTGATGGTGTTGCTGGGCAGAGTTGGCATCGAGGTTTGTTGCATGGATTGGTTCCTGAGCTAGAGTTACTATGGTGCGGTGTGCAGTTACTGGTGAGAATATGCTTCAGGTTGGCAGGTTGTCTGTGAGCGAGGACTGGCCTGCCACCCAAGGCCTGTGAAAGCGAGGGATCATTGTCCAGGATGGGTTGTAGATCACTGATGATGCGCTGGAGGGGTTTTAGCTGGGAACTGTATGTGATGGCCAGTGGAGTCCTGTTGGTTTCTTTCTTGGGCCTGTCTTGCAGTAGGAGGCTTCTGGGTACACGTCTGGCTCTGTTGATCTGTTTCCTTATTTCCTCGTGCGGGTATCGTAGTTTTGACAACGTTTGGTGAAGATCTTGTAGGTGCTGGTCTCTGTCTGAGGGGTTGGAGCAGATACGGTTGTACCTCAGTGCTTGGCTGTAGACCAGGGGTCAGCAACCCACGGCACACGTGCCGAACACGGCACACAAGCCGATTTTGAGTGGCACGCAGCTGCCTGCCATGGTCCCGGCCCCCTGCCCCACTCAGCCCCCCCGCCCACCGCTCTCCCCTGCGGGGGCAGGAGGCAGAAGATTGGTTCTGCGGCAGCCAAGCTTCCCCCTCCCCTGCTTCTTCCCCCAGCGTGGTGCTTTCCTGCCCCCCCGTCCCTGCGCCGATCAGCTGATGGCCCTTGCCAGGGGGAGGGGGAAGAGCGGCAGCGTGTACACAGCTCCGTAGGGACGCAGCCTGGGGGAAGGGGGTGGAACAGGGCACATCCCTTCCAGCCCCCGGCCGTGAGCCGCTCTGGGCAGGGGGCTGGGAGCACCCCCACGAGCAGGGCCGGCTCCAGACCCCAGCGCGCCAAGCGCGCTCTTGGGGCGGCATTTTGCCGGGAGGGCGGCAGGCAGCTCCGCCGGACCTTCCGCAGGCAGGACTGCGGACAGTCCGCTGGTCCCGCGGCTCTGGGGAACCTCCCGCAGGCATGACTGCAAGAGGTCCCCCGGAGTTGCGGGACCGGCGACCGGCAGCGCGCCCCCTGCAGCATGCCGCCCTGCTTGGGGCGGCCAAATTCCTAGAGCCGCCCCTGCCCACAAGCCGAGCCTGTAGAATTTGGTATTGGAGAGTTGTCTGGCATCCTCCTTCTGGTAGACTCCTGAGGGTCACAATGACAGTCTGGACCTATACATAGAGTGCTTCCGCCGACACGCACAGGCAGAAATAGTGGAAAAACAGCATTGCTTGCCTCATAACCTAAGTCGTGCAGAACGCAATGCCATCCACAGCCTCAGATATAACCCTGACATGATAATCAAAGAGGCTGATAACGGAGGTGCTGTTGTCAGCATGAACTGATCTGACTACCAGAAGTCAAGAAAATCATTATTTATTGGGTGATTGTGAAACAATAACTCCACGATCCAAGGATTTTATTCAGTGACAGACCTGGAAACATACAAATTACAGAGCCAGCCACACTGAGTGGCATATGGGCAGCTGTTGCTGCCACAGCCAGAAATATCACAGCAAGACAAAGCATCCCTGCGATGCACATCCCATGCAGCCCCCTCCAGTGCCCAAAGCTCCTCATCGGCAGGTGGCTGGGAAATATTCTAGCTCGAAAATTAAGGTGGCTTTCTGAGGTGCTGGGACCTGCATGTCATATCCCAGCTGGTTCATGGGCCTGCTTACAAATCCACCTGAAAGGCTCAGTGCAGTTGACATCATTCCACGAATTCCGGTAGATTGGACGGATCTCAACACAGTCTTCTCTGCCTCCAATCCCCTGATGCCAGTTGTCTGGCTGGTTCTCCGCCCAGAACCTACGGATCAGAGTGTTAATGTCTCAGTGGAGAACCACAGCCAATTCCTGAGCTCAGTTCTGCTCTGTGGACTCTGTTGTTGGCAGGGCACCAAGACACCCAGCAATGACAAGGTGAAGCGATGCAGCCCCCGGCCACCCCTCAGAGTTCTCCACAGCTCTTCTGGCCATGGTAACGAAGGGCTTCTGACGGCCGGGGGTAGCAACTGCCCGGCGCCTGACAGGCCAGCAAAGAGCCAAAGTCAGTGTGTGGCTCCAAATGCTGAGCAGCAGCAACTCGGATCTCAGTGCCCAGAACCAGAGCAGGTGGCACAGCACGTCCCAGGCACCCCCGGGATGGGAACGCAGGAACGGGGAGAGAGGGCAGCGGGGGCCAGTCATTAACTTCTCCCTGGCCCTGCTTATGGGCCTCGCCCACAGCCCCCTGAGGTCACTGCACCGACTGCAGCTGGCTCCGGCCATGGCCCCGGCCCCACAGCCTCCCCGTGCCCAGCCTGACCGAGGGGAGCGCAATCCCAAGGGGAGCGGGAATCTGCCGCTCACTCCAGACTCCCCTGGCTGCAATGAGTTGACTTGGGGCCAGATCCTCAGCTGGTGTAAATCCCTGTGGTTCATTCAAGTCAATGCCGAGTTACCCAGGGGAGGCTCTGGCCCTGGGTCTCAGTGGGCACTGAACACACACTCCGGGTTGAGGCTCCTGCTCTAAGCAAAGGGGCATTAGCAGAAATTCCTGAGAGGATTCACTGCCGTCGTGGCAGCGCCCGGGGGCCTCCCTCAGGATCGGGCCCACTGTGCCGGGTGCTGCATAGACACCAGGGGCCGTACAGACGCTGCCCGAAAGAGCTTGTGACCAAACGTGTAATAAATAATCACTTCTCTCAAGCTTTACTCACCCCCTGCTTGCGTCTGCTCTGTATTCTGTGCCATCCGCCCAGCGCCAGCTGCCTTCTGTCTCCCGGTCGGTGAGTCCAATCCAGTGATTTTGTCCCTTGGTCTCGTTGGAGAGAAACACCTGCACAACACAGTTTGCAGCATGTGCAGGTCACCCAAGAGAGGCTGCAGGATGCAGCCGCAGCTGCCTGGGCTGAACAGATTTTGGGGGAGAGGAAAGGGCATCTGGTGGTGTGAGCAGGGCACTGGGCAGCGGGAGACGTGGTGTCCTGCCCCCAACACTGTCAGTGACTAGCTGGGAGACCCTGAGGGAGCCCTGGAGCAGCTCTGTGTCTGCGTCTGCATCTGTGTCACACCAGCCCCCTGCCCTTGCAGGAGGCAAAGCTCATAGCAGAGAACTGGGTGCAAAGTCTGTCCCTGCCGGATGGTTGGATTTTCCTCCTCCGAAAGTGCCACAGGGGCCTGGGGTGAGGGCTGCAGTGGGCACGTGGGGAGAGAGGATTCTCTGAGAGGTGCATGGCCCCTTGCACACAAGCCTTCCAGATACAGGCTTCTAGATTGTCCAGCAGGAGCTCAGGCCTGGGGAGAGGGATCAAAGGGGTCCTCACTGGGAAATGCCATTGGGTTTGCAGGAAATGCTACATGGTAAGTACGGAAAATCAGAAATGAGCCTGACTCCAAATCCCCCTCCCCCGGCACCCCAGACACTGGGAAGTCCAGATCCTGGCTCTGTTCCTCTGCCCCATCTCTGCTTTTCAACTGATGAGTGAAACTCTTGAGTCAGGTTCCAAGGCTTGGCATCCCTTGTGGGATAATTTGCCACAAGACACATCACAAATTCACAACCTCAGCTGCCACCTTCTATCTCCTTCTGGTGTGAAGCAAGGCACTGACCCATTGTCCAAGCCCCTAGGAGCTTCCTGCACTCACCTGTTCTGCATGGGAGGAGACAGAGGTCAGGTGTGAGTCCTGAGACACACAGAACCGCTCGGCCTCATCCCACGGCTTCTTTTCTTGTGAAAAGTAATAGAGGTTCCCACCGTAAAACCTCCAGTCCCTGGGGAGCTTTGTCAGTACGTAACCTAGGAGCAGAGACTGAGGTGAGAAGCCCGGGCTATCGTCACAGGGACACACACAGGGAGCCCAGAGATTCTAGTGCTGCATTTCCCTTCCCCTTCAGCTGCCCCCAGCCCAGGGAACTTCTGAGTGGGTGCTCCCATTAGGCTAACGAGGCCTAGGGTGTAATTTAACGCCACACCGATCACCATGGTGTGGGCCCAGGTGCAGCCACCGGTGATTTTCAATGGAAGAGAACTCGGGGCTGGAGAAAGTGGCTGCGTTGTCAGCCTGGGAACCTGAAATCCTCCGTTCATCGTCAGCACCAGCAGAAACGGCACCAGCCAGCACTGCAGCTAGTACTTATTGCAGCGACCTTGCACTGCTGCTCGCGCTGCACTGACATTATCCAGACGGATCTGGATTTCTCCATACGCTGCACTGACATTACCCAGCTGGGCTTTCAGCTTCTGGACTCCTGCCTGCGCTTCATCCAATAGCTGCAGACCTAGAAGAAAGTCACCGTGACGTCAGTGGAGATGCAGAACACTTGATTATCAGCACGTGTGGTAGAGCAGCACCTGCAGGCCCCTGTGTGCCGGGCGCGGTACGGACAGGAGGGGACCGTCCCTGCTCTCAACAGCTCACAGTCAAAATAGACGCAAGGTGGGAGAAATAAAGGATGATTTGCCTGCTGGGGAACTGAGGTGCAGGGAGAGGTGCCCAAGATCACACAGGAAGTTTGCAGCAGAGCTGGGAATTGACCCCAGCTTTCCTGAATTCTAGCCCTGTCCCCCCAATCTCCCCAGCCACCTCTTCCCAATTGCTCCCCCCTTGTGAGCTGCGAGTGGGTCCCCTGCAGCATGGGGCAGAGCTGGGGCTGCAAGAACATCCATGGCCCCGAGCCTTAGCCCCGGGCTCCAGGCCGGGATTTTGAACAGCCCAGCGTTCAGGCGAGTTCTGTGCCGGGGTTTAGTTCAGGCCCATTTTCTGACTGGACGCTGAATAACCTGATCCATGGACGGGTTTGTATGTGCAGCCCTGTGCCAGACAGACAGACAGTTCTGAGACGTGGCCACAAGGGGGCGCTCTGCCTCCAGCAATGGGAATGTGGCAGGTACCCAAATTATTGGAGCTGCACAGGGAGGGCTCCGGGACTGGGGGGCAAATGGAGACCCACGAGTGCAGCTCCACTGACGTCCTGCTTACACCAGGGTCGGAATTCGGCCCTGTGTGTCTCATGAGCTGCATCCGTCTTTCCCGCCAATGCAACCCTGACAATACAGGGGCCAAGGTGAAAACTATGGAGCGAAGGGAGCAACAGTGAAAGGACGGAAGATGGTGACCACTAGGCATCCTGCGCAGGAGCATAGGACGGATGCAGCCAGCCTGCCACTGCCAGGAAGGGAGCTAGGAGGGAGCCTGGAGCAGCCACCCGTCCCTGGGAACAGAGCCTCCGCTGGCAGAGGAAGGTGCAGAGCAGCAGCTCGTTAGACAGGGGACGGGACCACCTGGCAGGGAAGTGTATGGAGGGGAGCAGGAGGATGCCAAGCACCCACCATCCCTGTAGGCCGGAGAGTGCTCAGCATCCAGGCCAAGGGAGGGGAGCTGACCCACCCTGATGCCTAAGACCCTCATCCTGCGACTTACTGTCTGAACCCTTTGCTGACGCGTCCGAGGCGTCGTCAGGCTGCAGAGAGACTTGGAGCTTCTGCACCGCTTCTTCAACCGCTTGCAGCTTGCTCTGTGCCCGGAGATCTAGAAATCACACGTCTGCAGGTCAGCGACTGAACCGAACTGCGGCTGGAGACCAGCCACGCGCAGAGAAGGAACATGCTCCGAGCGCGAGGCTGTTCTCTATGACGTCTTTTATTTTAATCTTGGACAGCCTCCGAGGAGGGACACCGGCACAGCCAAGGCCCCGTTCGGGGCTCTCTCCTGGTGTATGTCACAGAGCAGTGACCTGGAGCGCCGGCTTCAGACTCATGAGAGGCGGCTCCCTCCTGCTCCTCGCCCGGGCCCGGCTGCCAGGGAGACTGGCTGAACGTGCTGGGGGGAGGCGCAGCGGGAGAAGGACAGAGCCCCCCGCAGGTAACTCTGTCAGGGCAGGGAGTGCATGGTGGCCCTGGGCTGGGCACGGGGGTCGCTGGGCAGAGGAGACACGTGGGGCGGTCACGTGTCCTCCCCTTTAGATTGTGGCTCCCCAGCACGGGGAGGCGCCAGTCGTCTTTGCCACTTACTGCCCCTAAGGAACAGGGGCTTGTCTCCCCTCTCCTCCAAGACCTCTCCACTCCAGCTCCCTGCTTTCAGCTGTTCGCTGGCTCCAGGGCAGGGACTCTTTGGCAGAGCAGGGAATTAACCCAGCAGTCTGAGCCCCCAGACAAGTGTCCAAACCACTGGGCCGTACGGTCTCTCCGTAGGGCATTTCAATGGTGCCATGAGGACGCCTGGGGCTGAGGCTCGTGCTGGTGATATGTGGTCAGGAAAGGACCCAGCGTGATCCTCAGAGCGCAGGTTGAGCATGTGATGCTCAGGCAGGATGAAGTTCACCCAGCCCATCCCTGACAGGTGGTTGTCTAACCTGTCCTGAAAAACCTCCCGTGATGGGGGTTCCACAGCCTCCCCAGATGACCTGTGCCAGTGCTGGGCCATCGTTAGACTTAGAAAGTTTGTGCCAGTATCAAACCAGCAGGGCAAGATCTTACAGCTCCATTCGAACTCCCTGGAGCAGGAGATTTATTTGGGTGGAAACGTGGTCGATATTCTGCTGAAATATGTTCCCCTCCCCCAGTCGACCCAGCTGGCCTGTATGGAAGTTGGCAAACGTTGGGCTTGGAGCTGCAGTTGAACTTACATAGAAGTGTCACAGCAAGGAGGGACATGGCCAGGGCCAGACCCAGGAGGAGAAGGACAGCAGTGACGATGATGCCCCCTGCCCCGTGCCGCCAAGGGACCGATGTCTTGGGAGGGTTTCCTTGAAGGAGAAGAAGAAACGTATCCATGGAAAGTTACAGCTCAAATGCCTCTGACTGAGGAAACTCCAACCCCCCAAATCCAATACATGCTCAGCCTCCTAGTCCCTGACTGTGGTTAACAGCAACAGTGGAATGAGGCCAAATAAGGTCAGAACCGACCCGAACTCGAATGAGAAAAGTGACCCTCCCGAAATCAGGAGTGACTCTAGTGCCAGGCAGGCGTCCTGTGAGAGAGATCTGGGAGCAGGATTTCCCCCCTGCCTAAGCATTTCTTGAGAGGGACGTTTAGGGCTTGTGAATTCCAGGCCCAAAGGAGTGAGAAACTGAACCTGAAACAACTTGTGAAATATGAACTCAACGAGGCAGTGAAATGAGGGGAAATGATTCTTTGCAGGAGAAAAGTGGGGCTGACAGCAGCAGTGTGCTCAGAAGGGCTTTTCTACAGCATCCCTGTCTGATAACCCATCCCCAGGATGCTGGGCTCCTCCCTGCAAGGCAGCCAAGGGGCGAATCACAGGGCAAAGCCCGAAGACTGTGTCTCCCCTGCACATTAAAGGGAGAAGACTAGAGCTGCATTCGAGCCAGGATCTATGTGTAGACAGAAGTAAGTGTGCTCGGTGTGCTCTGGATTTGGTCCCCCTAAGGTGAACGGCAGCTGCTTGGAGACGCAAGACTGTCAGATTCTCCTCTACCTGAAAGTCTCAGCCTGCCGCACCACCTCCCTGTCTGATCTGGGCCTCAGCAATTAGCTCCACCGCTCCCCCATGGGGTGTGGTTCCTGGAACCAGCAAACAACACTCAGATGCCCAGATAATCCCCTTACATTGCAGAAGTGGCTTCTCCCACGCTAACCAAAGGGTGAAGCTGCCTCTCACTAATGTACTGAGTTTACAGTTCTCAGCCTTTCCTGAAACAGATTCTGGGAGGAGCTTCTCTGTCACTGAGCGCAGACTACATTTTTCCTTATGTTTTCATAGAATCACAGAATATCAGGGTTGGAAGGGACCTCAGGAGGGTCCTAACCCTAACCCTAACCCTAACCCTAATCCAACCCCCTGCTCAAAGCAGGGCCAATCCCCAACTAAATCATCCCAGCCAGGGCTTTGTCAAGCCGGGCCTTAAAAACCTCTAAGGAAGGAGATTCCACCACCTCCCTAGGTAACCCATTCCAGTGCTTCACCACCCCCCTAGTGAAATACTGTTTCCTAATATCCAACCTAGACCTCCCCCACTGCAACTTGAGACCATCGCTCCTTGTTCTGCCATCTGCCACCACTGAGAACAGTCTAGATCCACCTGTGATGAAGGGGAACTGCAAAAAACGGCTGCCCCAAAAGCAGAACTACGCGGCCTCAAAAAAAAAAAATGCCCAGCCATGGTGCAGGCCTTTAGAAAGCTGCAGCACAACTCCCCTGCACCCTTCCCAGGTCAATAGTCCCCTCTCAGCATTCACAGAACACAGCCGGAACATTCCCACTTCCTCACACCTGCCTGGGCAGACTCGCGTGGGAAGCGCACAAAGGGGCATATGCTACATGCTCCCAGAAGAGACCCAGGAGGTGAAGCCGTGTGAGCTTCTTGCCCTGAAGACAGTCTGCTCCATGGGAGAGGAGGCTCCCCAAAGTCCTGACTGGCTTTGTGGGGAGCAGTTCCAGAGCATCGCCCGGGGACTCCGTAACACCGTCCTCTTTGGAACCCCCTTTCAGAGAGTTGAAAGCAGCTACCAAATCCCCCCTCATTCTTCTCTTCTGCAGACTAAACAATCCCAGTTCCCTCAGCCTCTCCTCGTAAGTCATGTGCTCCAGCCCCCTAATCATTTTTGTTGCCCTCCGCTGGACTCTTTCCAATTTTTCCACATCTTTCTTGTAGTGTGGGGCCCAAAACTGGACACAGTACTCCAGATGAGGCCTCACCAATGCCGAATATAGGGGAATGACCATGATCCTCGATCTGCTGGCAATGCTCCTACTTATACAGCCCAAAATGCCGTTAGCCTTCTTGGCAACCAGGGCACACTGCTGACTCATAGCCAGCTTTTTCTTTGTCGCTGCAGAGAGCCTAGCTGAGCTCGGTGCTTAGCTGCAGCTGCCTACTGAACCTCACATCCTCACCCACAGACTCCACTTTCGTCAGCCCCGTCTCCCTGCCTGTCTCCTGACCCTTCCTGGGCGTCTTTCATGTGTTCAATCCAGAACAGCTGGATTGCACTGAAACCAAAGGGGATAAACAACCCCTGGAGCAGGCCCTTGTCCAGCTGACACCTGCACAACCAAACATAAGAATGTAAGAACGGCCAGACTGGGTCAGACCAAAGGTCCATCTACCCCAGCATCCTGTCTGCTGACAGTGACCAGTGCCAGGTGCCCCAGAGGGAATGAACAGAACAGGGAATCCATCTCCAGTTGCCCATTCCCAGCTTCTGGCAAAGAGACTAGGGACACCATCCCTGCCCATCCTGGCTAATAGCCAATGATGGACCTGTCCTCCATGAACTTATCTAGGAACTCTGTTATGGTCCTGGCCTTCACAATATCCCCTGACAATATTGTATTGACAATATCCCCACAGGTTAACTGTGAAGAAATACTTCCTTTTGTTTGTTTTGTTTGTTTGTTTTAAACCTTCACTTGGTGACCCCTAGTTCTTGTGTTATGAGAAGGAGTAAATAACACTTCCTTATTTACTTTCTCCACACCAGTCATGATTTTATAGATCTCAGTCACATCTCCCCTTAGTCGTCTCTTTTCCAAGCTGAAAAGTCCCAGTTTTATTAATCTCTCCTCATATGGCAGCTGTTCCATACCCCTAATCCCTTTTCTGAACCTTTTCCAATTCCAATATATCTGTTTTGAGATGGGGCAACCACATCTGCAGGCAGTATTCAAGACGTGGGTGTACCGTGGATTTATATAGAGGCAATAGGATATTTTCTGTCCCTTTCTTAATGATTCCGAACATTCTGTTCGCTTTTTTGAAGCCACTGCACATTGAGTGGATGTTTTCAGAGAACTGTCCATAGTGACTCCAAGATCCCTCTCTTGAGTGGAAACAGCTAATTCAGACCCCATCGTGTTATAAGTATAGTTGGGATTATGTTTTCCAATGTGCGTTACTTAGCATTAATCAACATTGAATTTCATTTGCCATTTTATTGCCTAGTCACCCAGCCAAAGCCCTGAGAGGGGCCCCTTGTGCTGGGAGCTTTAGGAAAACAGCCTGGTCCTTATCTCAGCACTTCCAGCTCCATTTGCTCCTTGTCCTTGGAGGAACAGGTTCCCTTCCCTCCCCATCCCCGAGCCCTGGGGAAAACCCTTGTCTGCTAACACAGCTACATCTCCCTGCCCCTGCTCACGGTTAGACGCGTGTGCTCGGGCAGGGAAGGGGCAGAGGGTAAGGAAAGGAGGTGTCACTGTGAAATGGGGGGATGAGAGGGAGCTGGTCCCCAGAGATGGGGGCTGTGAGGATTCGACCCTGGTGATCTCCTCCTGGGAGAGGCTGATGGTGGCAGTGAGCTGGGGAGGGGGAGCCTGGCTGGCTTTTATGGCCAGCCCATGGCACTGCGCTGCCCGGCAGGAGGCTGGGATGCTGGGCAGGGACTCCCATCTCTCCCCCTGTGCCCTTCTCCCATTGGGGACTGGCAGGGGAGAGAACGCACTGGGAAGCACTGACCGAGCACCCTCGCCCACTGCCCGTGGTGCTGTCTGGCCAGCACAAGGCTGAGCTCTGGGTTCATGGTCAGTGGAGCAAGCGATCGCTGCCCAGGATGCTCTGCAGAGACCACAAAGCCAAGGAGAGGCCAGCGGGAGTCCAGGGTCTGGTGCAGCCTCTTGTGTTTACCTTTGGGCTGGGGAGCAGCTTCCGTCATCTGCATGTTCGCATAGATATTGTCCCTGGCCATTGTCCTGCCTTCGCGCTGAGCCGAGCCCCTGATCACTGGCCTGTGGGTCCTTTCTTCAGCCTGCTGGGTTAGAGTCTCCCTCTGACAGCAGCCCTGGCCCAGAAATAGAAATGGGAAGTGATGCCGGGTGGTTGGATGAGGGAAGGAGGGGTAGTGGGAGGACTGGAGATAAGAGATGGTTGCACGGGGGAGGGAGGTGGAGGGGGGAGGGCATGGAGGGGAGAGACGGGTTGATGAGGGAAGGAGGCGTGAGGGAAGCGGATGACAGCGCTCTGTCGGCAGCGCCTGGCCATAGGTGCTGGATCTAGGGGGGCTGCCGCACCCCCTGGCTGGAGGCGGTTTCCATCACATGCAGGGTTACAGTTCGGTTCAGTGGCTCTCAGCACCCCACTATTCACATTGTTCCAGCCCCCTGGGCCCAGCCTTTCATGGCCCCCTCTTGCGGGTGGGGCTCTGGCGAGAGCGTAAAGGCATCATCCCCGTGCGCGGTGCGTGCGGTTGGCTGTCGGAGGTCGTGCAGCAGAGGGGCTGGGCCTGGGGCAGCCTGGGCCCTCTCCCCTCCTGGGATACCCCCAGCTCCGCCCAGCCATGGCATCCTGCTCTGTGTCCTGGGCCCACTTGTGTTGTGGGGCCTCCAGCGTCATCCCGCTGAAGCACGGTGAGGGGCAGGCTGGGGGCAGTGTGGGGCCAGGCCTGTGTCCTGCTCCTTGCCTCCGGACCATCACCTCTCCCCCCCGACCATGGCACCCTGGGCAGTCACCCACATTGCCCGGCCCGAAGGCCGGCCCTATCCTGGGGCATCCACGACTGTCCAAATCTGCATCTTTTTCCTATGTGTGACCATCCACGGGTGGGAGTTCTGCTGGCCAAAGAGACAGACCCTGCTCACTGCTCCGGCGGTAACATGGGATGAGAGGGGGCACGTGTGGAATCAAAGGTTAGCGTGTTACACAAGCACTCCTGGTGAGTACGAGCAGCACTGGTACAAGCAGCCAAGAGGGCACACACCCAGCGATACACAAACGTTGGTGGCTGAACGCCGACATGACTTTGTAGCGTAGACACGGCCTCAGTCGCCATCTCTGGGGCTGTACAGGAGGTTTCCAGGAAGGACAAGCAGCCTTGCTGGCTTTTTCCTCTCCACTGATCACTCCCAGTTTGTCAAGTTTTGCTGGGAAACTTCCCCAGCCAGGCTGAGTTCGCCCTCCAGCTCCCTAGGTGAGACCAGGCCCCACATGCTCAGCTCTGCTCTGGCTGCTAGTCCAGGGCTGCTGCCTGCTGGGAGGTGTCTGGGCGCTGGGCTAGGAGACGACAGTTTGGATGTTAGTGTAGTTGTGTAACCTGCACCTTGAGCCCTGCACCCCTTTGTGGGGAGGGGAAATCCTGGGACCGACGCAGCCTGACTCCTGCCTGAGGAGGATCCCGGCCAGCAGAGACCAGCCCCTCTGCAGTGACCGAGGGGTCCAGAGGCAGCTCTGACCCTGAGGATCATTCATGGAGTTTGTGAGGGCACCATCTGTTAGTTAATCATTCAGGGAAATTGTTTTGGGGATCCCCTAATCCCTGAACTGTGTCCTCAAGCCAGGGATTAAGGGTTTGCGGATTTTATAACCTGCTGCTTATTAAACCTGTGGAGGGACTTACCACCTCCTCCCACTTGTGAGTCCTTTGTGTTGTACTGAACCCAGCCAGCCACACGGCTAAACCACTGCAGAGACGATCTTGTGGTCATAGGTCATCAAAGGCCCCAACAAAGTGCGGTACCGACGGGACACTGATCTTACATTTCATACATCAGGTCCCGTGACGTGACTGGGGAAAGTCACGGGTATTAGCAGTGTTTTACCCTGTTATGATATGTTTGTCTCCTGTTTAATACAATTACTGTGTTGAATACATTGTATGTGTTTGTGTTATTTCTTGGGAGTCTCCAACGATCTGGCAAGTAAGTGGGAGTTCCCCTGTGGTAAGAATTTTCCGCCCAAGCTGCCCTGGTGACCCTGCCAGGAAGGAGCAAGGGGGGTGGAGGCACCGCCAAATAAATTCCTAGGGGAAAATAAAGAAGATTCACCCTGCTGAGGGGGTGGCGGGATCCAGGAGAACCCAGACCTGTCCATCAACTCCTGTAAGCCAACTGGCATTAAAGAAGGTGACCAGGTGGAGCGGGGGCGCTACATGGGAATTGCTGCTGGCCAGATGGGGCTTTGGACTGGTGTTTGCTGAGGAGATTCTGAGGTGCTGGGTGGGGACGGAGAGGCCGCCATTCTCCTCAGGCCCCGGAGAGTCCAGAGGGGGGACACATACATTTGGAGCCTCCCCCCTCCCACAGAGACTGGGACATGATCAGTGTGAGGTCAGAGGGGAATGCTCGGAAGGTGTGGCCCAAACTCCACACGTGAGTGTTGTGTTGTTACCTTGCACTGAAGTACATGCAACAGCAACAGCACCGGGAGTCTCTGTAAGGAACCCCACAGATTTACTGCAGGACCGCGCTGCTGAGGGGACTGAAAAGTGTCCCGCATACTGTCTGTGAGGGGCTGTGTGTGTGTTAAACGTTCGCTCACTAAGAAATTGTCTGGGACTCTCTGAGCTGACTGGCAGCTGTCGTTAACCCCTACAGGCAGGGGCTGGTACCGTAGCTCTGAGCTTCAATTCTGTGCAATACTTTTCTTTTTTAAAGCCCTGAAAAGACAGAGCTCAGGCCTGCGCTTCAGCCGGGAGTTGTGCTGAGGGGCAGGGAAGGGGGTGTCACAGTTACACATAATTCTGCCTCCGCCTCCCCCAGCCCATTGCATCTCTGTGCCCTGCTGCAGCATCGCCACTGGCCCAGCACGGCCTGACTCCTGGCAGCGGCTTCCCCCTCCCCTGCCAGGTGGGTGGTGTCAGGGGCGGGCTGGCCTTTTAGGGGATTTGGGTTAAGCCCCATCAGTGTGCAGTTAGCCCCCACCCCAGTGATGGTTTGGGAAGCTGGCTGGATCAGACATCACGTGATGGTAGCCTGGGGTAGGGGCAGGGCTGCTTGTAAAATGGAGCCTGCTGTCTCACAGAGGGGAGACAAGGGGCTCGGAAAGACATAGGGGGCTGGTGGGTGAGGCCCAGAACCTTGCAAGGGGCTGGTAGAGCTCCCTCACTCAGGGAGAGCTGGTGCCTGGTGCCCTGATAGATGGGTAAAGGGCAGAAAGAGACCTGTGGAGGATCCAGAGGGGATCCTGGGAGCACCTTCCCCCACACCAGCCAGAGGGAAAGGCCTGGCTGGAGCTACCTGAGTGAGGGCCAGGAGCCAACCCTTAAGGCCTGGTCATCACTGCAGAAGAGGGACATTAACTCAGAGACTCATAAAACCATCAAGTTAGAAGAGACCACAAGGGTTGTCTAGTCTAACCTTGCCAAGCTGCCAGGTTTGCTGTGTCTAAACCATCCCAGACAGTCAGAGAGCCTTTGAAACCCTCCAGTGAAGGAGCTTCCACAACCTCTGTCATAAACAGTTAGTTAAGGGTTAAGGTTTTTTTTCTACCTGTAAAGGGTTAACAAGCAGTATCTGTGGACACCTGACCAGAGGACCAATCAGGGACAAGATATTTTCAAATCCCTGTGGAGGGAAGTTTTTTTTTCTGAGAAGGTTGATCAGTAGTTGGAAGAGGGGTTGGATTGGTAGGATCATGCTGCTTAGTCTTTTCTAATTCCAGAGCCTGCCGGTGGGCCTCCCTCTGGATCTCCATTTCTCTGTCTTTTAACTGCATTTGTCTCATGTGCTCAGCCTCCTTGGCTTTGTGGTCCGCTTCTTGTTTCTCCATCTCCCTCTTGTGGGCAGCTTCCTCCTTGACCATTTCTACCCTCATTAGTTCTATTTGCAACCTAGCAAGTTCCAGTTTGTCAGCTGTTTCACTGCCACTCATGATTGTGTGTCTTCTGGTGCTGGCCACACCCCTCTGCAGTCAGTGATATTTCTGGGTGGTTTGGTAGTGCTGGTCACACCCCTCTGCAGTCAGTGATCTGTCTGTGTTGCTTGCTTCAGTTCCTAACCCTGTCTATCATTGACTAAACAAAGAAAAATCAAATGTATTGTTTTGCAAATTGTGTTCTGCGGGAATGACTGTGCTTTTGACTGAGAAAGAAAAAAAAATTTCCCCCTCCTCCCAAGAGCAAGACAAACCGGTTTAACCAGTGTCTCTCGCCCTTGCTAAGTAGCTCTCAGTATGGGGTCTCCTGAAAGAAAGGCTTGTCAGAAAACCTTACCCCTCCTTTTCCTCCAAGGTGCTTTTTGAAGCAACCAGAAAGAAAACAAAAAGAAAAAATCCTTCTCTAACAAAGTATGTCAGAGGACTGTATTTCCTCCAGCTAAACCTAGCTGAAAAACTGCTCCAAAAAACAATCTCCCCCTCCTTGCTCCCAAGAAGGTGGAAAACCTGTCTTGCAACTCTCTCTCTCTCTCTCTCTCTCTCTCTCTCTCTCTCTCTCTCTCTCGCAATTGCTAAGTACCCTCTCAGCAGGGTGTTCCTTGTAACAAAAGGCTGGTTAGAAAAACTGTATTCCCTTCAGCCAACCTAGCTGAAACTCCTTCTAACCCTGAAAGCTGCTTTAAAACTCGCTTTTGGTAGAAAAGCCTTGCCTCTGTATGGCTCCAAATGCTGTTAAGTGGACTGATGAGTGTCAGAAAGCCTTTACCCAGCTTAAGGCGACGCTCATGTCTGACCCTGTGTTAAGGGCCCCGGACTTTGACAAACCCTTCCTAGTAACCACCGATGCATCTGAACGTGGGGTAGGAGCAGTTCTAATGCAGGAAGGACGGGATCACAACTTCCATCCTGTCGTATTTCTCAGCAAAAAACTGTCTGAGAGGGAAAGCCACTGGTCCATCAGTGAGAAAGAATGTTACGCCATTGTGTATGCCCTGGAAAAGCTACGACCATACGTTTGGGGACGGCGGTTCCAGCTACAAACCGACCATGCTGCGCTAAAGTGGCTTCATACTAACAAGGGAAACAACAAGAAACTTCTCCGCTGGAGCTTAGCTCTCCAAGACTTTGATTTTGAAATTCAGCACATTTCAGGAACTTCCAACAAAGTTGCTGATGCACTCTCTCGTGAAAGTTTCCCAGAATCAAGTGGTTAAAAAGTGTTCTTCACATGTTTACATGCTTAGTAGTATATGTAATACTGCATGTGTTTTAGTAATCTGTTTATTTTACAGTTCTAGGAGGAAATCACTGCCAGTGGTTCCCACTGTTGGCGATTTGGGGGGCGTGTCATAAACAGTTAGTTAAGGGTTAAGGTTTTTTTTTCTACCTGTAAAGGGTTAACAAGCAGTACCTGTGGACACCTGACCAGAGGACCAATCAGGGACAAGATATTTTCAAATCCTGTGGAGGGAAGTTTTTTTCTGTTCTTTGTTCTCTTAGAGAGTCTCTCTTGGGAGTTGAGGGAGTCCAGACATCTTAATCAAGTCCTCCCAGGTTTCTGCAATAAATTCTTCTATTCAAGCTAGTGAGTATTTCTGTATTTGCAATTCTGTGTTTTGCTATAGAATTTCTTGAATTCTGTACTGTTATTGCTTTTACTGAGAAAGAAAGGAGGGGGAATTCTCTCCAGAGACTGATAAGTTTAGATCCTGTGTAATGTTCCATCTTGGTTACAGAGACAGTTACTTTCTTTTTAGTCTTTAATACATCTTTTCTGTAAAGGACTTGGTTGATCTTTCCTTGGGTGGATTCTCAGGGAAAAGGGAGGAGGGAGGCATCCCTCTGTAGTTGGATCCCGGTATCTCTCCTAGGGAAGGGAGGGGGGAGGAAGCAGGGGAGAATGGTTTATTTCTCCTGAGTGTAAGAACTCCATGGATTTGGGGCTCTTGGGATCCCCAAGGATTTTGGGGAAGGACTGTGTCCCAATACACGTACCTTATTGGGTGGTGGCAGCTTTTACCAGATCTAAACTAGGATTTAAGTTTAGATAAATTCATGCAGGTCCCCATCTTGGAACCCAACAGCTCTAAGTGGGGGTGAGACCTATGACAACCTCTCTAGGCATCTGTTCCATTGTCCTCCTATTGTTACAGTGAGGAAGTTTGTCCTGGGATTTAATCTCGATCTGCTGTGCTGTAGTTTGAACTCATTGCCCGTCGTCCTGCCATCTGTGGCAAAAGAGAACAACTTTTCTCCATCTTTCTTATGTCAATCTTTCAAGTGTTTGAAGCCTGCTGTCATATCCCCCCTTAGTCTCCTCTTTTCCAAACCAAAATACCCAGTTCCTTCAGTCTTTGCTGAGATGACTTGCATTGCATTCCATCCCTCTGACTATCTGTGTCCACCTCTGGATACTCTCCAGTTTCTCTACATCCTCTCTATACATTGGTGACCAGAATTGGACACAGTACTCCAGCTGAGGCCTACCCAGCACTGAGTAGAGTGTTACTGTCACCTCCTGTGACTTGCATGCGAGGCCTCTGTTATTGCAACTTAAAACTGCATTTGCTTTTTCTGCAACAGCATCGCATTGCTGACTCATGTTGAGGTTGGGATCCACCACAACTCCCCGATCCTTCTCAGCTGTGCTGCTGCCAAACCAGCTTCCCCCCATTCTGTATTTTTGCATTTGGTTGTTCTTCCCTATGTGTAGCACATAATGTTTGTTTTGTTGAATTTCATGTTGTTGTCTATAGCCCAGTTCTCCAACTTTGCAAGATCCCTCTGAATTTTAGCTTTATCCTCCAAAGTGTTGCAACCCTTCCCTCCTAGCCTTGTGTCATCTGCAGACTCTATCCGTGTGCTCTCCATACCTACACTCAGTGTATGGGGAGATTTTGGCAAACCAGTGAAGTGCCTGAAACCAATCTGGCTTAGTGCTAAAAGCAGGGCGTAAAGTGGTTATGCAGCAGGCTTAGCTTGACCACGGAAGGAGAGGATGGGGGTTTGGGTGCCACAGAAAGGGCAGCTTGACCCCATGTCCTTCCTGATAAGAACTGTGTTGAAGTTGCTGATGCAGGCAATTTAGAGGAGCAGGATGTGCCCTCAAGAATGTGTGTGACAGGGTCTCAAGGCTGCAAACTCTGGGAAAAACCCACACCTGGTTATTCCATAATCAGAAGGAAGCCTCTTGCTGGGCCATTGGAATTGCTTGCTGAACAAGTTTTCTTTAAGGGACATGTCATTGTGTTATAAATAAGGGGAAAAACTTTGAGGTAGGGGGACTCTTCAGGACTGGTCTCTCCCTCGGGATGCATCTTGTGTTCCCCACCGGCAGACAGGCTGCCGCTGTGCCACTTGAGAGCCACACTCAGCCAGGAGAGGGGGAAGAAATTCTGGATCCTTTGTGGTTTTGTTGTTATTGTTTTTTTTGTTTTTGGTAACAAAATAGCAGATAAGAGCTGTAGTAAAAGAAATAAGGAAAAAAGACAGTGCCTCTCTGGAGCAACAGCAGGGGTGAGGTGCACGCAAAAAAAGAGGCAACATTAGAAACACTGAGCCTTAAGGTGGCTCTGAGTAATCAGATTGTACTTTGATGAAGGTCCATGAAAACTCTGTGAGCACAAAAGAAACAGTTACACCTTATGTAAAAGTTGATATGGTTAATATAATGTTATAGAAGTAAAACTATGAAAGGAAGGTGCATTTTTCCCCAGGACATGTTCACTGTATATTGTAGAAGGGGTAAAAGAAATGCAAACAAAACATGCTACTTAATTAAAATCCTATTAGAGCTCTAAAGGGAGCCACAATAGGTTGTGTTTTCTTTTTCAGCTGGCTGGGTGTTCTGGAAACAGGAGGTGAAAGTAAAAAGAAATCAAAACTCGGGTGGAAGTTGATTTTGTCCCTTTTAAGACAAGGTCTCTGAGCTGCTGATGGCTTTGGAGGCAAAAGCAAGCCAGAAAGCGTCTGTGTTAATGCAAATCACCTAACTGATAGAGGAAAGAGAGAACTGTCCATAAATGGCACTACAAAGGAGCTGTAGATAATGAATATGCCTGGTCAGCAAACAAACTACCTGAAACCAAAAGGCTCAAATTATAACCCTCCAGAGGAAGGTGGAAAATGAAGTCAAACCTAAAAATATGAGAGGGAAAGGTTAACCCCAAGTAGGAAAAAATATCCTTTTTCTGTGTGTATGCAGTGCTGAAATCTGAAGACAGGTACGAAAGGGGTCTGCTTATATGCATGATACCCCTACCTTTTAATTCACCAAAACCCCAAGGATATAATTACATTAAAAAGCCTATGCAAAGATTTCAAGAGAACATTGAACACACTGGCCTCAAAAACAAATTGTCTAAATAAAAGACATGGTATAACAAGATACTTTTAATAGACTTGATCTTAATATTAAACACTGGGATAAATTTAAAGTTAATAAGTACCCCTGTAACAATGTATAGTGTATATGATTTTTGGAAAAACCTTTAAGGTCATATGGTATTGATGCTTCTCAGCTATTACCTGTGAACACACTTAAAGCTTAGCACAGCAGAGAAACATTGCAAACTTGGTCTGGTGTATAAGAAGGCAAACCGAGGTGCACCACCTCATGAATGTAATGACTGAACAAGGACTCCTCGTTGTTTTTGCTGATACAGACTAACATGGCTACCACTCTGGAACCTGTCACCATGCAAGGCACTGAATTCAGCCGTGTGAAGTGGAAATCCATCAACTTCATGAAAAAACTCGTGCAGATACAGACAGACATCATCTTCCTTTCCAAACACAAAGAAATGGACATAATACCAAAGGACTGAAGGTAAAGAATCCATTACAATCAACACACCACACAGACTATGGTGAGAGATTGTGCCACACTCTCAAAGAAACTGCGGAACCACCTGATCAACATCCTATACAGCAAACCAGAGAGGAACAAGAATGAACTATTATCTCCTTAGACTGACCTCACCCTTGGTAAAGCAACCCCCATCCTGTCACGTATTTATACCTGCTCCTGTATTTTTCACTTCATGCATCTGAGGGAGTGGGCTCTAGCCCACAAAAGCTTATGCCCAAATAAATGTGTTAGTCTCTAAGGTGCCACAAGGACTCCTCATTGTTTATGCTGATACAGACTAACATGGCTGCCTCTCTGAAACCGGTGGGATAAGAATTCCACCTAAACCCTTAAAAGGTAGGAGCCACTGAAACCTGGCCTGCCTATAGAACAAAACCACAGGAACGTATGGGGGTAATTCCTCTTTGTTGCCAGCAATCAGCAAGGATATTTGTAAAAGGAAGGGATGTTTTAAGCAATAATCTGCCACCCCAAAAGGGGTAGAAATACATACTTTTTGTCTTTCAGAAAATCAGGAAAAGCTGGTACCAGCTGAGGAGCAACCCAGAATACCATGGATCTATTGTTGCGACAAAGATTGTGTCTTGTGTTTTATGTTTTATGTTTTGTCTTGTGTTGTTTGTCTTGTTGCTACCATTGTTCTGTACTGTGTTACAATAAAAAAGAAAATACTGCATTAGGCAGAAAAGGCTTAACAACCATTTTAACTGTATTTCCAGAAACCAATGTTGCAGAAGGGTGGAGGTCAAGAAACATCAGCCTGTTAACAGGGAAACATCCTGAGGGGTGGTAAAGGCACATTTAAAGGCAAAATATGCATGAGATACAGGGTTTATCTGTTGGGGGGAATAAAAGGATGAATATAAAAAAAAATTTAAGGCACAGAGTGAAATTACCAAGGGAAAAAGAGTATGGAAAAACATTGGTTACTCAATGACTAAGACTTGCCAATTGTTACTTCTTAGTCAACTTGCAGCATGCAAGCCCAGCTGAATGCACCTGGGTGTCGTATGACACTGGATGTAAGGAAAGAAAAGCCATTGCCACACCTTCCCTGATTACTATAAGGGGCAGTACAGTAACGGCCCAGTGAAGGCAGAGCTGCCCTAATACTATCTCAATGTGAACTACTGAAGGTTATTGGAGTTCCCTGGCAGCCGGGGCGGTGGGCAGCCTACAGAAAAGGACCCCAAGAAATGCATTGAACTGCTTTGGGTGGAACTGGGTTAGAAGTTGGAGTGCTGGATGCTACTAGCATAGAAGTATTGGCAAACAAACCAAGTTATGTTCATAAAGTAAATCATAATCTGTATGAGAATAAATGTTTCTGTCATATTGTAGCAGATGTGAGTTTGACTTTCATGTACCCGAATTTCAATATAGTCAGTTAAAAGTGTCTTATACTTTGTATTCTATTGTAACACCTGTACCTCTTGGAATGGATTTAACTGCCTTACAGACATTGCTTGTACACCCTGATTTACAGAACCAGCTAGATACTGCAAAACAGGAAGGACGCAGAGTCATGGTCACCGTGCATCAGAATGCCGATGAAATTAAACAGGTATTTGCCAGAATTGGCCAAGACCTGTCACACCACTGGTGGGAAGTGTTATTGGGATGGTCCCCCACTGGCACATCCTGAATTTGGCCCTACACCCCATCATAGTAATCTTGGGGTCCCAGTTAGTAGTGGTTTTTGTTACCAGCCAAATGACATGCTGGACCTGGCGCAAAATCCAGCAGTTGCAAGTCCCCCGACAGATAAGTCAGTGGCTACTGCCACCGGCACTCGTACTCCCGGGAAAGGAGGTTAAAACGATCACTTGTCAGCTGCTATGCTGGTGTGCTAAGTATGGGATGCCAACAAGAAGATAATTTGCTCAGTTTCTGTTAAGAGCCTTGAGCTTTCGTTGGATCTCAAGGCAGGTACATCCGGAAAAGGTGTGGTGGCGAGGATGTAAAGGCCCCCTTGGGTGAAAGGTGACCTTTAAAGAGGGGAACTGTATGGGGAGATTTTGGCAAACCAGTAAAGTGCCTGAAACCACTATGGCTTATTGCTAAAAGCAACCAAGTCAGCAGGCTGTAAAGTGGCCATGCAGCAGACTTAGCTTAACCAAGGCAGGAGGGGAGGGGGTTTTGGGTGCCACAGAAAGGGCACTTAACCCCATGTCCTTCCTGAGAAGAATTGTGTTGAAGTTGCTGATGCATGCATTTTAGAGGAGCAGGATGTGCCCTCAGGAACGTGTCTGACAGGCTCTCAAGGCTGCTAACTCTGGGAAAAAGCCACACCTGGTTAATCCATAATTAGAAGGAAGCCTCTTGCTGGACCATTGAAATTGCTTGCTGAACAAGTTTTCTTTAAGGGACATGTCGTTGTATTATAAATAAGGGTGAAAAGTTTGAGGTAGTGGGACTCTTTGTGATGTCCTGTTGTGCCAGCCATCTAGCAGTCGGACAGTCACGTCTCCCCTGATTTATTTACTGACACCACCTCGCACAGAGTAAACGTTACCAAGAGCTTTCGGTTGAAAGAACCCCGGGTAACACCAGGTCATTACTGAAGTTGTTAAACAACACTGGATCTAGAACTTGAGTTAACAAACTTGAGGTAAAATCCTAGTGAAGACAAGGCAGTGTGTAGTTTTCATATGAGTTGTTAGCAGGTCAAGTTAAAGCCTGTGGAAGTGCCTAATAACTAACGTGACAAATATGACCTACCTTGTCTCCATGACGTTTTAGCTTGAATTAAGGGCAAACCTTTCTTCCCATCCAGATGAGACCATCCAGAGCTCAGGAGCGCTGCAGGGGACTGCTTAGCATGGCGAGAAAGACTTTCAGTTAATATTAGAATCTTTTGGTTAAACCCAAATGACAAAATCTCCTGCCACACAGAGTACAAAGAGATCCCGAATGCATGTTATCTTGACGTTAACACTAGGCTGGGGCGGAACTTGGTTTTAACAGGAACCCCCCCTTTCCTCCTCTGAAAATATTTCTCACGTTGGCTGAGGATGGAAGCTATCTTAGAAAAACCTCCCGATGCAGTAGGGCTGGGTTCTGCCCTGCTAATCCACACTGGGTTATACCGTCCTCCACAAGCAGCCTCACTCATTTGAAGGGGACCAGCTGCAAATTAAAGGATTTCTCATATTGAGTAAAATTGGCAGAATCTCACCCTCTGGCTTGGTCTACACTACAGAATTAGACACTGCGGGTTTCAAAGTTAAAACCAAAGCCATGAGAGTGTTGAAGAATAGTCACTATGTCAAATGTTATCGATTCCAGGATTTGGAATGCCGGAGTGAGAGGTTCTGAGAGCAGGGCTGCTTCATGGCCCAATTCTCCTATACACTTAGCCAAATATTGCTGACCCACAGCATTAAGTACCCCCAAACTAGCTCCCATTTGCCTAATAAGATTGCTCCCAAATCTCGCTTCTTCCTCTTGATTACTGAAGAAGTTGGAGGCAACACTCCCTTAAGCCACACTCTCCCCCACAAAAGCAGCAGAGAGATATAATGGGCACAAGGGGCACACAGTGTGGCAATCGATAATTGAGTTTGCATGATTGTTTTACAGAGTATTGCAGATTTATCATCAGATTTCTAGTTATATCCTTCTTTACCACAAATGGTCCTACTTGGTACCTGGAGGGTGATGTCATTACTTGCATCTCTCCCAACCCTAAGTTCGAAAGGAGCTTCAAATGTCCATTCTCCGTAATGGTTCAGGGAAAAATTCAATGTCAATGTATTAGAACATAACGTAGCAAACTGAATATTAACATCTTCAACTGGACAAAATTTATATTTAATTTACTCTGTCTTGGAAATATCATAGTTAAACTCATGGTAAGTACAATTCAAGTTCAGCACCATGACATCATGATTAGGCCATTTTACATGGATATTCCCAGATTTTATCAGAGCATCTTGATGATGCATTATGAGAGACAAAGATATTTCTCCAGGTGATACCACAGATGGGGATATGACATTTAGTAAAGTGCATCTTGTGAGGTCCCTAGAAGAGTTAGAAAAAGTCTTTGTGCCATACACATTCTGGGAGAGATTAGTGTATAGGGCCAAACCCCTGGGTTGAATTCTGCAGATGTTTGGTGACAGCTGGACAGCACAATCCCTTTGATTTACATGCAGATAACGTGGCCCATTCCTTTTCCTCATCTCTTATTTCTCTTCCAAATCTCATCCCTTTTCTTAGCCCTATGCCTCTGTTCTTCTTGGTCTTGCTGTAGCTCTCCATCCACGTCTCCAATCCCAATGCAAGGCGTCAGAGCAAAGACTGAGGGAAATGGGCACGTTTGGTTAGGAAAAGAGGAGATTAAGGGGCGATCTGATAGCAGTCTTCAGACACTTGAAAGATTCCCTCCCCATGCTGAACTCTGGAGTACAGATGTGGGCACCCCCATGAAAGACCCCGTAAGTTTATATTTCACCAGCTTAGATACAAAACTTCCCCAAGGCACTAATTCCTTTTCTTGTCCTTGGACGGTATTGCTGCCACCCCCAAGTGATTTAAACAAATATTCAGGGAGGGACCACGTGGAGCCCTATCCCCCGAAAAAATATCCCCCCAAGCCCCTTCAGCCCCTCTCCTGCGGGGCTTGAGAATAATATACCAACCAATCGGTTAACAAACTGAGCACAGGCCAACCCCTATGGAGTTTAGGACATTAAAAATTAATTAGGTTCTTAAAAGAAGAATTTTATTTTTAAAAAAACAAAAGAATGTCACCTGCAAAAATCAGGATGGAAGGAACTTTTTACAGGGTAATAAAAAGATTTAAAAGACAGAAAATTCCCCTATAGGCTCAAATTCAAAGGTACAAAAAAAAAACCCAACCAGGAATAAAATTGCCTCTTAGCATAGGGAAAATTCAGAAGCTAAAACAAAAGATAATCTAACACATTTCCTTGCTATAACTTACAATTTCTGTAATTTTAGATGCATCACTTCAGGATCTTTTGGGAGCTGGTTTACCTGCTTGGTCTCTCTCTCTGTCCTGAGAGGGAACCAAAAAAACAGAGCATCAACAAAACCTTCCTCGCCCCACCCCGATTTGAAAGTACCTTCTTTCCACTTTGGTCCTTCTGGTCAGGTGCCAACTAGGTAATTGAACTGATTAAAGCCTTACAGGTAAGTGATCCAGTATCTCTGGCCAGGAGGGATTTTTGTTACTGCACACATGAGGGTTGTTACCCTTCCCTTTATATTTATAATAGTTATCATAAAAAAAGATGGAGAAAAGTTGTTAGTAGTACGCGGCTCGATAGTATTCATTACCATGTATTTTGGCAGGTTTCCATGCCCCCTTTAGGGCTAATGTCCTGCCCTCCATTCCCATTTCCGTTGGTGTCGACATTTGGCGCCATCGGCTATTTTTTTTTAAGGTTTGAATGGGGGAATGTTGCATGCTTGTGCTTTGGTACATTTGGTTGATTATTTAGAGAAAAAGGTTGAAAGAATAGAGTGAGAGAACAAAGAAAATAAAGGTTTTTGTTTTTAAAGGGTTAGTTTGAAAGAATAGAGGCAAGTTATTAAAGAAAACAAAGATTTCTGGTGAGGCTGAGAAAGGAGAGATTATTTTAAAGGTCTAGTTTGGCATTATATTAAAGAATAAAAAATTTTGAGATAAGTTTAAAAGGTGTATTAAATACAAGGTTAGGTTAAGAAAAGAGCATTTAGAAAGAGTTAAATAAAAGAGAAACGTATAAAGGTAGGTTAAAAGAGAGAACAAGGTAAGGAAAGGGAAAAGAAAGCCCGTTTTGCAAAAGTCAAAGATAGACAGCACGTGGTTGAGTCAGGGAGAGAGATCTTACCTTTGTGGCTGTCCCTGGGGAAAGAGGCAGCTCCCAAGGCTCACAACCCCTCAGGACAGTTATCTCTGCCTCTGGAGCTCACCAATCAGATGCTGTTCTACAGTTGTGTCATAAAATACATTTTCCTGAACCAGTCCTATAGACCCAAGATTTTTAAACACGAGCCATCTCCCTCCCCTTCCTCACAACCCTCCACCCTTAACTGCTTCTTAGCTAAAAAAGCAGACCCCAAGCATCTTTCCCACCATGTAGCACATTTACAAAGGTGTGTTAATAAGGTTAAAACCATAAGCCCTTACTAACTAAGAGTTTTTAAAAGCTTTCCCCCTATGTTTTAGACCAACATTGGTCATTTTTTAGTGAGGACAATTTGAAATATTATGCTTTTGCAGCAAAGCTGCTGTTAACAAAAACAGCCTCTGTGAGCCAGTGGATCAGAGATAAGAAGGCTGCTTCCTCCCCCACTTTTTAACAAATACAAGTGAAAGTTATATTAAGTTTTGTAAAAGAAAAAACACTTTAAAAGACAAGCCTATATCAAGACAGAGCCCTTTATTTAACATTTTTAAATGTGTGTTTCAATTAAAAAAATGAGCATGCAGCAACACCCTAGAGTGAAAACCACAGAACCTTAGTAACAGCCAGTTTATATTCTCCTTATTCTGTAAATCAGTGGTGTTGTATCCTTGGGGCAGCCGGTGTAGGAAGCAATCACTTGAGGCCAGAGAGCAGACAGCTAATCAAAACCTCCATTTTATTTACAGAGACAGAGAGCTCACTCAGCCGGTTGAAACCGGCTGAGCTATCCCTTAATAGTCTAACTCAGTTGCCATAGTAACAAAACCCATGACAACCAAATACACAACATATTCCTCCCCCCCTAATAAGAACGTCCCCTAAATAAAACACACACTAAACTAGAGAAGGAGGGTAGACTGCCTCCATTCCCGGCTAAACCCTGGGGATTATTTTGCCCCATAACCATGGGTTCGCCCTAACTAAAGATCCAGCTGATGAGGAGGCCTTCTGTCTCTAGGTGGATTACGGCGAACTTCTGGTGTTGTTGCACCCGAAAGTACTAGGGGCTCAGGGTCCGCAGCACGAATAGGTGAGGAGGTGGTATCAGCTCGTGCTGGGCAAAGGGGTATCTCAGCTGCCGGCAGTAATGGAGGAGAACAGTCAGGAACAGGTGACTCATGATTCGGTGTCTCACCAGGAGGGGTGAAGTCAGACCCCTCAACTGCAGATGGGTCCTGAAGACTGGCATGACCTGGCAACAGCTGATCTACATGTCGCCGCCAGGTAAGATTCTCTGCAGTCCGGACTGTATAGGAAACAGGTCCTGTTTGAGTGATGACTGTGGCCGGGACCCATTTAGCTCTGGAAGTATAATTCCGAGCCAAAACTGGCTGTCCTGGGCTAAAGGTTCAGTCTTTTGCTCTGGGTGCCCGTCTGATGACTTGATATTGCTGCTGATGTTGCACAGTTTGTCTGGGTTCAGAAGGTTTCAGCAGATCAAAGCAAGTGCGCAGCTGTCGTCCCATCATTAGAAAGGCTGGGGAAGCCTGGGTCGTAGCATGAGGTGTGTTTCTATAGGAAAGTAAGAAGGTATCCAGACGCTTTTGAATGGAGTGTTGTCCCTTTGCTGATTTCAAAGCGTTTTTCATTGTCTGCACAAATCTTTCAGCTAATCCGTTGGTGGACGGATGATATGGTGCTGACATGATGTGGTGTATCCCATTTGCCTTCATAAAATTTTGAAACTCCTGAGAGACGCTCACAAGTTGTTCTGGCAGACCAAAACGACTAAAGAGTCCTCGTAGTTTTGGATAGTACTCTCTGCAGAAGTGGACTGCATTATAGAGACTTCTGGCCATTTAGAATGGGCATCTACTGCCACCAAGAACATGCTTCCTTCAAGAAGGCCAGCAAAGTCAACGTGAATACGTTGCCACGGGTTTTCAGGCCAGTCCCATGGGTGTAGGGGTGCCCACTGGGGTGCATTTCTTACACCCTGACATGACATACAAGCTTTTGCCTTCTCTTCAATAGCACTGTCCAATCTAGGCCACCAAAAATAGCTTCGTGCAATTTCCTTCATGCGCACTATTCCACAGTGACCGGAATGTAGCTGTTCTAACATCTGTGATCTCAGGGGTGGTGGAATAATGACACGCCTCCCCCACAACAAACAACCAGATTGGACCGATAACTCCGTCCGCCTGGACATGTAGGGAACAAGGTCGGGTGAGACCGGAGAGGTTTGTCGAGATTTTCCATGCATCACCAGGTCCATAACTTGGGATAATACTGGGTCAACGCGGGTTGCCTTCTTTATCTGAGCAGCAGTGATGGGTGTATTATCTACCTGTTCAAAGTAGAAGATTTCCTTTTGGGCACTATCTTGATGTTTGACCGGTAAATGCAACCTTGAGAGGCCATCTGCATTGCCCTGCAGAGTGGATTTCGATATTTGATTTCATATGTGTGTGCAGAAAGTATCAATGCCCAACGTTGCATACGACTAGCAGCTAATGGGGAATGCCTGTGTAGGGTCCAAAATTGATGTCAGAGGTCGATGGTCTGTAAGAAGAGTAAACTTTCGCCCAAACAGGTACTGATGAAACTTCCTAATTCCAAAAACAATTCCTAATGCCTCACGTTCGATTTGGGCGTAGTTAGTTTCTGCTTTGCTTAGAGTGCGTGAAGCAAAGCAATAGGTCTTTCTTCTCCCGAAGGCATAATGTGTGACACGACCGCTCCCACTCCATAAGGAAGCATCGCAGGCCAATTGCAGTGGTAAGGATGGATCAAAGTGCGTTAGAACTTCAGAATTTAACAATGCATCCTTAGCTTTGTTAAATGCAACATCACAGGCTTCAGTCCACTTCCAGGCCTTGTTCTGCCCAAGGAGCTCATGAAGTGGTTTTAGCAGTGTGGCTAACTGTGAGATGAACTTTTCATAATAGTTCAGTAGTCCTAGAAATGAGCGTAGCTGGCTTACATTTCGAGATGGGGGAGCCTCCACAAGAGCTTTAACTTTTGCAGGGCCTTATGAAGACCTGCAGAATCGATGATGTGTCCCAAATATTCAACAGAGGGCTTGAAGAATTCACACTTGTCTTTGCGAACTTGTAGGCCATACTCTTCCAGTCTTTGTAGGGTAGCCTCTAAATTCTTTAAGTGATCCTCGTCATTTCTTCCAGTGACCAGGATATCATCCAGATAGCACTGAACTCCTGACAAGCCACACAAGATCTGGTCCATAGCCCTCTGGAACAGGGCGGGAGCCGATGTGATTCCGAAGGGTAGGCGACACTATCGATAAAGCCCCTTATGAATCAGAATAGTCAACAGCTCTTGGGACTTTTCATCGACGTGCATCTGTAAATATGCTTGACTCAGATCAATCTTACTGAACTTTTGTCCCCCAGCCAGGCCTGCGAAGAGGTCATCGATGCGGGGAAGCGGGTATTGCTCTGCACACAACACTGGGTTGACAGTGACTTTAAAATCACCGCAAATCCGGAGAGAGCCATCTTTCTTCACGATTGGAACGATAGGAGTGGCCCATGAGCTATGGGTAACTGGTATTAGGACTCCATTGGTGACCAGGCGCTCCAGGTCTGCTTCAACTTTTGGCCTGATGGCATATGGCACAGTTCGGGCTTTCAGATATTTTGGTGGACTGTCAGGTTTAATGTTCAATGTCACAGTGATTCCCTTCATACTTCCCAAATCATCTCCAAAAACAGCGGCATGTTTCCTTAGTATAGGGGTTAGACTGGTTTCTTCTTTAGTCATCCGGTGCACTTCTACCCAGTTCAGTTGAATCTTCCCAAGCCAAGACCTACCCATTAAGGCTGGGTAGTTACCTCTCACCACAAATAGTGGCAATTTAGCCGCCTGTCCATTGAGCTCCACCTTAACATCAATAGTGCCCAACATGGGCACAGCTTCACCTGTATACGTCTTCAGAACAGTTTTTGTTGCCTTAAGCGGAAGATGCTGTAGCTTTTCCTTATACACAGTCTCCGGAACCAGCGAGACAGCTGCACGGTGTCTAGTTCCATGCGTATAGGTTTGCCCTCCAATAAGGGGGTTACCCAGTATTCATGTGAGCCCGCTGCCAAAGACAAAACATGCAGTGGCACTTCCTCTTGTGAGGAGGTGTCACCTTGATCATCCTGGGTCTGCTCTAGGGTATGCAAGGTTCCTCTTTTTGTCGGCCAGACCACAGGCCTCTTTTTCTTTTGTTTACAGGCATACTCAATGTGTCCCTTTTTGCCACAGTGTCGACACACCAGGTCCTTACACCAGCATTCTGATGCCTGGTGACCCAGCTTACCACAGCGGTAACATTCCTGACTCTGCACCGTTTTGTGGGTCAGTTCTTGTGACACTTTTGCACCCTAGGGATGCACCGATGTATTGTGCCTCCCTTGTAGCCAGTTCCATGGAGACAGCAATATCAACAGCCTTCTGTAATGTAAGCTGAGCCTCTGTCAGTAGGCGCTTCCGTATAGCTTCACTGCAGAGGCCACACACACTAACGTGTCACGCAGGGCATCATTTAACATCTCTTTAAATTCACAGTGTTCTGCTAGCTTTTTTAAAATGGCTACAAATTGTACAACTGTTTCATCTTCCTTTTGGTCTCTTTTGTGGAACCTATATCTTTCAGCAATTACCAGTGGTTTTGGGGAGAAATGAGACCCCAGGATTTCCACAATGTCACTGTAAGATTTAGTCTCAGGCTTAACAGGGTGTAATAAGCTGCGTAGCAGAGAGTAGGTTTTAGCCCCTACAACAGTTAAGAATATTGGCACCTTCTTCACTTCTGTAATGTCATTTGCAATACCAAAAAGCTCAAAACGCTCAGTATACACATGCCACTGCTCTGTATTCTCATCAAAAGGCTCCAGGGGCCTGGTCAGAGTAGCCATGATTTTTAGTTTCACTTTCACAGTCAGTGCAACAAGCAGCTTTTTTTCTTTGTTTGGTCTTTACCTTGACTTCTACTTCCTTCTGTTACTGGAGCAGCACCAGGATCCCATCCTCATCGCCAGTGTTGTATCCTTGGGGCAGCCGGTGTAGGAAGCAATCACTTGAGGCCAGAGAGCAGACAGCTAACCAAAACCTCCATTTTATTTACAGAGACAGAGAGCTCACTCAGCTGGTTGAAACCGGCTGAGCTATCCTAATAGTCTAACTCAGTTGCCATAGTAACAAAACCCATGACAACCAAATACACAACAAGTGGATCAAAGAGAAGTTTATTTTCCTCCCCACTTTTTAACAAATCCATGTGAAAGTTAGATTAAGTTTTCATTTTCTTAGGACTTTTAGATTGAAATTTTCTGTTGCATTATCAGAATGTCTGTTTTTAAATGTTTGCAACCCGTGTGCTGAGACACAGGAACAAGCTCCTGTGTTTGGTTGGGTCCATAGATTTTATGAAAATAATACATCCCAGGCTGGAGCTGTGGCGTTCTCTACATTTTAAAGCAGATCAGACTAGTAAGGCTGCCAGTGATCCACGCACGATAGTCTGCCTTAGCAATGCGCTAGGGTCGCCCCTTCGGTTTGCTTGGTTTTTTACACAGACGTCTTTCCTAGCCTTTTAAACACTGTTACAGTTGTAAGAAATGGTGAGATTGCAGTGAAAGACACTTGGTGAAAGTTATAACAAGTATTTTACTCCATTTACTGATAGTAAAAGACAAAAGCCGTCGCTTTGTAACCGCATGAAGCCTATCTGAAGAACACCCCACCCCTTGACATTCCCCCTTTATCTGTCGGTTTGATGATTTCATCTAAAATGCCATTTGGGTCCTCGGCCTCTGTCACTTTCTCCACCAATTCTGCCCCTAGAGCTAAATGTTCCTGGGTTAAACAGAGGCACTGCAGTGCGTATCCCAGCGTGATGATGATATTTAACACACTCTCCAGACACAAACTACCGCTAATTTCGTTAATTTTACAGTTTACAGTCCTGGTGCCTCTGACCAGGGCATCTATGGGGCACCCAGGACAATCCTCAGTTTGTTTCTCTCTCAGGCAGTGTTTGATGATTCCGTGCACAGCTGCTCGCACCATTGCACGCATCGCGGTTTTACGGTTATGAACTCGCACAGGCTTAATACCGAATTTCCCCCTCAGCTTTAGATAGTACAGGCCTATAGAATAAGCATCCCCCTCTGTTTCGGCATTCTGTTGAGCATCTGCTGTTGGGTCTGGGCCACAACAGACTGGGCCCAATCCGCTCGGCCCTTCGGAGCTGTCGGTGTCCAGAACCGCCAAGTCCTCTGAAGAACCATCGCTCAGCTGCTGAAAAATGTACAGTAAGAACTACGTGTGAGGCATCTTTGTACTTTGTCACAGCATGCAGCTTTTAAAACCTTTACAACCTTTTGGACCCCTTCCATATTCAGCTTTTAAAACAACAAACGACAACAAATGCAGCATGTCTCTGTGCAGGCTTGATCCAAAAGGCTCTAGCCAACCGAGCACCAGTGATCGGGTCCCTGCCAAACCGTCCCTTGAACATTCTTACATACAATGTACCAGTGCCTCTTCTCTGTACAGCCCTTTTTTTGATTGTTTGGGTTCTCCTCGCCAGGGTCCGGAGTCTCAAACAAGTCTTGGTCCGCGGTCTGGCCTTGTGTTTCTCCACCGCGTTGTTCTTTTGGGTACAGGCTGTGACGATGCTGTTCTGGCGGGACCCAACTGAGAGTGCCAATTCAGGACCAATTGCTTAAACAAGGCAGTTACAGCCCAAGGCTGGGGTTTTTCCACCTCTAAGGCAAACCAAACCAGCCAGAAAAAGGGGACTTTGGTTTCACCCCATTGGCTAACCACAAGTCACACAAGCAATTTCCTTAGACACTCCAGTCTCCCAGTATCACCACCCATTCCACTCGTCCTGGGGATGAATGGTTATGAAAACCAACACCCCAATAAAGAAAATGGTTCTCTCGATCCCAAAGAATCAAGCCCCAGACCCAGGTCAAAATACAAATCAGGTCTTACCCAAAAATCACACTGTTGCCAGTCCTTTAGAATCTAAAATCTAAAGGTTTATTCATAAAAGGAAAAAGGTAGAGATGAGAGCTAGAATTGGTTAAATGGAATCAATTACATACAGTAATGGCAAAGTTCTTAGTTCAGGCTTGTAGCAGTGATAGAATAAACTGCAGGTTCAAATCAAGTCTCTAGAACATCCCCAGCTGGGATGGGTCATCAGTCCTTTGTGCAGAGCTTCAGTTTCTAGCAAAGTCCTTCCAGAGGTAAGAAGTAGGATTGAAGACCAGATGGAGATGAGGCATCAGCCTTTTATAGGCTTTTATAGGTGTAAGAACCTCTTTGTTCTTACTGTGGAAAATTACAGCAAAATGGAGTCTGGAGTCACATGGGCCAGTCCCTGCTTACTTTGCGGAGTTACAAGGCTTATCTGCCTTCTCTCAATGGGTCAATTGTGTAGCTGATGGTCCTTAATGGGCCCTCAAGCAGGCTAGGCAGAGCTAACACCAAATTGTCTGGCATGTCTCCCAGAAGCACAACATAAGTTTGAAGTACAGACAGTACAGAGCCAATACTCATAACTTCAACTACAAAATGATAGACAGACATACAGACAGCATAATCATAACCAGCAACCCATACCCTGGTCTTAGACACCTTATATGACCCCCTTTACATAAGATGTAGTGTCACTACAGGACCTTGGTTGCAACCATGTTCTATATGGTCCCAGATTATATCAATAATGTCACATGGGCATCATTAGCTATCCCTGTTTCCCCGCTCCCATGACCCATCTCAAACACTCTTCAGGTCCCATAGCAGCGATCATATAATGTCTCTCCATGAGAGACTTGACTGCCAGTGTTGGCCAGTGCCTTCTAGGTGCAGCCATCTTTCATCATCAGACCTGTTTAAATAGAAGCTCCTCCTTATCTTATCTAGTCTCTGATCCACTGGCTCACAGATGCTGTTTTTGCTCACAGGGGCTTTGCTGAAGAAGCACGTGTCATGGAGTGTAGGGGAGAGAGGGCCCTGCACCCCCCACTTCCTGCAATTCTCCGTATCTCTCAGTTACCCAGACGGTAAAACAGCAGGTTTATTAGACGACAGGAATGCAGTACAAAACAGCGCTTGTAGGTACAGAAAACAGGACCCCTCAGTGAGGTCCATCTTGGGGGGCAAGGAGCACAGACCCGGTTCTCGGCCTCCTCCATTTCCCCAGCCAGCTCCAAACTCAAACTCCCTCCAGCCGGCCCACCCCCCCACACACCCCCACCCCTTCTCCCGCCTTTGTCCAGCTTCCTGGACAGAAGGTGTCATCTGGCCCCAACCACCTCCTGGGCTCAGGTTACATGCTCATGTATCATCCCTCATGAAAGTCACACTCTGATGTCCCACCACCATCCAGCACCAATGCAGACAGTACCAGTAAATCCCCCACACAACGTTACCATGTCAATACTCCCCACTCACTACTCCGTCACACCACACTGCTTCAAATTGTCTTTACTAAAAAATGGCCGACCTTAGTCTAAAACAGAGGGGAAAACTTTTTTATCACTATAAATTACTTCTATAAACAGGTTCTCTGTGTTTTTAACACTGGGATGTCTCTGCACGCTCACTTTTTATTGAAATGCATGTTCAAATGTGCTAAATAAGGGACGTATCTTCATATAGGCTTGTCTTTTAAAAGTGTTTATTCCTTTAAAAGACTTCATATATCTTTCACTTCTATTTGTTAAAAAGTGGGAAACAGCAATCTTCTTCTCTTGGATCCACTGGCTCACAGACGCTGTTTTTGCTGCTGCTTCAAATTGTCCTCACTAAAAGCATAGGGAAAAGCTTTTAAAACTTTTTGTTAGCAAGGGTTTGTGGCTTTAACCCTGGGGTGTTTCTGCATGCTCATTTTTTATCAAAACACAAGCAAAAGTGTTAAATAAAGGGCTGTCTCTTCACATACACTAGTCTTTTCAAGTGATTATTCCTTTACAAAACTTAATATCACTATTACATGCTTATGTTAAAAGTGGGGAAAGCTGCCTTCTTATCTCTGATCCACTGACTCACCAGATGCTATTTTTGCTCACAGCGGCTTTGCTGCCTTTTCAAATTGTCCTCACTGAAAAATGACCAATGTTAGTCTAAAACATAATGGAAAACTTTTAAAAACTGTTTGTTACTAAGGGCTTATGGTTTTAACCTTTATTAAAGCCCCTATGTAAAAGGGCAACATGGCGGGAAAGATGCTTGGGATCTGTTTTTTTAGTTAAGAATAAGGCAGTTAAGGGGGTGGGGGAGGGAGATGGCTCTTGTTTAAAAACCTTAGGACTGTCGCATTGGTTCAGGAAAATGTATTTTATCACCCAGCTGTAGAACAGCATCTGATTGGTCCGATCCAAAGGTGGCGACAACTATCCTGAGGGGCTGTGAACCTGGGAAGTTGCCTCTTTCTTCAGGAACAGTCGGAAGGGTAAGATCTCGCTCACTCTCTCTCTGACTCAACCACGTGCTGTTTATCTTTGCCATTTACAAAGGGGCTTTCTTTTCCCTTTTCTTGCCCTGTTCTCTCTTTCAACCTACCTTTATACATTTCTCTTTTATTTATCTCTTTTTAAATGCTCTTTTCTTAACCTATCCTGGTATTTAATAGTTTAAATGGTTCTTTCTTAACCAACCTTTAAATTTTTACCATGAGCTTACTAAATAGTCTCTGCCTTAGTAAATGCCCTGTTTTGCCATGTGTTCTTTTTTAACCTATTTTTCAATATTATTTAATATTTTTAAATGCTCTTTCTTAACCTACCCTTATATTTAATACACCTTTTACATTTCTTTCAAATATTTTTATTCTTTAATAACATACTAAACTAGCCCTTGCGTCTATTCTTCCAAACTATCCCTTTAAAAACAAAAATCTCTTTCTATTCTTTAATAACACGTCAAACTATGCCTTTAAAATCATCTCTTCTTACTAAACCTAACCAAACAATCTTTCTTTCCTTTTTCCCCCCTCTAACACTTACCAAAGCTTTCTTTTATTAATCTTTAAACTCTCTCTCTCTCTCTCTTCTTTCAACCTTTTTCTCTAAACAATCTATCAAATGTTTCAGAGCACAAACACGCAACATTCCCCCTATACAAACAATAAATCATCAAACTTTTTTTTTCAAAATGGCCAATCGCACCAAACCTTCACAACAAAAGAAACGAGAACGGAGGGCGGGACATAAGTTCTAAATGGGGTGTGGAAACCGGTTAAAAATACATGGTGATGAATACTAACGAGGTATATACTACTCACAACCCAGCCTGTTCATGGGCCTGCTTACAAATCCACCTGAAAAGCAGAGTGCAGTTGGCATCATTCCACCATTTCAGCTTCCTTGTGCTCAACACAGACTTCTCTGCCTCCTGATGCCAGTTGTCTGATTGATTCTCCGCCCAGAACCTACAGATCAGAGTGTTAATGTCTCCGTGGAGAACCACAGCCAATTCCTGAGCTCAGTTATGCTCTGCGGACTCTGTTGTTGGCAGGGGACCAAGACACCCAGCAATGACGCGGTGAAGCGATGCACCCCCCGGCCACCCCTCAGAGTTCTCCACAGCTCTTGTGGCCATGGTAACGAAGGGCTTCTGACGGCCGGGGGTAGCAACTGCCCTGCGCCTGACAGGCCAGCAAAGAGCCAAAGTCAGTGTGTGGCTCCAAATGCTGAGCAGCAGCAACTCGGATCTCAGTGCCCAGAACCAGAGCAGGTGGCACAGCACATCCCAGGCACCCCCGGGATGGGAACGCAGGAACGGGGAGAGAGGGCAGCGGGGGCCAGTCATTAACTTCTCCCTGGCCCTGCTTATGGGCCTCGCCCACAGCCCCCTGAGGTCACTGCACCGACTGCAGCTGGCTCCGGCCATGGCCCCGGCCCCACAGCCTCCCCGTGCCCAGCCTGACCGAGGGGAGAGCGCAGCGCAATCCCAAGGAGAGCGGGAACCTGCCTCATCCCACGACTTCCTTTCTTGTGAAAAGTAATAGAGGTTCCCACCGTAAAACCTCCAGCCCCTGGGGAGCTTTGTCAGCACATCACCCAGGAGCAGATACTGAGGTGAGATGCCCGGGGACACACGCAGGGAACTCAGGGTTTCTAGTGCTTCATTTCCCCTGCCCTTCAGCTGTCCAAAGCCCAGGGAGCTTCTGAATAAGAATCACAATAAGAAACTTTTGTGGCCACATGATGGATCCCAAAGAGCGCTGCAGAAAGCCGACACCACGGGGTCACTCCCCCAGCACTGAAATGCAGCTGCATCTGGGCTGGAGCATGGGCGCTGGTCCCAGTGCAGAGCAGCACGGCTGTAATGGGAAAGGGGAGACTCACTGTTCAGCTGAGCTGGCAGGGGGAATTTAGGAGGGGGAATGTAGCTGCCCAAGGTGGAAGATCTCCCGGTTCAGTATCAACAATTTTCAATGATCATAAGTGGTGAAGGTCTCGGGTCTTTTGCACTTTGGCACCTCCCACAACACCCTGCCGGGGGCACTGGCTCAGAGATGGCTCTGAAAGTAACGCCCCATACGCTGAAATGCCAGAGTCACTTTCTGCCTGTGACCTGACGGGTTTGGAGCATCTAAGAAGAGCTGACAGCTGAGTGCTCCCATTAGGCTAACGACGCCTATGGCGTAATTTAACTCCACACGGTGTGGGTCCAGGTGCAGCAACCGGTGATTTTTAATGGAAGAGAACTCGGTGCTGGAGAAAGGCGCTGCGCTGTGAGCCTGGGAGCCGAAATCCTCCGTTCATCTTCAGCACCAGCAGAAACAGCACCAGCCAGCACTGCAGCTAGTACTTAACATAGGAACATAAGAAAGGCCGTATCGGGTCAGACCAAAGGTCCATCTAGCCCAGTATCTGTCTACCGATAGTGGCCAATGCCAGGTGCCCCTGAGGGAGTGAACCTAACAGGCAATGATCAAGTGATCTCTCTCCTACCATCCATCTCCATCCTCTGACGAACAGAGTCTAGGGACACCATTCTTACCCATACTGGCTAATAGCCATTTATGGACTTAGCCACCATGAATTTATCCAGTCCCCTTTTAAACATCGTTATAGTCCTAGCCTTCACAACCTCCTCAGGTAAGGAGTTCCACAAGTTGACTGTGCCCTGCGTGAAGAAGAACTTCCTTTTATTTGTTTTAAACCTGCTGCCTATTAATTTCATTTGGTGACCCCTAGTTCTTGTATTATGGGAATAAGTAAATAACTTTTCCTTATCCACTTTCTCAACATCACTCATGATTTTATATACCTCTATCATGTCCCCCCTTAGTCTCCTCTTTTCCAAACTGAAGAGTCCTAGCCTGTTTAATCTTTCCTCATATGGGACCCTCTCTAAACCCCTAATCATTTTAGTTGCTCTTTTCTGAACCTTTTCTAGTGCTAGAATATCTTTTTTGAGGTGAGGAGACCACATCTGTACACAGTATTCGAGATGTGGGCGTACCATGGATTTATATAAGGGCAATAATATATTCTCAGTCTTATTCTCTATCCCCTTTTAATGATTCCTAACATCCTGTTTGCTTTTTGACCGCCTCTGCACACTGCGTGACATCTTCAGAGAACTATCCACGATAACTCCAAGATCTTTTTCCTGACTCATTGTAGCTAAATTAGCCCCCATCGTGTTGTATGTATAGTTGGGGTTATTTTTTCCAATGTGCATTACTTTACATTTATCCACATGAAATTTCATTTGCCATTTTGTTGCCCAATCACTTAGTTTTGTGAGATCTTTTTGAAGTTCTTCACAATCTGCTTTGGTCTTAACTATCTTGAGTAGTTTAGTATCATCTGCAAACTTTGCCACCTCACTGTTTACCCCTTTCTCCAGATCATTTATGAATAAATTGAATAGGATTGGTCCCAGGACTGACCCTTGGGAACACCACTAGTTACCCCTCTCCATTCTGAGAATTTACCATTAATTCCTTCCCTTTGTTCCCCGTCCTTTAACCAGTTCTCAATCCATGAAAGGACCTTTCCTTTTATCCCATGACAGCTTAATTTACGTAAGAGCCTTTGGTGAGGGACCTTGTCAAAGGCTTTCTGGAAATCTAAGTACACTATATCCACCGGATCCCCCCTGTCCACATGTTTGTTGACCCCTTCAAAGAACTCTAATAGATAAGTTAGACACGATTTCCCTTTACAGAAACCATGTTGACTATTGCTCAAGAGTTTATGTTTTTCTATGTGTCTGACAATTTTATTCTTTACTATTGTTTCAACTAATTTGCCCGGTACCGACGTTAGACTTACCAGTCTGTAATTGCCAGGATCACCCCTAGAGCCCTTTTTAAATATTGGCGTTACATTAGCTAACTTCCAGTCATTGGGTACCGAAGCCGATTTAAAGGACAGGTTACAAACCTTAGTTAATAGTTCCGCAACTTCACATTTGAGTTCTTTCAGAACTCTTGGGTGAATGCCATCTGGTCCCGGTGACTTGTTAATGTTGAGTTTATCAATTAATTCCAAAACCTCCTCTAGTGACACTTCAATCTGTGACAGTTCCTCAGATTTGTCACCTACAAAAGCCAGCTCAGGTTTGGGAATCTCCCTAACATCCTCAGCCGTAAAGACTGAAGCAAAGAATCCATTTAGTTTCTCCGCAATGACTTTATCGTCTTTAAGCGCTCCTTTTGTATTTTCATCGTCAAGGGGCCCCACTGGTTGTTTAGCAGGCTTCCTGCTTCTGATGTACTTAAAAAACATTTTGTTATTACCTTTGGAGTTTTTGGCTAGCCGTTCTTCAAACTCCTCTTTGGCTTTTCTTATTACACTCTTGCACTTAAGTTGGCAGTGTTTGTGCTCCTTTCTATTTGCCTCACTGGGATTTGACTTCCACTTTTTAAAGGAAGTCTTTTTATCTCTCACTGCTTCTTTTACATGGTTGTTAAACTACGGTGGCTCTTTTTTAGTTCTTTTACTTTTTTTCTTAATTTGGGGTATACATTGAAGTTGGGCCTCTATTATGGTGTCTTTAAAAAGGGCCCACCCAACTTGCAGGGATTTCACTTTAGTCACTGTACCTTTTAACTTTTGTCTAACTAACCCCCTCATTTTTGTATAGTTCCCCCTTTTGAAATTAAAGGCCACAGTGTTGGGCAGTTGAGATGTTCTTCCCACCACAGGGATGTTGAATGCTATTGTATTATGGTCACTATTTCCAAGCGGTCCTGCTATAGTTACCTCTTGGACCAGCTCCTGCGCTCCACTCAGGATTAAATCTAGAGTCGCCTCTCCCCTTGTGGGTTCCCGTACCAGCTGCTCCATGAAGCAGTCATTTAAAGTATCGAGAAATTTTATCTCTGCATTTCGTCCTGAAGTGAAATGTTCCCAGTCAATATGGGGATAATTGAAATCCCCCACTATTATTGGGTTCTTAATTTTGATAGCCTCTCTAATTTCCCTTAGCATTTCATCATCACTATTACTGCCCTGGTCAGGTGGTCGATAATAGATCCCTACTGTTATATTTATACTAGAGCATGAAATTTCTATCCATAGAGACTCTATGGAACCTGTGGATTCGCTTAAGATTTTTACCTCATTTGAATCTACACTTTCTTTAACATATAGTGCCACTCCTCCCCCTGCACGGCCTGTCCTGTCCTTCCGATATATTTTGTACCCCGGAATGATTGTGTCCCATTGATTGCTCTCAGTCCACCAGGTTTCTGTGATGCCTATTATATCTATATCCTCCTTTATCACAAGGCACTCTAGTTCACCCATCTTATTATTTAGACTTCTGGCATTTGTGTACAAGCACTTTAAAAACTTGTCCCTGTTTTTTAGCCTGCCTTTTTCTGATGTGCCAGATTCTTTTTTATGTGACTGTTTATCATCTGATCCGGCCCTTACATTATACTTCTCATTCCTCTGCTCCTGACTATAACCTGGAGATTCTCTATCATCAGACTCTCCCCTAAGAGAAGTCTCTGTCCGATCCACACGCTCCTCTGCAGCAGTCGGCTTTCCCCCATCTCCTAGTTTAAAAACTGCTCTACAACCTTCTTAATGTTTAGTGCCAGCAGTCTGGTTCCACTTTGGTTTAGGTGGAGCCCATCTCTCCTGTATAGGCTCCTCCCATCCCAGAAGTTTCCCTAGTTCCTAATGAACGTGAACCCCTCCTCTCTACACCATCGTCTCATCCACGCATTGAGACTGTGAAGCTCTGTCTGCCTACCTGGCCCTGCGCGTGGAACTGGGAGCATTTCTGAAAATGCCACCATAGTGGCATACTTACTGCAGTGACTTTGCACTGCTGCTCGCGCTGCACTGACATTGTCCAGACGGATCTGGATTTCTCCATACGCTGCACTGACGTTACCCAGCTGGGCTTTCAGCATCCGGACTTCTGCCTGCGCTTCATCCAATAGCTGCAGAGCTAGAACAAAGTCACAGCGACGTCAGTGGATATGCAGAACACTTGATTATCAGCACGTGCCATAGAGCAGCACCTGCAGGCCCCTGTGTGCCAGGCGCTGTACGGACAGGAGGGGACAGTCCCTGCTCTCAACAGCTCACAGTCAAAATAGACACGAGGTGGGAGAAATAAAGGATGATTTTCCTGCAGGGGAACTGAGGTGCAGGGAGAGGTGCCCAAGATCACACAGGAAGTTTGCAGCAGAGCTGGGAATTGACCCCAGCTCTCCTGAATTCTAGCCCTGTCCCCCCAGTCTCCCCAGCCACCTCTTCCCAATCGCTCCCCCCTTGTGAGCTGTGAGCGGGTCCCCTGCAGCATGGGGCAGAGCTGGGGCTGCAAGAACATCCATGGCCCCGAGCCCTGGCCCCGGGCTCCAGGCCAGGATTTTGAACAGCCCAGCGTTCAGGCGAGTTCTGTGCCGGGGTTTAGTTCAGGCCCATTTTCTGACTGGACGCTGAATAACCTGATCCATGGACGGGTTTGTATGTGCAGCCCTGTGCCAGACAGCCAGACAGTTGTGAGACGTGGCCACAAGGGGGCGCTCTGCCTCCAGCAATGGGACTGTGGCAGGTACCCAAATTATTGGAGCTGCACAGGGAGGGCTCAGGGACTGGGGGGCAAATGGAGACCCACGAGTGCAGCTCCACTGACGTCCTGCTTACACCAGGGTCTGAATTCGGCCCTGTGTGTCTCATGAGCTGCATCCGTCTTTCCCGCCAATGCAACCCTGACAATACAGGGGCCAAGGTGAAAACTATGGAGCGAAGGGAGCAACAGTGAAAGGACGGAAGATGGTGACCACTAGGCATCCTGCGCAGGAGCATGGGGCGGATGCAGCCAGCCTGCCACTGCCAGGAAGGGAGCTAGGAGGGAGCCTGGAGCAGCCACCCGTCCCTGGGAACAGAGCCTCCACTGGCAGAGGAAGGTGCAGAGCAGCAGCTCGTTAGACAGGGGACGGGACCACCTGGCAGGGAAGTCTATGGAGAGGAGCAGGAGGATGCCAGGCACCCACAATCCCTGTAGTCAGGAACTGACCCTGGTGCCTAAGACCCTCCTCCTGCGACTTACTGTCCGATCCCTTTGCTGATGCGTCCGAGGCGTTGTCAGGCTGCAGAGAGACTTGGAGCTTCTTCAACCGCTTGCAGCTTGCTCTGTGCCCGGAGATCTAGAAATCACACGTCTGCAGGTCAGCGACTGAACCGAACTGCGGCTGGAGACCAGCCACGCGCAGAGAAGGAACATGCTCCGAGCGCGAGGCTGTTCTCTATGAGGTCTTTTATTTTAATCTTGGACAGCTTCCCTCCCGAGGAGGACACGGCAAGGCCAAGGCCCCGTTCGGGGCTCTTGGCTGGTCTATGTTGCACCTTCATAACTCCAGCATAACAGATTGAGATGAAATCTCAGGAACAGACGCCTCAGGGCATCATGGAAGCCCCTTCACGGGAGATTTTCAAAAGGAGGCTGGAGCCGTCTGTCTGGGATGGGTCAGACACAACAAATCCTGCATCTTGGCAGGGGTTAGACTAGATGCCCCTGGGGTCCCTTCTCACCCGATGGTTCTGGGATTCTATGACCTCATTTTCCTGTGTGTTTGTGCAGCACCTAGCGCTATGGAAAGCAGGACCTGGGTGCAGCTCCTGGGCACTGTGGCCGGCCAAGTGCCGATCCTGACAGCGCCGCTCCTGGTGTGTCTCAGGGGCCTGTCTGCTAACTGGCGGCCCAGACCCTTAGAAGTGTTCAGGCCCCAAACTACTAGTGATTTCTATGGAAACCAGGAGCCCAAATGCCTCTGAGCATCTGGGCTTGCAGACTAATGGCCAGCTGCTCAGATGGTGTCAATCTGACTTCAGAGGAGCTACTTTGATTTACACCTGCCGAGCATCTGTCCCTAAAATCAGCCTTCACTCCCTTAGTGCTGCAGGGCCAACACAGCGATGCCCCAGGGAGCCAGCTTCTCTTCCAGCTTGTGGATCATCAACAGACCTGTGATCTAAGTGCTGCCTGCGGAATCTTTCCCACAATCCATCGTACGTCTCTGGCTTCTTTCACGGCAGGATCTGAGCACCTCACAGCTTTTCATATATTATTGAATGTCGCACAACACCCCTGTGAAGAAGGGAAGTCTCCTCCCCCCATTTCACAGGTAGAGAACTGAGGCAGAGACAGGTCTCATAGACCTTACAGCCAGAAGGGCCCATCATGATCATAATCTGACCTCCTGCAGGCCACAGAACCTCGCCCACCCACTCCTGTAATAGTCCCATAACCTTTGGCTGAGTTACTGAAGTCCTCAAACCATGATCTAAAGACTTCAAGTTACAGAGAATCCACCATTGACCCTAATTCAAACCTGCAAGTGACCTATGCCCCAGGCTGCAGAGGATGGCAAAAAAACCAAGGGTCTCGCCAATCTGATTTGGGGGGAAATTCCTTCCCGATCCCATTGAAAGCTGGATCAGGACCCAGTTAAATGGGAGACTACAACAGGTAACCTGTCTGCCAACAGTGGCCAATGCCAGGTGCCCCAGAGGGAGTGAATCTAACAGTCAATGATCAAGTGATCTCTCTCCTGCCATCCGTCTCCATCCTCTGACAAACAGAGGCTAGGGACACCATTCTTACCCTTCCTGGCCAATAGCCATTAATGGACTTAACCTCCATGAATTTATCCAGTTCTCTTTTAAACACTGTTATAGTCCTAGCCTTCACATCCTCCTCAGGCAAGGAGTTCCACAAGTTGACTGTGCGCTGCGTGAAGAAGAACTTCCTTTTATTTGTTTTAAACCTGCTGCCTATTAATTTCATTTGGTGACCCCCAGTTCTTTTATTATGGGAATCAGTAAATAACTTTTCCTTATCTACTTTCTCCTCATCACTCATAATTTTATATACCTCTATCATATTCCCCCCTTAGTCTCCTCTTTTACAAGCTGAAAAGTCCTAGCTTCTTTAATCTCTCCTCATATGGGACCCTCTCCAAACCCCTAATCATTTTAGTTGCCCTTTTCTGAACCTTTTCTAGTGCCAGTATATCTAGTTTGACGTGTTATTAAAAAATAGAAAGAGAACTTAAAGAAAAATGAAGATTTTTGTTTTTAAAGGGATAGTTTGGAAGAATAGAGGCAAGGGCTAGTTTGGTATGTTATTAAAGAATAAAAATATTTGAAAGAAATGTCAAAGGTGTATTAAATATAAGGGTAGGTTAAGAAAGAGCATTTAAAATATTAAATAATATTGAAAAATAGGTTAAAAAAGAACACATGGCAAAACAGGGCATTTACTAAGGCAGAGATTATTTAGTAAGCTCATGGTAAAAATTTAAAGCTTGGTTAAGAAAGAACCATTTAAACTATTAAATACCAGGATAGGTTAAGAAAAGAGCATTTAAAAAGAGTTAAATAAAAGAGAAACATATAAAGGTAGGTTAAAAGAGATAACAGGGCAAGAAAAGAGAAAAGAAAGCCCCTTTGCAAATGGCAAAAATAAACAGCACGTGGTTGAGTGAGAGAGAGAGTGAGAGAGCGAGATCTTACCCTTCCGACTGTGAAAGTTATATTAAGTTTTGTAAAGGAATAAACACTTTAAAAGAGAAGCCTGTCTGAAGACACATTCCTTCATTTAGCACTTTTGCATATGCATTTCAATAAAAAGTGACCATGCAGAAACATCCCAGGGTTAAAAACAGAGCGAACCTGTTTATAAAAGTAATTTGTAATGATAAAAATGTTTTCCCCTATGTCTTAGACTAACATTGGTCATTTTTCAGTTAGGACAATTTGAAGCAGCGTGCTTCTTCAGCAAAGCCCCTGTTAGCAAAAACAGAATCTGTGAGCCAGTGGATCAGAGACTAGATAAGATAAGGAGGAGCTTCTATTTAAACAGGTCTGATGATGAAAGATGGCTGCACCTAGAAGGCCCTGGCCAACACCGGCAGTTAAGCCTCTCATGAGGAGACATTATACGATTGCTGCTATGGGACCTGAAGAGTGTTTGAGATGGGTCATGGGGGCGGGGAAACAGGGATAGTTAATGATGCCCGTGTGACGTTATTGATATAATCTGAGACCATATAGAACATGGTTGCAACCAAGGTCCTGTAGTGACACTACATCTTATGTAAAGGGGGTCATATAAGGTGTCTAAGACCAGGGTATGGGTTGCTGGTTATGATTATGCTGTCTGTATGTATGTATCATTTTGTAGTTGAAGTTATGAGTATTGACTCTGTACTGTCTGTATTTCAAACTTATGCTGTGCTTCTGGGAGACATCCCAGACAAGTTGGTGTTAGCTCTGCCGAGCCTGCTTGATGGCCCACTAAGGACCATCAGCTACACAATTGACCCATTGAGAGAAGGCAGATACGCCTTGTAACTCGGCAAAGTATGCAGGGACTTGCCCATGTGACTCCAGACTCCATTTTGCTGTAATTTTCCACAGTAAGAACAAAGAGGCTCTTACACCTAGAAAAGACTATAAAAGGCTGATGCCTCATCTCCATCTGGTCTTCAATCCTGCTTCTTACCTCTGGAGGGACTTTGCTACAAACTGAAGCTCTGCACAAAGGACTGATGACCCATCCCAGCGGAGGATGTACTCCAGAGACTTGATTTGAACCTGCAGTTTATTCTATCACTGCTACAAGCCTGAACTAAGAACTTTGCCATCACTGTGTGTAATTGATTCCATTTAACCAATTCTAGCTCTCATCTCTACCTTTTTCCTTTTATGAATAAACCTTTAGATTTTAGATTCTAAAGGATTGGCAACAGCGTGATTTTGGGTAAGACCTGATTTGTATTTTGACCTGGGTCTGGGGCTTGGTCCTTTGGGATCGAGAGAACCATTTTCTTTATTGGGGTGTTGGTTTTCATAACTATTCATCCCCAGGACGAGTGCACTGGTGGGGATACTGGGAGACTGGAGTGTCTAAGGAAATTGCTTGTGTGACTTGTGGTTAGCCAGTGGGGTGAAACCAAAGTCCCCTTTTTCTGGCTGGTTTGGTTTGCCTTAGAGGTGGAAAAACCCCAGCCTTGGGCTGTAACTGCCTTGTTTAAGCAATTAGTCCTGAATTGGCACTCTCAGTTGGGTCCCGCCAGAACAGCATCGTCACAGCCTGTACGCACAAGAATGACACGGTGGAGAAACACGAGGCCAGACCGCTGGACCAAGATTTGTTTGAGACTCCAGCCCCCGGCCAGGGAACCCAAACAGATCAAACAAAGGGCTGAACAGAGATCAGGCACTGGTACATTGTATGTAAGAATGTTCAAGGGATGGTTTGGCAGGGAACTGATCACTGGTGCTTCGTTGGCTAGAGCCTTTTGGATCAAGCCTGCACAGAGACATGCGGCATTTGTTGTTGTTTGTTGTTTTTAAAAGCTGCATGCAGAAGGGGTCTAAAAGGTTGTAAAAGGTTTTAAAAGCTGCATGCTGTGACAAAGTACAAAGATGCCTCACACGTAGTTCTTACTGTACATTTTTCAGCAGCTGAGCGATGGTTCTTCAGAGGACTTGGCGGTTCTGGACACCGACAGCTCCGAAGGGCCGAGCGGATTGGGCCCAGTCTGTTTTGGCCCAGACCCAACAGCAGATGCTCAACAGAATGCAGAAACAGAGGGGGATGCTTATCCTATAGGCCTGTTCTATCTAAAGCTGAGGGAGAAATTCGGTATTAAGCCTGTGCGAGTTCATAACCGTAAAACCGTGATGCGTGCAATGGTGTGAGCAGCTGTGCACGGAATCATCAAACACTGCCTGAGAGAGAAACAAAATGAGGATTGTCCTGGGTGCCCCATAGATGCCCTGGTCAGAGGCACCAGGACTGTAAACTGTAAAAGGAAAGAAATTAGCGGTAGTTTGTGTCTGGAGAGTGTGTTAAATATCATCATCACGCTGGGATAGGCACTGCAGTGCCTCTGTTTAACCCAGGAACATTGAGCTCTAGGGGCAGAATTGGTGGAGAAAGTGACAGAGGCCGAGGACCCAAATGGCATTTTAGATGAAATCATCAAACCGACAGATAAAGGGGGAAAGTCAAGGGGTGGGGTGTTCTTCAGATAGGCTTCATGCGGTCACAAAGCGACGGCTTTTGTCTTTTACGATCAGTAAATGGAATAAAACACTTGTTATAACTTTCACCAAGTGTCTTTCACTGCAATCTCACCATTTCTTACAACTGTAACAGTGTTTAAAAGGCTAGGAAAGACGTCTGTGTAAAACCAAGCAAACCGAAGGCGACCCTAAGCGCATCGCTAAGGCAGACTATCGTGCGTGGATCACTGGCAGCCTTACTAGTCTGATCTGCTTTAAAATGTAGAGAACGCCACAGCTCCAGCCTGGGATGTATTATTGTAATAAAATCTATGGCCCCAAACCAAACACAGGAGCTTGTACCTGTGTCTCAGCACACGGGTTGCAAACATTTAAAAACAGACATTCTGATAATGCAACAGAAAATTTCAATATAAAAGTCCTAAGAAAATGAAAACTGGATATAACTGTCGCATGGAGTTGTTACAAAGTGGGGAGGAAAATAAACTTCTCTCTGATCCACTGATTTACAGAATAAGGGGAATATAAACTGCCTGTTACTAAGGTTCAGTGATTTTCACTCTAGGGTGTTGCTACATGCTCATTTTTTAAATTGAAACACACATATAAAAATGTTAAATAAAGGGCTCTGTCTTGATATAGGCTTGTCTTTTAAAGTGTTTTTTCTTTTACAAAACTTAATATAACTTTCACTTGTATTTGTTAAAAAGTGTGGGAGGAAGCAGCCTTCTTATCTCTGATCCACTGGCTCACAGAGGCTGTTTTTGTTAACAGCAGCTTTGCTGCAAAAGCATAATATTTCAAATTGGCCTCACTAAAAAATGACCAATGTTAGTCTAAAACATAGAGGAAAAGCTTTTAAAAACTCTTAGTTAGTAAGGGCTTCTGGTTTTAACCTTATTAACACACTTTTGTAAATGTGCTATATGGCGGGAAAGATGCTTGGGGTCTGCTTTTTTAGCTAAGAAGCAGTTAAGGGTGGAGGGGTTGTGAGGGGAGATGGCTCGTGTTTAAAAATCTTGGGACTATAGGACTGGTTCAGGAAAATGTATTTTATGACACAACTGTAGAACAGCATCTGATTGGTCAGCTCCAGAGGTAGAGATAACTATCCTGAGGGGTTGTGAGCCTTGGGAGCTGCCTCTTTTCCCAGGGACAGCCACAAGGGTAAGATCATAAGAAAGGCCGTACCGGGTCAGACCAAAGGTCCATCTAGCCCAGTATCTGTCTACCGACAGTGGCCAATGCCAGGTGCCCCTGAGGGAGTGAACCTAACAGGCAATGATCAAGTGATCTCTCTCCTGCCATCCATCTCCATCCTCTGACGAACAGAGGCTAGGGACACCATTCTTACCCATCCTGGCTAATAGCCATTTATGGACTTAGCCACCATGAATTTATCCAGTCCCCTTTTAAACATTGTTATAGTCCTAGCCTTCACAACCTCCTCAGGTAAGGAGTTCCACAAGTTGACTGTGCGCTGCGTGAAGAACTTCCTTTTATTTGTTTTAAAACTGCTGCCTATTAATTTCATTTGGTGACCCCTAGTTCTTGTATTATGGGAATAAGTAAATAACTTCTCCTTATCCACTTTCTCAACATCACTCATGATTTTATATACCTCTATCATGTACCCCCTTAGTCTTCTCTTTTCCAAACTGAAGAGTCCTAGCCTCTTTAATCTTTCCTCATATGGGACCCTCTCTAAACCCCTAATCATTTTAGTTGCTCTTTTCTGAACCTTTTCTAGTGCTAGAATATCTTGTTTGAGGTGAGGAGACCACATCTGTACACAGTATTCGAGATGTGGGCGTACCATGGATTTATATAAGGGCAATAATATATTCTCAGTCTTATTCTCTATCCCTTTTAATGATTCCTAACATCCTGTTTGCTTTTTTGACCGCCTCTGCACACTGCGTGGACATCTTCAGAGAACGATCCACGATAACTCCAAGATCTTTTTCCTGACTCGTTGTAGCTAAATTAGCCCTCATCATATTGTATGTATAGTTGGGGTTATTTTTTCCAATGTGCATTACTTTACATTTATCCACATGAAATTTTATTTGCCATTTTGTTGCCCAATCACTTAGTTTTGTGAGATCTTTTTGAAGTTCTTCACAATCTGCTTTGGTCTTAACTATCTTGAGTAGTTTAGTATCATCTGCAAACGTTGCCACCTCACTGTTTACCCTTTCTCCAGATCATTTATGAATAAATTGAATAGGATTGGTCCCAGGACTGACCCTTGGGGAACACCACTAGTTACCCCTCTCCATTCTGAGAATTTACCATTAATTCCTTCCCTTTGTTCCGTGTCCTTTAACCAGTTCTCAATCCATGAAAGGACCTTTCCTTTTATCCCATGACAGCTTAATTTACAAAAGAGCCTTTGGTGAGGGACCTTGTCAAAGGCTTTCTGGAAATCTAAGTACACTATGTCCACCGGATCCCTCTTGTCCACATGTTTGTTGACCCCTTCAAAGAACTCTAATAGATAAATAAGACACGATTTCCCTTTACAGAAACCATGTTGACTACTGCCGGATCACCCCTAGAGCCCTTTTTAAATATTGGCGTTACATTAGCTAACTTCCAGTCATTGGGTACGAAGCCGATTTAAAGGACAGGTTACAAACCTTAGTTAATAGTTCATAACTTCACATTTGAGTTCTTTCAGAACTCTTGGGTGAATGCCATCTGGTCCCGTGACTTGTTAATGTTGAGTTTATCAATTAATTCCAAAACCTCCTCTAGTGATACTTCAATCTGTGACAGTTCCTCAGATTTGTCACCTACAAAAGCCAGCTCAGGTTTGTGTTTTGCTCCACTCAGGATTAAATCTAGAGTCGCCTCTCCCCTTGTGGGTTTCCGTAACAACTGCTCCATGAAGCAGTCATTTAAAGTATCGAGAAATTTTATCTCTGCATTTCGTTCTGAAGTGAAATGTTCCCAGTCAATATGGGGATAATTGAAATCCCCCACTATTATTGGGTTCTTAATTTTGATAGCCTCTCTAATTTCCCTTAGCATTTCATCATCACTATTACTGTCCTGGTCAGGTGGTCGATAATAGATCCCTACTGTTATATTTTTACTAGAGCATGAAATTTCTATCCATAGAGACTCTATGGAACCTGTGGCTTCGCTTAAGATTTTTACTTCATTTGAATCTACACTTTCTTTAACGCTCTCTGACTCAACCACGTGCTGTCTATCTTTGCCCTTTGGAATAGGGGCTTTCTTTTCCCTTTCCTTACCCTGTTCTCTCTTTTAACCTACCTTTATACGTTTCTCTTTCATATAACTCTTTCTAAATGCTCTTTTCTTAACTTACCCTTGTATTTAATACACCTTTTAAATTTATCTCAATTTTTTTATTCTTTAATAAAATGCCAAACTAGGCCTTTAAAATCATCTCTCCTTTCTCAGCCTCACCAAAAATCTTTGTTTTCTTTAATAACTTGCCTCTATTCTTTCAAACTAACCCTTTAAAAACAAAAATATTTATTTTCTTTGTTCTCTCACTCTATTCTTTCAACGTTTTCCTCTAAATAATCAACCAAATGTATCAAAGCACAAGCACGCAACATTCCCCCATTCAAACATTAAAAAAAAAAGGCCGATGGCGCCAAATGTTGACACCAACGGAAATGGGAATGGAGGGCAGGACATTAGCCCTAAAAGGGGCATGGAAACCTGGCAAAATACATGGTAATGAATACTATCGAGCCATGTACTACTAACAACTTTTCTCCATCTTTTTTTATGCTAACTATTATAAATATAAAGGGAAGGGTAACAACCCTTATGTGTGCAGTAACAAAAAATCCCTCCTGGCCAGAGGTACTGGATCACTTACCTGTAAGGCGTTAATCAGTTCAATTACCCTAGTTGGCACCTGACCAGAAGGACCAAAGTGGAAAGAAGGTACTTTCAAATCGGGGGTGGGGCGAGGAAGGTTTTGTTGGTGCTCTTTTTGTTTGGTTCCCTCTCAGGACAAAGACAGAGACCAAGCAGGTAAACCAGCTCCTAAAAAGATCTTGACATGATACATCTACAGTTACAGAAATTGTAAGTAATAGCAAGGAAATGTGTTAGATTATCTTTTCTTTTAGCTTGTGAATTTTCCCAGTACTAAGAGGGAGGTTTATTCCTGTTTTTTTTTGTTTGTTTGTTTGTTTTGTAACTTTGAACTTGAGCCTAGAGGGGAATTTTCTGTGTTTTAAATCTTTTTATTACCCTGTAAAAAGTTCCTTCCATCCTGATTTTTGCAGGTATTATTCTTTTGGTTTTTTTTAAATAAAATTCTTCTTTTAAGGACCTAATTAATTTTTAGTGTCCTAAACTCCATAGCGGTTGGTCTGTGCTCACTTTCTTAACCGATTGGTTGGTATATTATTCTCAAGCCCCGCAGGAGAGGGGCTGAAGGGGCTTGGGGGATATTTGGGGATAGGGCTCCACGTGGTCCCTCCCTGAATATTTGTTTAAATCACTTGGGGGTGGCAGCAATACCATCCAAGGACAAGGAAAGGAATTTGTGCCTTGAGGAAGTTTTTAATCTAAGCTGGTGAAATATAAACTTACGGGTCTTTCATGCGGTCCCCACATCTGTACTCCAGAGTTCAGCATGGGAGGAACCTTTCAAATGTTTGAAGACTGCTGTCAGATCCTCCCTTAATCTCCTCTTTTCCTAACCAAACGTGCCCATTTCCCTCAGTCTTTGCTCTGACGCCTTGCATTGGGATTGCATATGTGGATGGAGAGCTCCAGCAAGTCCAAGAAGACAGAGGCATAGGGCTAAGAAAAGGGATGCGATTTGGAAGAGAAATAAGAGATGAGGAAAACGAATGGGCCACGTTATCTGCATGTAAATCAAAGGGATTTGCTGTCCAGCTGTCACCAAAAATCTGCAGAATTCAACCCAGGGGTTTGGCCCTATACACTCATCTCTCCCAGAATGTGTATGGCAGGTCTCCCCAAAAAAATTTTCTAACTGTTCTAGGGACCTCACTAGATGCACTTTATTAAATGTCATATCCCCATCTGTGGTATCACCTGGAGAAATATCTTTGTCTCTCATAATGCATCATCAAGATGCTCTGATAAAATCTGGGAATATCCATGTAAAATGGCCTAATCATGATGTCATGGTGCTGAACTTGAATTGTACTTACCATGAGTTTAACTATGATATTTCCAAGACAGAGTAAATTAAATATAAATTTTGTCCAGTTGAAGATGTTAATATTCAGTTTGCTACGTTATGTTCTAATACATTGACATTGAATTTTTCCCTGAACCATTACGGAGAATGCACATTTGAAGCTCCTTTCGAACTTAGGGTTGGGAAAGATGCAAGTAATGACATTACCCTCCAGGTACCAAGTAGGACCATTTGTGGTAAAGAAGGATATAACTAGAAGTCTAATGATAAATCTGCAATACTCTGTAAAACAATCATGCCAACTCAATTATCTATTGCCACACTGTGTGCCCCTTGTGCCCATTATATCTGTCTGCTGCTTTTGTGGGGGAGAGTGTGGCTAAAGGGAGTGTTGCCTCCAACTTCTTCAGTAATCAAGAGGAAGAAGCGAGATTTGGGAGCAATCTTATTAGGCAGAATGGGAGCTAGTTTGGGGGAACTTAATGCTGTGCATCAGCAATATAGGCTAAATGTCTAGGAGAATTGGGCCTTGATGCAGCCCCCCTCTCAGAACCTCTCACTCCGGCATTCCAAAGCCTGGAATCAATAACATTTGACATAGTGACTATTCTTCAACACTGGCTTGAGATGCAGCAGCAAAACCACTTCCAAATATTGGGTGCTCTGAGCATTTTGCAATCAAATCTCTCAGAAGCTCTTCGTGCATCGAGGCTCAGCAGTGGTTAATTAGTGTGGCGAAGTCACTTGTACAAGATGGTTTAAATCAACAGCTGCCAATAGAGTTAAAGAAAATAATTGATGAACATGCTAGTGACTTTGAAAAGTTATATCACTATGGTGGCGATTGCTCACACTTACTTATTTTCCTCCAAAATGACACTCTCATGGCTTTGATTTTAACTTTGAAACCCACAGTGTCTAACTCTATAGTGTAGACCAAGCCAGAGGGTGAGATTCTGCCAATTTTACTCAGTATGAAAAATCCTTTAATTTGCAGCTGGTCCCCTTCAAATGAGTGAGGCTGCTTGTGGAGGAAGGTATAACCCAGTGTGGATTAGCAGGGCAGAACCCAGCCCTGCTGCATCGGGAGGTTTTTCTAAGATAGCTTCCATCCTCAGCCAACGTGAGAAATATTTTTAGAGGAGGAAAGGGGGGGTTCCTGTTAAAACCAAGTTCCGCCCCAGCCTAGTGTTAACCTCAAGATAACATGCATTCGGGATCTCTTTGTACTCTGTGTGGCAGGAGATTTTGTCATTTGGTTTTAACCAAAAGATTCTAATATTAACTGAAAGTCTTTCTCGCCATGCTAAGCAGTCCCCTGCAGCGCTCCTGAGCTCTGGATGGTCTCATCTGGATGGGAAGAAAGGTTTGCCCTTAACTCAAGCTAAAACCTCATGGAGACAAGGTAGGTCATATTTGTCACATTAGTTATTAGGCACCTCCACAGGCTTTAACTTGACCTGCTAACAACTCATATGAAAACTACACACCGCCTTTTCTTCACTAGGATTTTACCTCAAGTTTGTTAACTCAAGTTCTAGATCCAGTGTTGTTTAACAACTTCAGTAATGACCTGGTGTTACCCGGGATTCTTTCAACTGAAAGCTCTTGGTAACGTTTACTCTGTGCGAGGTGGTGTCAGTAAATAAATCAGGGGAGATGTGACTGTCCGACTGCTAGATGGCTGGCACAAACAGGACATCACAAAGAGTCCCACTACCTCAAACTTTTCACCCTTATTTATAATACAATGACACGTCCCTTAAAGAAAACTTGTTCTGCAAGCAATTTCAATGGTACAGCAAGAGGCTTCCTTCTAATTATGGAATAACCAGGTGTGGGTTTTTCCCAGAGTTTGAAGCCTTGAGACCCTGTCAGACACGTTCCTGAGGGCACATCCTGCTCCTCTAATATGCATGCATCAGCAACTTCAACACAATTCTTCTCAGGAAGGACATGGGGTCAAGCTGCCCTTTCTGTATCACCCAGAACCCCCTCCCCTCCTACCTTGGTCAAGCTAAGCCTGCTGCATGACCACTTTACGGCCTGCTTTTAGCACTAAGCCAGACTGGTTTCAGGCACTTCACTGGTTTGCCAAAATCTCCCCGTACACTGAGTGTAGGTATGGAGAGCACACGGATCGAGTCTGCAGATGACACAAGGCTAGGAGGGAAGGGTTACAACACTTTGGAGGATAAAGCTAAAATTCAGAGGGATCTTGCTAAGTTGGAGAACTGGGCTATAGACAACAACATGAAATTCAACAAAGACAAACGTAAGGTGCTGCACATAGGGAAGAACAACCAAATGAACAAATACAGAATGGGGGGAAGCTGGTTTGGCAGCAGCACTGCTGAGAAGGATCTGGGTTGGTGGATACCAACCTCAACATGAGTCAGCAATGTGATGCTGTTGCAGAAAAAGCAAATGCAGTTTTAGGTTGCAGTAACAGAGGCCTCGCATGCAAGTCACAGGAGGTGACAGTAACACTCTACTCAGTGCTGGGTAGGCCTCAGCTGGAGAACTGTGTCCAGTTCTGGTCACCAATGTATAGAAAGGATGTAGAGAAACTGGAGAGTATCCCGAGGTGGACACAGATGGCCAGAGGGATGGAATGCAATGCAAGGTGTCTGAGCAAAGACTGAAGGAACTGGGTATTTTGGTTTGGAAAAGAGGAGACTAAGGGGGGATATGACAGCAGGCTTCAAACACTTGAAAGATTGACATAAGAAAGATGGAGAAAAGTTGTTCTCTTTTGCCACAGACGGCAGGACGACGGGCGATGGGTTCAAACTACAGCCCAGCAGATCGAGATTAAATCTCACGACAAACTTCCTCACTGTAAGAACAGGAGGTTAATGGAACAGATGCCTAGAGAGGTTGCGGAAGCTCCTTCACTGGGGGGTTTCACAGGCTCTCTGACTGTCTGGGATGGTTTAGACACAGCAAACCTGGCAGCCTGACAGGGGTTAGACTAGACGACCCTTGTGGCCCCTTCTAACTTGATGGTTTTATGAATCTCTGAATGTCCCTCTTCTGCAGTGACGACCAGGCCTTAAGGGTTGGCTCCTGGCCCTCACTCAGGTAGCTCCAGCCAGGCCTTTCCCTCTGGCTGGTGTGGGGGAAGGTGCTCCCAGGATCCCCTCTGGATCCTCCACAGGTCTCTTTCTGCCCTTTCCCCGTCTATCAGGGCACCAGGCACCAGCTCTCTCTGAGTGAGGGAGCTCCACCAGCCCCTTGCAAGGTTCTGGGCCTCTCCCACCAGCCCCCTATGTCTTTCTGAGCCCCTTGTCTCCCCTCTGTGAGACAGAGGCTCCATTTTACAAGCAGCCCTGCCCCTACCCCAGGCTACCATCACGTGATGTCTGATCCAGCCAGCATCCCAAACCCATCACGTGAGGTGGGGGCTAACTGCACACTGAAAGGGCTGAGTCCAAATCCCTTAAAAGGGCCAGCCCGCCCCTGACACGACCCACCTGGCAGGTGAGGGGGAAGCCGTTGCCAGGAGTCAGGCCGTGCTGGACCAATTGTGATGCTGCAGCAGGGCACAGAGATGCAATGGGCTGGGGGAGGCGGAGGCAGAATTATGTGTAACCGTGACACCCCCCTTCCCTGCCCCTCAGCACAATTCCCTGCAGAAGCGCAGGCCTGAGCTCTGTCTTTTCAGGGCTTCAAAAAATAAACGTATTGCACAGAATTGAAGCTCAGAGCTACGGTACCAGCCCCTGCCTGTAGGGGTTAACGACAGCTGCCAGTCAGCTCAGAGTCCCAGACAATTTCATAGTGAGCGAACGTTTAACACACACACAGCCCCTCGCAGACAGTATGCGGGACACTTTTCAGTCCCCTCAGCAGCGCGGTCCGGCAGTAAATCTGTGGGATTCCTTACAGAGACTCCCGGTGCTGTTGCTGTTACATGTACTTCAGTGCAAGGTAACAACACAACACTCATGTGTGGAGTTTGGGCCACACCTTCCGAGTATTCCCCTCTGACCTCACACTGATCATGTCCCAGTCTCTGGGGGTGGGGGGGGGCTCCAAACGTATGTGTCCTCCCTCTGGACTCTCCAGGGCCTGAGGAGAATGGCGGCCTCTCCGTCCCCACCCAGCACCTCAGAATCTCCTCAGCAAACACCAGCCCAAAGCCCCGTCCGGCCAGCAGCTATTCCCATGTAGCGCCCCCACTCCACCTGGTCACCTTCTTTAATGCCAGTTGGCTTACAGGAGTTGATGGACAGGTCTGGGTTCTCCTGGATCCCGCCACCCCCTCAGCAGGGTGAATCTTCTTTATTTTCCCCTAGGAATTTATTTGGCGGTGCCTCCACCCCCCTCGCTCCTTCCTGGCAGGGTCACCAGGGCAGCTTGGGTGGAAAATTCTTACCACAGGGGAACTCCCACTTACTTGCCAGATCGTTGGAGACTCCCAAGAAACAACACAAACACATAGAATGTATTCAACACAGTAATTGTATTAAACAGGAGACAAACATACCATAACAGGGTAAAACACTACTAATACCCGTGACTTTCCCCAGTCACGTCACGGGACCTGATGTATGAAATGTAAGATCAGTGTCCCGTCGGTACCGTACTTTGTTGGGGCCTTTGATGACCTATGACCACAAGGTCGTCTCTGCAGTGGTTTAGCCGTGTGGCTGGCTGGGTTCAGTACAACCCAATGGACTCACAAGTGGGAGGAGGTGGTAAGTCCTTCCACAGGTTTAATAAGCAGCAGGTTATAAAATCCCCAAACCGTCACTCCCTGGCTTGAGGACACAGTTCAGGGAGTAGGGGGTCCCCAAAATAAATTCCCTGATGGCCTCACAAACTCCATGAATGATCCTCAGGGTCAGAGCTGACTCTGGACTCCTCGGTCACTGCAGAGGGGCTGGTCTCTGCTGGCCGGGATCCTCCTCAGGCAGGAGTCAGGCTGCGTCGGTCCCAGGATTTCCCCTCCCCACAAAGGGGTGCAGGGCTCAAGGTGCAGGTTACACAACTACACTAAACTCCAAACTGTCGTCTCCTAGCCCAGCGTCCAGACACGCCCCCAGCAGGCAGCAGCCCTGGCCTAGCAGCCAGAGCAGAGCTGAGCATGTGGGGACTGGTCTCACCTAGGGAGCTGGAGGGCGAACTCAGCCTGGCTGGGGAAGTTTCCCAGCAAAACTCGACAAACTGGGAGTCATCAGTGGAGAGGAAAAAGCCAGCAAGGCTGCTTGTCCTTCCTGGAAACCTCCTGTACAGCCCCAGAGATGGGGACCGAGGCCGTGTCTACGCTACAAAGTCATGTCGGCGTTCAGCCACCAACGTTTGTGTATCGCTGGGCATGTGCCCACTTGGCTGCTTGTACCAGTGCTGCTCGTACTCACCAGGATGCTTGTGTAACACACTAACCTTTGATTCCACACGTGCCCCCTCTCATCCCATGTTACCGCCGGAGCAGTGAGCAGGGTCTGTCCCTTTGGACAGCAGAACTCCCACCCGTGGATGGTCACACGTAGGAAAAAGATGCAGATTTGGACAGTCGTGGATGCCCATAGGATAGGGCCGGCCTTTGGGGCGGGTGACTGCCCAGGGCGCCACGGTCAGGGGGGAGGGGACATGGTCCGGAGGCAAGGAGCAGGACACAGGCCTGGCCCCACACTGCCCTCAGCCTGCCCCTCACCGTGCTTCAGCGGGATGATGCTGAAGGCCCACAACACAAGCGGGCCCAGGACACAGAGCAGGATGCCATGGCTGGGGCAGAGCTGGGGGTATCCCAGGAGGGGAGAGGGCCCAGGCTGCCCCAGGCCCAGCCCCTCCGCTGCACGGCCTCCGACAGCCAATCGCACGCGCCGCGCATGGGGATGATGCCTTTACGCTCTGGCCAGAGCCCCACCCGCAAGAGGGGGCCATGAAAGGCTGGGCCCAGGGGGCTGGAACAATGTGAATAGTGGGGTGCTGAGAGCCACTGAACCGAACTGTAACCCTGCATGTGATGGAAACCGCTTCCAGCCAGAGTGTGCGGCAGCCCCCCTAGATCCAGCACGTATGGCCAGGTGCTGCCGACAGAGTGCTGTCTTCCTCTTCCCTCACGCCTCCTTCCCCCATCCACCCGTGTCTCCCCCTATTTGCCCTCCCTCTCCGCCTCCCTCCCCCGTGCAACCATCTCTCATCTCCACACCTCTCACTACCCCTCCTTCCCTCATCCAACCGCCAGGCATCACATCCCATTTCTATTTCTGGGCCAGGGCTGCTGTCAGAGGGTGGCTCTAACCCAGCAGGCTGCTGAAAGGACCCACAGGCCAGTGATCAGGGGCTCGGCTCAGCACGAAGGCAGGACAATGGCGGATGAGGGTATCTATGAGAACATGGAGATGATGGAAGCTGCTCGCCAGCCCAAAGGTAAGCACAAGAGGCTGCACCGGACCCTGGACTCCCGCTGGCCTCTCCTTGGCTTTGTGGTCTCTGCAGAGCATCCTGGGCAGCGATCGCTTGCTCCACTGACCACGTCCCCAGAGCTCAGCCTTGTGCTGGCCAGACAGCACCACGGGCAGTGGGCGAGGGTGCTCGGTCAGTGCTTCCCAGTGCGTTCTCTCCCCTGCCAGTCCCCAGCGGGAGAAGGGCACAGGGGGAGAGATGGGAGTCCCTGCACGGCATCCCAGCCTCCTGCCGGGCAGCGCAGTGCCATGGGCTGGCCATAAAAGCCAGCCAGGCTCCCCCTCCCCAGCTCACTGCCACCATCAGCCTCTCCCAGGAGGAGATCACCAGGGTCGAATCCTCACAGCCCCCATCTCTGGGGACCAGCTCCCTCTCATCCCCCCATTTCACAGTGACACCTCCTTTCCTTACCCTCTGCCCCTTCCCTGCCCGAGCACACGCGTCTAACCGTGAGCAGGGGCAGGGAGATGTAGCTGTGTTAGCAGAGAAGGGTTTTCCCCAGGGCTCAGGGACGGGGGACAAGGAATAAATGGAGCAAGTTCTGAGATAAGGACCAGGCTGTTTTCCTAAAACTCCCAGCACAAGGGGCCCCTCTCAGGGCTTTCGCTGGATGACTGGGAAACAAAATGGCAGATGAAATTCAATGTTGATAAATGCAAAGTAACGCACATTGGAAAACATAATCCCAACTATACTTATAACACGATGGTGTCTAAATTAGCTGTTTCCACTCAAGAGAGGGATCTTGGAGTCATTGTGGACAGTTCTCTGAAAACATCCACTCAATGTGCAGCTGCTTCAAAAAAGCGAACAGAATGTTCGGCATCATTAAGAAAGGGACAGAAAATATCATATTGCCTCTATATAAATCAATAGTACGCCCACATCTTGAATACAGCGTGCAGATGTGGCCGCCCCATCTCAAAAAATATATATTGAAATTGGAAAACGACTAAGGGGGGATATGCCTGAGATTTTTAAAATCATGACTGGTGTGGAGAAAGTACATACAGAAGTGTTCTTTACTCCTTCACATAACAAAAGAACTAGGGGCCACCAAATGAAATTAATAGACAGCAGGTTTAAAACAAACAAAAAGAAGTATTTCTTCACAAAATGCACAGTCAACCTGTGGAACTCCTTGCCAGAGGATATTGTGAAGGCCAAGACCATAACAGAGTTCAAAGAAGACCTACATAAGTTCATGGCCGATAGGTCCATCAATGGCTGTTAGCCAGGATGGGCAGGGATGGTGTCCTTAACCTCTTTGCCAGAAGCTGGGAATGGGCGACTGGGAATGGATCACTCGATAATTGCCTTGTTCTGTTCATTCCCTCTGGAGCACCTGGCACTGGTCACTGTCGGCAGACACGACACTGGGCTCAATGGACATTTGGTCTGACCCAGTCTGGCCGTTCTCATGTTTCGTTGTACAGGTATCAGCTGAACAAGGGCCTATTTATCCACTTTGGTTTCAGTGCCATCCAGATGCCATGTGGCAGCTGTTCTGGATTTGAACACATGAAAGATGCCCGGAAGGGTCAGGAGACAGGCAGGGAGATGGGGCTGACGGAAGTGGAGGGTTCGGGTGAGGATGTGAGGTTCAGTAGGCAGCTGCAGCTAAGCACCAAGCTCAGCTAGGCTCTCTGCTGCGACAAAGGAAAAGCTGGATATGAGTCAGCAGTGTGCCCTCGTGCCCTTGTTTCCAAGAAGGCTAACGGCATTTTGGGCTGTATAAGTAGGGGCATTGCCAGCAGATCGAGGACGTGATCATACCCCTCTATTCGACATTGGTGAGGCCTCATCTGGAGCACTGTGTCCAGTTTTGGGCCCCACACTACAAGAAGGATGTGGAAAAATTGGAAAGAGTCCAGCGGAGGGCAACAAAAATGATTAGGGGGCTGGAGCACATGACTTATGAGGAGAGGCTGAGGGAGCTGGGATTGTTTAGTCTGCAGAAGAAAAGAGTGAGGGGGGATTTGAAAGCAGCCTTCAACTCCCTGAAAGGGGGTTCCAAAGAGGACGGTGTTACGGAGTCCCCGGGCGATGCTCTGGAACTGCTCCCCACAAAGCCAGTCAGGACATTGGGGAGCCTCCTCTCCCATGGAGCAGACTGTCTGCAGGGCAAGAAGCTCACACGGCTTCACCTCCTGGGTCTCTTCTGGGAGCATGTCGCATATGCCCCTTTGTGCGCTTCCCACGCAAGTCTGTCCAGGCAGGTGTGAGGAAGTGGGAATGTTCGGCTGTGTGATGTGAATGCTGAGAGGACTATTGACCTGGGAAGGGTGCAGGGAGTTGTGCTGTGCCCATGGGCGCCGACTTATATGGGCTCCTGGGGCTTTAGCCCCAGGAATATTCACAGACAGGGGCTCTGCTCCAGCAATATTTGGAGCTAGGTTTCTCCCCTGCTGTGCGCTGCCGGCAGCCCAGAGCCTTTTAAATCCCAGCCGTGGCAGGAATCAGAGGGCTCTGGGCTGCCTGCCGCCATGGGAGCCCAGAGCCCTCTGATTCCCGGCCGCAGCTGGGATTTAAAGGCTCTGGGCTCCCGCGGTTGCAGGCAGCCCAGAGCCCTCTGATTCCCGGCGGCTGCTGGGATTTAAAGGCTCTGGGCTGCCCGCGCAGCAGGCAGCCCAGAGCCCTCTGATCCCCGGCCGCGGCTGGAATTTAAAGCGCTCGGGGCTCCCCGCGGTTGCCGGAAGCCCAGAGACCTTTAAATCCCAGCCGCGGCTGTGATTTATAGGGCTCTTGGCTCCCCGCCGCAGCGGGAAGCCCAGAGCCCTCTGATTCCCGGCTGCGACTGGGATTTAAAGGCTCTGGGCTCCCGCGGTTGCAGGCAGCCCAGAGCCCTCTGATTCCTGGCGCGGCTGGGATTTAAAAGGCTCTGGGCTGCCCGCGTGCGGGAGCCCAGAGCAGGCCGCCAGAGGATTCCGGGGCCCGGGGTCTTGGCGGTGGGGCCCTTCCGTTCGGGACCCGCCACCAAAGTGCCCGAGACCAGCGGCGGGAGCCCCCGCCACCGAATTACCGCCGAGGCCGGGCTGCGCCCGATGGCGGCGGGTCCCGCTTCTCCCCCGCCCATCCCGGGTCCCGCTTCTTCCCCCGCCCATCCCGGCCGCCGCTTCTCCCCCCCGCCCAGCCCCGCTTCTCCCGGCCGGCTTCTCCCGGCCCTGGTCTCTTACCGGCGCGTCGCCGGCAGGGCCTGAGCTCCGTCCCGCTCAGAGCCGCGTGGTGAGGCGGGGCTGTGAGCTCCAAGCCGAGCGGAGGCAGCTGCCCCGCCCCCTTCCCACGGCGCTCTGAGCGGGACGGGGCTCAGGGGCTCGGCCGGAGTCTCGGCGCTTGATGCGCCGAGGCTCCCGGAGAGGGGCGGAGGCGGGAGCCTCCGGTCTTCTCTTGGGGGCCCTTGTGGAGGCCGGGGCCCGGGGCAAATTGCCCCCTTTGCCCCCCCCCCGCTGGGCGGCCCTGGCCCAGAGCCCTCTGATTCCCGGCCGCGGCTGGGATTTAAAAGGCTCTGGGCTCCCCGCGGTTGCAGGCAGCCCAGAGCCCTTTAAATCCCTGCCGCAGCTGAGTTTTTAAGGGCTGCGGGCTCCCCGCGGTTGCAGGCTGCCCTGATCCCTTTAAATCCCAGCCGCGGCTGAGATTTAAAGGGTTCTGGGCTCCCCGCCGCAGCGGGCAGTGCAGAGCTCTCTGGTTCCCGGCCGCGGCTGGGATTTAAAAGGCTCTGGGATCCCCGCGGCTGCCAGCAGCCCAGAGCCCTTTGAATCCCGCTGATTGCCCCCTCCCCAGACCCCTGCCGCAACTGCCCCCCAGAACCTCCACCCCCTATCTAAGCCCCACTGGTCCTTGTTCCCCGATTACCCCCTCCCGAGACCCCTGCCCCTTGGGACCTCAGCTCCTATCTAAGCCTCCCTTCTCCTTGTCCCCAACTGCCCCCTCCTGAGACCCCACCCAACTTCCCCCAGGACCGCACCCCTACCTGTCCCTGATAAACCTCTTAGACTCCCATGCCTATCCAATTGCTGCCTGTCCCCTGACTGCCCCTTCGAACCTCTGCCCCATCCAACTCCCCCTGCTCCTTGTCCCTTGACTGCCCCCCGGAACTCCCTACCTCTTCTCCAACCCCCAAACCGCTTACTGTGCCACTCAGACCAGCGTATCTGGCTCCATTCAGCTCCAGACAGTTGCTGCCATGCTCCCCCATGGAGCCCACAGCCCTCTCCCACCCTCAGCACCTGCCTTCCAGATTTGAACACCTCAAAATTCAGGAGTGCTCAAGCTCGGTTTGGGCAGCTTTTACTTCATTTCTCCCAAATCAGTTTCCCCTGCAAGGTGCCAACTGAAGGTGTTGGAGAACAGAGAGATCAGGTGGCCTCCTAATGCCTGGAAAAGAGACAAAGGCCGGAGGAGGGAGTGTCAGTGCCTGTGCGGACTTCTGGGAAGTGCACGGTGTGGAAGGGGATGCTGTGATGCTTTAGAACATCTCCATACAAAGCCAGTCAGGACTCTGGGGGAGCCTCCTCTCTTGGAGCATACTGTCTCCAGGGCAAGAAGCTTACACCTTCCTGGGTCTGACCTCGGAGAATTCAGCATGCCCTTCCACGTCATGCACTTTCCAAAGTGAGTCTGCCCAGGCTGGTCCTGGGGCAACCAGAGGTCGCTGCACCCCAACTCCGCAGTCAGATGTGACTCTCAGCCAGACAGTAAAACAGAAGGTTTATTAGATGACGGGAACACAGTTTAAACAGAGCTTGTTGGTACAGAAAACAGAACCCCTCTGTCAGGTCCATCTTGGGGGGTGGGGAGCCCAGAACCAAGTTCTGGGTCTCTCCCAATTTCCCCAGCCAGCTCCAAACTGACACCCCCTCCTCTGGCCTCTGTGTCTCTTCTGGACAAGGAGGCCACCTGATCTCTTTGTCCCCAACACCTTCAGTTGGCATCTTGCAGGGGAAACTGAGGCACCCACACAGTATTCAGAGAAAATATTAAGAACATTCCCACTTCATCACAACAGATGCAACAAAATATAATACTGTATATTGAAGTAGGCAAGTGCTGCTTCTGACTTTCCACTTTTAATTGACCCTTGTAATCTTGTGGCACTGACGCGTTGTAGCTTCATTTTATATCGGCTTACAGGGCGGGAGCGGGGGGGCACCACCATTTTGGGCCCCACCAAAAATTATACAAACCTGCCGCCTATGGCTGGGACTTGCTGCACTGGGGAAGGGAGATACCTGAGACCCCAGGAGGGGGGTTGGAGGCCAGGTGACACCTCTGCCATGGACACTGAACAAAGGACAGAGGCTGGGAGAGGAGCCGGGGAGAGGCTGAGTGAGAGGCTGGGGGGAGTTTCAGTTTGGGAGCTGGCTGGGAAATGGAGGGGAGCCCCTAGGGGGCTTGGGCTTCCCAACAGGGCTGTGGCCTCCCTGGGGCCCACAGATGGACCTAACTAAGGGGGTCCTGTTGTCTGTACCGGCAAGACCTGTTTTGGACTCTGTTCCTGTCATCCAAATAAACCTTCTGCTTTACTGGCTGGCTGAGAGTCATGGTGAATTGCAGGAAGCCGGGGGTGCCGGGCCCGGACTCCCCCACACTCGGTGACAGCAGGGTTCTGGGGAAGCCAGAGGGTCCTGCACACACCCCCACTTTTCCGTTGGACGTGACTGTTAGCCAGCCAATAAAACAGGTTTAGTTGCTAGTTGACAGAGTGTCCGGTTAGAAACGGAGGCACCCACACAGTATTCAGAGGAAACATTACGAACAGCCCCATTTTGTCACATCTCTCCCCTCTTCGAGACCGAACTGAGCGAGGTCACTTTAGACAGTGACCTGGGGAAGTTTGAACCCAGCAACGTTTCCATGGGTGCCCCAGCATCTCTCCCATTCTTTGGGGTGAGTTGCACCAGGACAGTCCAGTTTCACCCCCTCCCGTGGGTCTGTTGTGCTAGATGGCGCTTGCAGGCTGCATGTGGGAAGGTTCATGCAGCCAGGGCCCTTTTGCCACCCCAATAGCCCTGGGGTTTAAACTGGGATTGGGTCTTTTCCCAGCGCTCCAGTTTGGAGGGCTGCAATTTGGGCTCTCTTGGTTAAGAGCCCCCAGCTTGACTTTGGCCACCCTCTGAACAGGTGTGTCTGTTCCCAGCAGCTTGGCCTCAGCCCTTTGCATTTGACACCGCCACGTCGGAGGAGAGTGGTCAGTATACACAGTAAAGCGCTGCCCCAAATGATACAGCTGCAGCTTTCCAAGGGCCTGCACCAGGGCTGGGCATTTTTTTTTTTTGAGGCCGCGTAGTTCTGCTTTTGGGGCAGCCGTTTTTTGCAGTTCCCCTTCATCACAGATGGATCTAGACTGTTCTCAGTGGTGGCAGAGGACAGAACAAGGAGCAATGGTCTGAAGTTGCAGTGGGGGAGGTCTAGGTTGGATATTAGGAAACAGTATTTCACTAGGAGGGTGGTGAAGCACTGGAATGGGTTACCTAGGGAGGTGGTGGAATCGCCTTCTGTGACAGAGCGATTCTGGCGGGACCCAACTGAGAGTGCCAAATCAGGACCAATTGCTTAAACAGGGCAGTTACAGCCCTAGGCTGGGGTTTTTCCACCTCTAAGGCAAACCAAACCAGCCAGACAAAAGGACTTTGGTCTCACCCCACTGGCTAACCACAAGTCACACAAGCAATTTCCTTAGACACTCCAGTCTCCCAGTATCACCACCAGTGCACTCGTCCTGGGGATAAATGGTTATGAAAACCAACACCCCAATAAAAGAAAAAGGTTCCCTCGATCCCAAAGGACCAAGCCCCAGACCCAGGTCAATATACACATCAGATCTTACCCACAAATCACGCTGTTGCCAATCCTTTAGAATCTAAAATCTAAAGGTTTATTTACAAAGGGAAAAAGGTAGAGATGAGAGGTAGAATTGGTTAAATGCAATCAATTACATACAGTAATGGCAAAGTTCTTAGTTCAGGCTTGCAGCAGTGCTGGAGTAAACTGCAGGTTCAGATTAAGTCTCTGGAACATCCCCCGCTGGGATGGGTCCTCAGTCCCTGGTGTAGAGCTTCAGTTTGTGGCAAAGTTCCTCCAGAGGTCAGAAGCAGGATTGAAGACAAGATGGAGATGAGGCATTAGGCTTATATAGACTTTTCCAGGTGTAAGAATCCCTTTGTCTTCACTGTGGAATTTTACAGCAAAATGGAGTCTGGAGTCACATGAGCCAGTCCTGCATACTTTGCTGAGTCACAAGGCATGTCTGCCTTCTCTCCATGGGTCCATTGTGTCCTTAATGGTCCTTAATGGGCCATCAAACAGGCTAGGCAGAGCTAACACCAGCTTGTCTGGGAGGCTTCCCCCAGAAGCACAGCACAAACTTGAAATACTGACAGCATAGAGCCAACATTCATAACTTCAACTAAAAATGATACAGACATACCGACAGCATAATTATAACCAGCAACCCGGAACCTGGTCTTAGACACCTTAGATGACCCCCTTTATCTAAGATTTGGTGCCACTGCAGGACCTTGGTTGCAACCCATGTTCTATATGGTCCCAATTTATATCAATAACGTCACACCTTCCTTAGAGGTTTTTAAGGTCAGGCTTGACAAAGCCCTGGCTGGGATGATTTAGTTGGGAATTGGTCCTGCTTTGAGCAGGGGGTTGGACTAGATACCTCCTGAGGTCCCTTCCAACCCTGATATTCTGTGATTCTATGAACACATAAGGAAAAATGTAGTGTGCGCTCAGTGACAGAGAAGCTCCTCCGAGAATCTGTTTCAGGAAAGGCTGAGAACTGTAAACTCAGTACATTAGTGAGAGGCAGCTTCACCCTTTGGTTAGCGTGAGAGAAGCCACTTCTGCAATGTAAGGGGATTATCTGGGCATCTGAGTGTTGTCTGCTGGTTCCAGGAACCACACCCCATGGGGGAGCGGCGCGAGCTAATGGCTGAGACCCAGATCAGACAGGGAGGGGGTGCGGCAGGCTGAGACTTTCAGGGAGAGGAGAATCTGACAGTCTTGTGTCTCCAAGCAGCTGCTGTTCACCCTGGGGAGACCAAATCCAGAGCACACCGAGCACACTTACTTCTGTCTACACATAGATCCTGGCTCGAATGCAGCTCTTGTCTTCTCCCTTTAATGTGCAGGGGAGACACAGTCTTCGGGCTTTGCCCTGTGATTCGCCCCTTGGCTGCCTTGCGGGGAGGAGCCCAACATACTGGGGATGGGTTATCAGACAGGGATGCTGTAGAAAGGCCCTTCTGAGCACACTGCTGCTGTCAGCCCCACTTTTCTCCTGCAAAGAATCATTTCCCCTCATTTCACTGCCTCGTTGAGTTCATATTTCATAAGTTGTTTTAGGTTCCTTTCCGCACTTAGAAATACTCCTTTGGGCCTGGACTTCACAAGCCCTAAATGTCCCTCTCAAGAAATGCTTAGGCAGGGGGGAAATCCTGCTCCCAGATCTCTCTCACAGGACACCTGCCTGGCACTAGAGTCACTCCTGATTTAGGGAGGGTCGCTTTTCACATTCGAGTTCAGGTCAGTTCTGACCTTATTTGGCCTGATTCCGCTGTTGCTGTTAACCACAGTCGGGGACTAGGAGGCTGAGCAGGTATTGGAATTGGGGGGTGGAGTTTCCTTGATCAGTGGCATTTGAGCTGTAACTTTCCATGGATACGTTTCTTCTTCTCCTTCAAGGAAACCCTCCCCAGACATCAGTCCCTTGGCGGCACAGGGCGCGGGGCATCGTTGTCACTGCTGTCCTTCTCCTCCTGGGTCTGGCCCTGGCCACGTCCCTCCTTGCTGTGATGCTTCTATGTAAGTTCAACTGCAGCTCCAAGCCCAACGTTTGCCAACTTCCATACAGGCCAGCTGGCTCGACTGGGGGAGGGGAACATATTTCAGCAGAATATCGACCATGTTTCCAGTGTGTCCCTCCAAATAAATCTCCTGCTCCAGGGAGTTCGAATGGAGCTGTAAGATCTTGCCCTGCTGGTTTGATACTAGCACAAACTTTCTAAGTCTAACGATGGCCCAGCACTGGCACAGGTCACCTGGGGAGGCTGTGGAACCCCCATCACGGGAGGTTTTTAAGGACAGGTTAGACAACCACCTGTCAGGGATGGGCTGGGTGAACTTCATCCTGCCTGAGCATCACCTCAGGACTTCAGATCACATGTGGCAGCCCCACATGCTCAACCTGCGCTCTGAGGGTCACGCTGGGTCCGTTCCTGACCACGTATCACCAGCACGAGCCTCAGCCCCGGGCGTCCTCATGGCACCATTGAAATGCCCTACGGAGAGACCGTACGGCCCAGTGGTTCGGACACTTGTCTGGGGCTCAGACTGCTGGGTTTAATTCCCTGCTCTGCCAAAGAGTCCCTGCCCTGGAGCCAGCGAACAGCTGAAAGCAGGGAGCTGGAGTGGAGAGCTCTTGGAGGAGAGGGGAGACAAGCCCCTGTTCCTTAGGGGCAGTGAGTGGCAAAGACGACTGGTGCCTCCCCATGCTGGGGGGCCACAATCTAAAGGGGAGGACACGTGACCGCCCCACGTATCTCCTCTGCCCAGCGACCCCCGCGCCCAGCCCAGGGCCACCATACACTCCCTGCCCTGCCAGAGTTACCTGTGGGGGGCTCTGTCCTTCTCCCGCCGCACCTCCCTCCAGCACATTCGGCCGCTCTCCCTGGCAGCCGGGCCCGGGCGAGGAGCAGGAGGGAGCCGCCTCTCATGAGGCTGAAGCCGGCTGCTCCAGGTCCCTGCTCTGTGACATACACCAGGAGAGAGCCCCGAACGGGGCCTTGGCTGTGCCGGTGTCCCTCCTCGGGAGGGAGGCTGTCCAAGATTAAAATAAAAGACGTCATAGAGAATAGCCTCGCACTCGGAGCATGTTCCTTCTCTGCGCGTGGCTGGTCTCCAGCCGCAGTTTGGTTCGGTCACTGACCTGCAGACGTGTGATTTCTAGATCTCCAGGCACAGAGCAAGCTGCAAGCGGTTGAAGAAGCGGTGCAGAAACTCCAAGTCTCTCTGCAGCCTGACAACGCCTCAGACGCGTCAGCAAAGGGTTCGGACAGTAAGTCGCAGGACGAGGGTCTTAGGCATCAGGGTCAGCTCCCCTCCCTTGGCCTGGAAACTGAGCACTCTCCTGCCTACAGGGATGGTGGGTGCCTGGCATCCTCCTGCTCCCCTCCATACACTTCCCTGCCAGGTGGTCCCGTCCCCCGTCTAACGAGCTGCTGCTCTGCACCTTCCTCTGCCAGCGGAGGCTCTGTTCCCAGGGACAGGTGGCTGCTCCAGGCTCCCTCCTAGCTCCCTTCCTGGCAGTGGCAGGCTGGCTGCATCCGCCCCAGGCTCCTGCGCAGGATGCCTAGTGGTCACCATCTTCCGTCCTTTCACTGTTGCTCCCTTCGCTCCATATTTTTCACCTTGGCCCCTGTATTGTCAGCGTTGCATTGGCGGGAAAGACGGATGCAGCTCATGAGACACACAGGGCCGAATTCAGACCCTGGTGTAAGCAGGACGTCAGTGGAGCTGCACTCGTGGCAGGGGTGGCTCCAGAGCCCAGCGGGGCAAGCACCCGCCTGGGGAGGCCCTTTCCCAGGGGGCGGCAGGCTGGGCCAGCGGACCTGCCGCAGTCATGCCTGTGGGAGGTCCACCGGAGCCCCGGGACGACCGGACCTGCCGTAGGCATGACTGCGGACGGTTCGCTGGTCCCGCGGCTCGGCTGGACCTCCCGCAGGCATGACTGCGGCAGCTCAACTGGAGCCGCCGGACCAGCGAACCGTCCGCAGCCGCGGGAGGTCCAGCTGAGCCGCGCGACCAGCGGACCCTCCGCAGTCACTCCCGCGGCTCGGGGGCGCCTCCCGGGCATGATTGCTTGGGGCGGCCAAATTTGTAGAGCCGCTCCTGACTCGTGGGTCTCCATTTGCCCCCCAGTCCCTGAGCCCTCCCTGTGCAGCTCCAATAATTTGGGTACCTGCCACAGTCCCATTGCTGGAGGCAGAGCGCCCCCTTGTGGCCACGTCTCACAACTGTCTGTCTGTCTGGCACAGGGCTGCACATACAAACCCGTCCATGGATCAGGTTATTCAGCGTCCAGTCAGAAAATGGGCCTGAACTAAACCCCGGCACAGAACTCGCCTGAACGCTGGGCTGTTCAAAATCCCGGCCTGGAGCCCAGTGCCAGGGCTCGGGGCCATGGATGTTCTTGCAGCCCCAGCTCTGCCCCATGCTGCAGGGGACCCACTCACAGCTCACAAGGGGGGAGCAATTGGGAAGAGGAGGCTGGGGAGATTCGGGGGACAGGGCTAGAATTCAGGAGAGCTGGGGTCAATTCCCAGCTCTGCTGCAAACTTCCTGTGTGATCTTGGGCACCTCTCCCTGCACCTCAGTTCCCCTGCAGGAAAATAATCTTTTATTTCGCCCACCTGCGTCTATTCTGACTGTGAGCTGTTGAGAGCAGGGACTGTCCCCTCCTGTCCGTACAGCGCCTGGCACACAGGGGCCTGCATGTGCTGCTCTAGTGCACGTGCTGATAATCAAGTGTTCTGCATCTCCACTGACGTCGCTGTGACTTTGTTCTAGCTCTGCAGCTATTGGATGAAGCGCAGGCAGGAGTCCGGCTGCTGAAAGCCCAGCTGGGTAACGTCAGTGCAGCGCGAGCAGCAGTGCAAGGTCGCTGCTGTAAGTACTAGCTGCAGTGCTGGCTGGTGCCGTTTCTGCTGGTGCTGAGGATGAACGGAGGATTTCAGGCTCCCAGGCTGACAACGCAGCACCTTTCACCAGCCCTGAGTTCTCTTCCATTAAAATCACCGGTGGCTGCATCTGGGTCCACACCGTGGTGATCGGTGTGGAGTTAAATTACACCCTAGGCCTCGTTAGCCTAATGGGAGCACCCAGCTGTCACTTCTTCTTAGATGCTCCAAACCCGTCAGGTCACAGGCAGAAAGTGACCCTGGCATTTCAGCGTATGGGGCGTTACTTTCAGAACTACCCCTGAGCCAGCGCCCCCAGCAGGGTGTTGGGGGAGGTGCCAAAGTGCAAAGACCCGAGACCTTCAGCACTTATGATAAATGAAAATTGTTGATGCAAAACCAGGAGATCTTCCACCTTGGGCAGCTACATTCCCCCTCCTGAATTCCCCCTGACAGCTCAGCTACACAGTGAGTCTCCCCTTTCCCGTTACAGCCGTGCTGCTCTGCACTGGGACCAGCACCCATGCTCCAACCCAGATGCAGCTGCATTTCAGTGCTGGGGGAGTGACCCTGGGGTGTCTGCTTTCTGCAGCGCTCTGTGGGATCCATCACGTGGCCACAAAAGTTACTTATTGTGATGCTGGAGAATCAGGATTCAGAAACTCCCTGGCCTGGGGGCAGCTGAAGGGCAGGGGAAATGCAGCACTAGAAACCCTGAGCTCCCTGCGTGTGTCCCTGTGACTTTAGCCCGGGCGTCTCACCTCAGTGTCTGCTCCTAGGTGACATGCTGAAAATGGGGTTACCCGGATGCTGGAGGTTTTACCGTGGGAAACTCTATTACTTTTCACAAGGAAAAAAGTCGTGGGACGAGGCCGAGCAGTTCTGTGTGTCTTGGAACTTACACCTGACCTCTGTCTCCTCCCAGGCGGAACAGGTGAGTGCAGGAAGCTCCTAGGGGCTTGGATAATGGGTCAGTGCCTTGTTTCACACCAGAAGGAGGTGGGAGGGGGCAGCTGAGGTTCCAATTCTGCGATGTGCCTTTTGGCAAACTATCGGAGAGGATGTGAAGCCTTAGTACCTGACTCAGGGGATTCACCCATCAGTTTAAAAGCAGAGATGGGCAGAGGAACAGAGCCAGGATCTGGGGTGCCGGGAGGAGGTGGGGAGATTTGGTGTCAGGCTCATTTCTGATTTTCCCTACTTCCAACTTAGCATTTCCTGCAAACCCAATGGCTTTTCCCAGTGAGGACCCCTTTGATCCCTCTCCCCAGGCCTGAGCTCCTGCTGGACAATCTAGAAGCCTGTATCTGGAAGGCTTGTGTGCAAGGGACCATGCACCTCTCAGAGAATCCTCTCTCCCCACGTGCCCACTGCAGCCCTCACCCCAGGCCTCTGTGGCACTTTCGGAGGAGGAAAATCCCACCCTCCGGCAGGGCCAGGCTTTGCACCCAGTTCTCTGCTCCGAGCTTTGCCTCCTGCAAGGGCAGGGGGCTGGTGTGACACAGATGCAGACGCAGACACAGAGCTGCTCCAGGGCTCCCTCAGGGTCTCCCAGCTAGTCACTGTCAGCGTTGGGGGCAGGACACCACGTCTCCCGCTGTCCAGTGCCCTGCTCACACCACCAGACGCCCTTTCCTCTCCCCCAAAATCTGTTCAGCCCAGGAAGCTGCGGCTGCATCCTGCAGCCTCTCTTGGGTGACCTGCACATGCTGCAAACTGTGTTGTGCAGGCGTTTCTCTCCAGCGAGACCCAGGGAGAAGCTCACTGGATTGGACTCACCGACCGGGAGACAGAAGGCAGCTGGCGCTGGGCGGATGGCACAGAATACAGAGCAGACGCAAGCAGGGGGTGAGTAAAGCTTGAGAGACGTGATTATTTATTACACGATTGGTCACAAGCTCTTTCGGGCAGCGTCTGTGCGGCCCCTGGTGTCTATGCAGCACCTGGCACAGTGGGCCCGATCCTGAGGGAGGCCCCCGGGCGCTGCCACGACAGCAGTGAATCCTCTCAGGAATTTCTGCTAATGCCCCTTTGCTTAGAGCAGGAGCCTCAACACGGAGTGTGTGTTCAGTGCCCACTGAGACCCAGGGCCAGAGCCTCCCCTGGGGTAACTCGGCATTGACTGGAATGAACCACAGGGATTTACACCAGCTGAGGATCTGGCCCCAAGTCGACTCAGTGCAGCCAGGGAGTCTGGAGTGGCGGCAGGTTCCCGCTCTCCTTGGGATTGCGCTGCGCTCTCCCCTCGGTCAGGCTGGGCACGGGGAGGCTGTGGTGCCGGGGCCATGGCCGGAGCCAGCTGCAGTCGGTGCAGTGACCTCAGGGGGCTGTGGGTGGGGCCCATAAGCAGGGCCAGGGAGAAGTTAATGGCTGGCCCCTGCTGCCCTCTCTTCCAGTTCCTGCGTTCCCATCTCGGGGGTGCCTGGGACGTGCTGTGCCACCTGCTCTGGTTCTGGGCACTGAGATCCGAGTTGCTGCTGCTCAGTGTTTGGAGCCACACACTGACTTTGGCTCTTTGCTGGCCTGTCAGGCGCAGGGCAGGTGCTACCCCCGGCCGTCAGAAGCCCTTCGTTACCATGGCCACAAGAGCTGTGGAGAACTCTGAGGGGTGGCCGGGGGGTGCATCGCTTCACCGCGTCATTGCTGGGTGTCTTGGTCCCCTGCCAACAACAGAGTCCGCAGAGCAGAACTGAGCTCAGGAATTGGCTGTGGTTCTCCCCTGAGACATTAACACTCTGATCTGTAGGTTCTGGGTGGAGAATGAGCCAAACAATCACGATCCAAAGAACGATGGTGGAGAAGACTGTGTTCACACCGACCCAAGATTCGGAATTTGTGGAATGATTACAAGTGCACTCAGGCCTTTCAGGTGGATTTGTAAGCAGGCCCATGGATAGGCCTGGCTGTGACATGCAGGTCCCAGCACCTCAGAAAGCGCCTTAATTTCCAAGCTATGGAGCATGTTTTCCAGCCACCTGCCGATGAGGAGCCCTGGGCACTGGAGGGGGCCGCATGGGATGTGCATCGCAGGGACGCTTTGTCTTGCTGTGATATTTCTGGCTTTAGCAGCGACAGCTGCCCTTATGCCGCTCCGTGTGACTGGCTCTGTAATTTGTATGTTTCCAGGTCTGTCACTGAATAAAATCCTTGGATCGTGGAGTTATTGTTTCACAATCACCCAATAAATAATGATTTTCTTGACTTCTGGTAGTCAGATCAGTTCATGCTGACAACAGCACCTCCGTTATCAGCCTCTTTGATTATCATGTCAGGGTTATTTCAGAGGCTGTGGATGGCATTGCGTTCTGCACGACTTAGGTTATGAGGCAAGCAATGCTGTTTTTCCACAATTTCTGCCTGTCCATGTCGGCGGAAGCATTCTATGTATAGGTCCAGACTGTCGTTGTGACCCTCAGGAGTCTACCAGAAGGAGGCTGCCAGACAACTCTCCAATACCAAATTCTACAGGCTCGTCTCATGGGGGTGCTCCCAGCCCCCTGTCCTGAGCGGCTCACGGCCGGGGGCTGGAAGGGATGTGCCCTGTTCCACCCCCTTCCCCCAGGCTGCGTCCCTACGGAGCTGTGTACACCCTGCCGCTCTTCCCCATCCCCCTCGCTAGGGCCATCAGCTCATTGGCACAGGGATGGGGGGGGGCAGGAAAGCACCACGCTGGGGGAAGATGTGGGGGAGGGGGAAGCTTGGCTGCCGCAGAACCAATCTTCTGCCTCCTGCCCCGCAGGAGGCGGTGGGGGGTGGGGCTGCGTGGGGCGGGGGGCCGGGATAGCGGCAGGCAGCTGCGTGCCTCTCAAAATCGGCTTGTGTGCCGTGTTCGGCACGTGTGCCGGGGGTTGCCGACCCCTGGTCTACAGCCAAGCACTGAGGTACAACCGTATCTGCTCCAACCCCTCAGACAGAGACCAGCACCTACAAGATCTTCACCAAACGTTCTCAAAACTACGATACCCACACGAGGAAATAAGGAAACAGATCAACAGAGCCAGACGTGTACCCAGAAGCCTCCTGCTGCAAGACAAGCCCAAGAAAGAAACCAACAGGACTCCACTGGCCATCACATACAGTCCCCAGCTAAAACCCCTCCAACGCATCATCAGGGATCTACAACCCATCCTGGACAATGATCCCTCGCTTTCACAGGCCTTGGGTGGCAGGCCAGTCCTCGCCCACAGACAACCTGCCAACCTGAAGCATATTCTCACCAGTAACTGCACACCGCACCATAGTAACTCTAGCTCAGGAACCAATCCATGCAACAAACCTCGATGCTAACTCTGCCCAGCAACACCATCACAGAACCTAACCAGATCAGCCACACCATCACTGGTTCATTCACCTGCACGTCCACCAATGTAATATACGCCATCATGTGCCAGCAATGCCCCTCTGCTATGTACATTGGCCAAACTGGACAGTCCCTACGGAAAAGGATAAATGGACACAAATCAGATATTAGGAATGGCAATATACAAAAACCTGTAGGAGAACACTTCAACCTCCCTGGCCACACAATATCAGATTTAAAGGTAGCCAACCTGCAGCAAAAAAATTTCAGCACCAGACTTCAAAGAGAAACTGCTGAGCTTCAGTTCATCTGCAAATTTGACACCATCAGCTCAGGATTAAACAAAGACTGTGAATGGCCAGTCAACTACAAAAGCAGTTTCTCCTCCTTTGGTGTTCACTCCTCAACTGCTAGAAGAGGACCTCACCCTCCCTGGTTGAACTAACAACCTTGTTATTGCCTGCATATTTATACCTGCCTCTGGAAATTTCCATTACATGTGTCTGACAAAGTGGGTATTCACCCTCAAAATCTCATGCTCCAATACATCTGTTAGTCTATAAGGTGCCACAGAACTCTTTGCTGCTTTTACAGATCCAGATTAACACAGATACCCCTCTGATACTATATCATTAAAGTTTTTCCAGAGGTCTCTATCCCTATCCAGATAGAATCCGGGGGGGCTGTAGCAGACCCCAAGCACTATCTCAGGGGAGCCTCTGGTAGCTTTCTTCCCCAAAGTGATTTTGACTCAAACAGTCTCTCATTTATCCATTGTAGCACTTTTAATCTCTTTACAGTCAGTCTATCTCCTCATCAATATACAACGCTATTGCACCACCTTTGCCTTCATTTCTGTCTTTCCTGAACAGCACATACTCTCCATTGTCTGTACTCCAGTCCTGGCTACTATTCCACCATGTTTCTGTTATCCCTGTAACATCTGGTTTCACTTCCTGCACCAGTTCCTCCATTTTGTCCCCCAGGCTTCTTGCATTGGTGCATAGACACCTTAGTTGTTTCCGCTCGGAATTGACAGGGCTCCTCTCGCGATTAGGCACAGTCATGCTACTGCCAGTATCACCTACTACTTGAGTGTTAGCATCATTGGTTTGGGAACTGTCTTTCCTCTTGATGTCCATATTCCTTCCCTCTGCTGTTCCTTTCTCCGTTTTTGTCTAGGGACAGGTAGTATCCCATTGAAGATCACCTGAGCCACCATTTCTTTAAGTGTCTTCCCCAGCCTGGCATCATCTCCCCTGATCCATTCCAGCAAGAATCTAGCAGTATCGTTTGTTCCCATGTGAAGGACAATCAGTGGATTCCTTCCTGCTCCCATTAGGATCCTCTTCAGCCTCAGGTCCACATCCCATAACTTAGCTCCCTGCAGACAGCTCATCCTTCTATTCTCTGTACAGGCTCGGGTGCCAGGCCTGTCCATTCCTCTTAGTAAGGAGTCACCAGTCTGTAGACCTGCCTCTTCCTGGTGTTGGTGCCATTCTCCAGCCTTCCTCCTGTTCCTTCTGAATGCAAGTCTCCTTGTATTTTGTTCTCCCTTGCAATCTACTGCAAGTCATCCTCTGTCCCCCTGGGGCTCTGAACTCTGGGTACGTACATTGACTCTTCCCCTCTTCTTGTAGGACTAGCTGCTCTTCTCTTCTCCCTGCCCTCCCACCTTCTGCTACTCCCTGCTGCAGCCTTCTTCACTTTCCAACTCAGCAAACCTGTTCCTGAGCTCTACTTCTCCTTCACTAGCTGGTCTTTTCCTCTGCCCGGTTCTCATCATAACGTTTCCACTGGCCACTTTACTCACCCAGCAGTCTCCCTGCCGCGTTCTCCAGTCCAGCTTGGATCTGCCAGTCCTAAGTTTTCCCTTCAGCCTCCTCTCACCTTCCCTCCATCATCTGCTCGAATCCCCTTCAAAACTCAACCATAGTTTCCACCTCCATCTCCAGACCTCGGCTCTTCTCTTCCATCAGCTCTCTCAGGCGGAGCTTCATACAAACAAGCTCTTTTCAGGTACCTGCACCAGGAACATGTACATCCCGCAGCTTCCACATCTGGAAATCTTCATTGTCTCTTCCATTGCTTGGGTCACTACCACTGCTGCCTCTGTGTCTGTCACACCCTTCCTGCCTAAGCACCTGTCAAGGAGAGACCAAACCCCACACCACACAAAAACAGAATGTCACCGCCCCTCCCCAAACTCTCCTTACAATCCCCATACGCTAACTCCCCTGTTCCCAGTTGTTTGCTGGCTTCTTTCCCACAGCTTGGCTGCCTTTGTAGGTCCCCTAACCAGGGAAGCCCCTCGCCCGATCTGATGTGATCACAGGCTCTGCATCTCTCAGCGCACGGCCCGTACCAGCCTCTGCAAACTGAACACAACAAACCAGCAAACTCTCCAGAACCCACTCGCCAGAGCGCGCATAGGGGTGTGTGCAGGGTGAAGCTCCCCATATTTCTGCTTGGCATGCCGGGGTGGGGAGGAGGAAGAGGGGCTGTGTCCTTCTCCCACTGACACTGACCCCTGTCACGCTCGGCCGCATCCCGACAGCCGGGCCCGGGCAGGAGTGGAGGGGCAGGACCAGCCACTTCTCATGTTGGCCGCTCAGGGTCTCTGCTCTGTGGAGCACAGCGGCTGCCTGAGAGAGCCTGGTGGGGAGGTGGCAGGGGCTACCCCATCAAGGCCAAGCTACCAGGGATGGGGGTCAAGCAAGCTGGAGTCCCCTGGCCCCCTGGCACGTTTCCGGCTCACTCAGCCCCTGTCCCCAACAGCAGGGCCCTGGTGGGGGTGACCCAGCGCCGCACCCCCTGACGGGCTTTCAGGCAGCTGCTGCATTGCACAGAGCTGCCAGGGAGACTGGCCGAATGTGCTGCGGGGAGGGGGAGGCGCGGCGGGAGAAGGACAGAGCCCCCCGCAGGTAACTCTGGCAGGGCAGGGAGTGCATGGTGGCCCTGGGCTGGGCACGGGGGTCGCTGGGCAGAGGAGACACGTGGGGCGGTCACGTGTCCTCCCCTTTAGATGGTGGCACCAGTCGTCTTTGCCACTCACTGCCCCTAAGGAACAGGGGCTTGTCTCCTCTCTCCTCCAAGAGCTCTCCACTCCAGCTCCCTGTTTTCAGCTGTTTGCTGGCTCCAGGGCAGGGACTCTTTGGCAGAGCAGGGAATTAAACCCAGTAGTCTGAGCCCCAGACAAGTGTCCGAACCACTGGGCCGTCCAGTCTCTCCGTAGGGCATTTCAATGGTGCCATGAGGACGCCTGGGGCTGAGGCTCATGCTGGTGAAATGTGGTCAGGAATGGACCCAGCGTGACCCTCAGAGCACAGGTTGAGCATGTGGGGCTGCCCCATGTGATCTGAAGTCCCTGAGGTGATGCTCAGGCAGGATGAAGTTCACCCAGCCCATCCCTGACAGGTGGTTGTCTAACCTGTCCTTAAAAACCTCCCGTGATGGGGGTTCCACAGCCTCCCCCGGTGACCTGTGCCAGTGCTGGGCCATCGTTAGACTTAGAAAGTCTGTGCCAATATCAAACCAGCAGTGCAAGATCTTACAGCTCCATTCGAACTCCCTGGAGCAGGAGATTTATTTGGAGGGACAGAGTGGAAACGTTGTCTATATTCTGCTGAAATATGTTCCCCTCCCCCGCCTAGTCGAGCCAGCTGGCCTGTATGGAAGTTGGCAAATGTTGGGCTTGGAGCTGCAGTTGAACTTACATAGAAGCGTCATAGCAAGGAGGGATGTGGCCAGGGCCAGACCCAGGAGGAGAAGGACAGCAGTGACGATGCCCCGCGTCCTGTGCCGCCAAGGGACCGATGTCTCAGGAGGGTTTCCTTGAAGGAGAAGAAGAAACGTATCCATGGAAAGTTACAGCTCAAATGCCACTGACCGAGGAAACTCCACCCCCCAAATCCAGTAACTGCTCAGCCTCCTAGTCCCTGACTGTGGTTAACAGCAACAGCGGAATGAGGCCAAATAAGGTCAGAACCGACCTGAACTCGAATGTGGCGACCCTCCTAAATCAGGAGTGACTCTAGTGCCAGGCAGGCATCCTGTGAGAGAGATCTGGGAGCAGGATTTCCGCCCTGCCTAAGCATTTCTTGAGAGGGACTTTTAGGACTTGTGAAGTCAGGCCCAAAGGAATATTTTTAAATGAGAAAAGGAACCTGAAACAACATGAAATATGAATACAACGAGGCAGTGAAATGAGGAAAATGATTCTGGGCAGGAGTACAGTGGGGCTGACAGCAGCAGTGTGCTCAGAAGCAGGGGTGGCAGGTTTGTAGAAATTTTGGTGGTGCACAGAACCCTGCCACCCAACTCCGCCCCCACAAACTCTGCCCCACCTGCCTAAGGCTCTGGGAGGGGTTTCGGGGGGGTGGAGGTCTGGGGTGCAGATCCTGGGCTGGGGATTAGGTTGCAGGAGGGGTGCAGGGTGCAGGCTTTGGGATGGAGTTTGGGTGCTGGGTGCAGGCTACGTGCTGGGACGGGGGGTGGGTGTGCTGGTGTGGGTGTGGGGTGCAGGCTGTGGGGTGGGGGTGGGGGCATAGGATGGGGTGAGGAGTGCAGGCTCTGGGAGGGAATTTGGGGGTAGGAGGGAGTGCAGGGGTGAGGGCTGTGGGGCTGAGGATGAGGGGTTCATGCAGCAGGGGACTCAGGGCTGGGGATGAGGATTAGGGTGCGGGGGGATGAGGGCTCTGGCTGGGGCTGAGGATTAGGGTGCGGGGGGCTGAGGGCTCTGGCTGGGGCTGAGGATTAGGGTGCAGGGGGATGAGGGCGCTCAGGGCTGGGGATGAGGATTAGGGTGGTGGGGGCTGAGGGCGCTGGCGGGGGAGGAGGATTAGGGTGCGGGGCTGAGGGCTCTGGCTGGGGTTGAGGATTAGGGTGCGGGGCTGAGGATCTGGCTGGGGCTGAGGATTAGGGTGCGGGGATGAGGGCTCTGGCCGGGGCTGAGGATTAGGGTGCGGGGATGAGGGTTCTGGCTGGGGATGAGGATTAGGGTGCGGGGATGAGGGCTCAGGGCTGGGGATGAGGATTAGGATGCGGGGGGATGAGGGCTCTGGCTGGGGATGAGGATTAGGGTGCGGGGGATGAGGGCTCTAGCTGGGGTTGAGGATTAGGGTGCGGGGGGCTGAGGGCTCTGGCTGGGGCTGAGGATTAGGGTGCGGGGGGCTGAGGGCTCTGGATGGGGATGAGGATTAGGGTGAAGGGGGATGAGGGCTCTGGCTGGTGTTGAGGATTAGGGTGCGGGGGGCGGAGGGATCTGGCTGGGGCTGAGGATTAGGGTGCGGGGGGATGAGGGCTCTGGCCGGGGCTGAGGATTAGGGTGCGGGGGGATGAGGGTTCTGGCTGGGGATGAGGATTAGGGTGCGGGGGGATGAGGGCTCTGGCTGGGTTGAGGATTAGGGTGCGGCGGGACGAGGGCTCTGGCTGGGGATGAGGGTTTGGGGCGTTGGTGAGGCTCAGGGCGAGGGTGGAAGGGCAGGGTAAGGGCAGCCTGCCTTGCCATTAGTGAATGGCAGGCGCTAGGACCCTGCGGCAGCAGACAGCAGTTCTGCCGGGAGCCGATCTCCGGCAGCACAGAGCAGGCAGGGGATAGGCGCGCTCTGCTTTTTGTCAGGCAGGGACGTGGCGCGGCGCGGCGGGGGGGGACACGCAGGGGGAGGGGTGGCAGGCAGGGGCTGAGACCTGCTCCAGACAGGGAGGCGGCGGGTGGGGGGGAGGCCCACGGGGGCCGGGGCCCGATCCAGGCAGGGCCGGGGGAGAGACCCTGCTCCAAATATTGCTGGAGCAGGGCACCCAGATCTGAGTATTCCTGGGCCAGGCACCGCACATGTATATAACCTGCCGCCCATGCTCAGAAGGGCCTTTCTACAGCATCCCTGTCTGATAACCCATCCCCAGGATGCTGGGCTCCTCCCTGCAAGGCAGCCAAGGGGCGAATCACAGGGCAAAGCCCTAAGTCCCGGGTACGTCTACACTACGGGACTATTCCGAATTTGCATAAACCGGTTTTGTAAAACAGATTGTATAAAATCGAATGCTCACGGCCACACTAAACACATTAAATCGGTGGTGTGCGTCCACGGTCCGAGGCTAGCGTCGATTTCTGGAGCGTTTCACTGTGGGTAGCTATTCCGTAGCTATCCCATAGTTCTCGCAGCCTCCCCCGCCCCTTGGAATTTCTGGGTTGAGATCCCAGTGCCTGATGGGGCAAAAATCATTGTCGCGGGTGGTTCTGGGTAAATGTCGTCAGTCACTCCTTTCTCTGGGAAAGCAACGGCAGACAAGCATTTCACAGCTTTTTTCCCTGGATTGCCCTGGCAGATGCCATAGCATGGCAATCATGGAGCCTGTTTTGCCTTTTGTCACTGGCACCATATGTGTACTAGATGCCGCTGACAGAGGCGATTCAGCAGCGCTACACAGCAGCATGCTTTTGCTTTTGCATGACAGCAGAGATGGTTACCAGCTGTACTGTACCATCTACCAATCCATAAATTGGTAAAAAGATGATCATGGTTACCAGTCCTTTTGCACTGCACCATCTGTTGCTGTCATAAGTGCCCCTGGCTGCTCTTAGCCAGGGGCGCAAAAGCCAAAATTGGGAATGACTCCTGAGTCAATCCCTTCTTTTGGTATCTAAAAATAGAATCAGTCCTGTCTAGAATTTGGGCAAGTGTACTAGAGAACTACTGTATCATAGAACCAGAGAGCACAGCTGCTCTGTGTCAGATCCAGCAGAAATTATGAGCTGTATGCCATTCACAGGGGGTGCTCCTGCAACAACCCCACCTGTTGATTCCGTTCTTCCCCCAGCCTTCCTGGGCTACCGTAGCATTGTCCCCCCCACTTGTGTGATGAAGTAATAAAGAATGAAGGAAGAAGACACAGTGACTTGTTAGTGAGAAATGAGTGGAAGGCAGCCTCCAGCTGCTATGATAGTCCAGACAGGACAGTAAGGAGTGTGGAGGAGAGGAGCCCAGCATCCCTCTGCTAGTCCAGGGGCAATTGAATCTTTTCTTTACACATGAAGGGTGGGGGCTGATGGATCTCAGCCCCCTGTTGCTATGATGACGATGGTTATCAGTCATACTGTACCATCTACCAGGAAAAATTAGGACCAGATGCCCTTGATTGACCTTACCAATGCTAATCAGCATGGTTACCAATCCTTTTGCACTGCCCCATGTGCCAATAGACTGATGATAAGGACGGGTACCAGTCATTTTGTACCATCAGCCACCCATGGCGGTGGGGGGAACTAGGATATTGGCGTTGAGTGCTGCAGCATCGTGTCTATCTGCAGCATTCAGTAGAGATAGGGTGACATGTAAAAGAGTCAAGAGAGGATTGTTTTCCCTTTCACTTCTGGGGTGGGTGGGGTGCATAGATTGCCGAGCTATGCCCTGACCCACCGCGGACATTGTGTTTGACCCTAGAAGCATTTGGAGCTCAGCCAAGAATGCAAATACTTTTCGGAGACTGCAGGAACTGTGGGATAGCTTGAGTCCTCCAGTCCATGGCGTCCATTTGATTCTTTGGCTTTCCATTAAACTTGTCACGCAGCAGTGCGCTGAGCCCCTGCTATGGCGTCTGTCTGGAGATTTTTTAAAAATGATTTTGAATTTCGTCTTCTGTACTGGAGCGCTGATAGAACAGATTTGCCTGCCCTTACAGCGATCACATCCGCATCATCCATGCGGGAGCTCTTTCTTTATTTTGATTTTTAACTGCATCGCCACTCGTGCTGATCGGAGCTCCACGCTGGGCAAACAGGAAATATTCAAAAGTTCGCGGGGCTTTTCCTGTCTACCTGGCCACTGCATCTGAGTTCAGATTGCTGTCCAGAGCAGTCAGTGGTGCACTGTGGGATACCGCCCGGAGGCCAATACCATCGATCTGCGGCCACACTAACCCTAATCCGATATGGTAATACCGATATTAGCGCTACTCCTCTCGTTAGGGAGGAGTACAGAAACCGGTTTAAAGAGCCCTTTATACCGATATAAAGGGCCTCTCAGTGTGGATGGGTGTGGCGTTAAATCGGTTTTATGCTCCTAAAACCGGTTTAAATGCCTAGTGTAGACCAGGCTTACGTCTCCCCTGCACATTAAAGGGAGAAGACTGGAGCTGCATTCGAGCCAGGATCTATGTGTGGACAGAAGTAAGTGTGCTCGATGTGCTCTGGATTTGGTCTCCCCAGGGTGAACGGCAGCTGCTTGGAGACGCAAGACTGTCAGATTCTCCTCTCCCTGAAAGTCTCAGCCTGCCGCACCCCCTCCCTGTCTGATCTGGCCCTCAGCCATTAGCTCGCGCCGCTCCCCCATGGGGTGTGGTTCCTGGAACCAGCAGACAACACTCAGATGCCCAGATAATCCCCTTACATTGCAGAAGTGGCTTCTCTCACTCTAACCAGGGCCACCCACAGGATTCAGGGGGCCTGGGGCAAAGCAATTTCAGGGGCCTCTTCCATAAAAAAGTTTGCAATACTATACAATACTATATTCTCGTGGGGTCCCCTGCGGGGCCCAGCACAAATTGCCCCACTTGCTCCGCACCCACAGGCAGCCCTGGGAAAAATAAACCTTCTGCATCTCGGCACAAACCCAGGTTTGAGAAAACTTCTTTACAAGGTATCACTGGTTCTCAGCATCAGCTAGAGCTAAAAGGCACTAAAGCTCATTAAAAGGGTTGGACAAATATTTTCCATCAAAACTTTTTCTGGATCGAAAACTAGGGTTTTTTAAAAAAGCACGGACAATGTCTGCTTTCCTTCAAAATTTGTTGTGTTTTTTTTAATTGAAAAGCTGAAATTAGTCTGCCAAAACCTGACTATGGTTTGGGGTTTCAGAAGTGTGTGGCCAAATATCTGCTGCTTGCTGTGTTTGATTGTTTAAAGAAACAATAAAAAAATTCTGCTTAAAAAAAAAATCCAAAACTTTTGAACCACCTCAGCTTGTGACCAAACGCCTGAGCCCATCCAGGCAGAGATTTTTCCAGGTTTCTGATACTCTGCTGGCTTCCTTGACTCATATCTGTCTCCATAACTTTGGGTTCATTTAGCTTAGAACATAAGAACAGCCAGACTGGGTCAAACCAAAGGTCCATCTAGCCCAGTATCCTGTCTACCGACAATGGCCAATGCCAAGTGCCCCAGAGGGAGTGAACCTAACAGGTAACGATCAAGTGATCTCTCTCCTGCCATCCACCTCCATCCTCTGACAAACAGAGGCTAGGGACACCATTCCTTACCCATCCTGGCTAATAGCCATTAATGGACTTAACCTCCATGCATTTATCTGTTTCCTAGAGACTGGCTCCATGGGGTCCCTCACAAACTGGAGACGGTTACTCTGGGTTTGTCTTTAGTATAGACTATGTACATACTCCATGAACTGAGCATTTGAGCTTGTTCCAGAATCTGGGATGAGCCTATGTTGTGAACACTGAAATGCTCAAAATAGCACATGCCTGTGAATGGACACAGGGTGCTAAAATTAAATTAACCCAGGGTTCTCAAACTGGGGTCAGGACCCCTCAGTGGTCACAAGGTTATTACTGGGGTCACGAGCTGTCAGGCTCCATGTCAAACCCCGCTTTGCCTCCAGCATTTATAATAGTGTTAAATATATAAAAAAGTGTTTTTAATTTATAAGGGGGGGGTCGCATCAGAGGTTTGCTATGTGAAAGGGTCACCAGGACAAAAGTTTGAGAACCACTGAATTAACCCCTCTGAAGCCTCAGGGAATGCAGGGGGGCGGGGAGGGTCTCGCTTGGTAGGGTTGGGAAGGATATTGCTCTTCTCATGCGATCCCTCCCCCAGTGGCTAATTTTAAAGAGCTCCTCCTGACATGAATCTCCCTGTGGCACTGAAATTACATACAGACTGTAATTTGGCATTTGAGAAGTGAAAGGGATGGGAGCCCTAGTGGAAAAGCTAACAGCTTGGCTCTTCTGCAAACCTCAAACTGCTGAATGAGCTTTAGGGTGGGGAAGGCTGTGCCTCCCAGACAGCCTGGCCCTGCCCCCTATCCGACCTCCACCCACTTCCTGCCCCCCGCCTGCCCGCCCCTACGCAGAATACCCAACCCATCCTGCTCCTTGTCCCCTCACCGTCCCGCAGTGACCCCCCCCCCCCCTCCTCCACCCTGGGACCCCTCCTCTGCTCCCTGTCCCCTGACTGCCCCGACCCTATCCACCCCGCTGAGTCCTGACAGACCCTCGGAATGCCCATGATCCAACCCCCCCATTCCCTGTCCCCGACCGCCCCACTCTCTGCCCCCTCCCTGTCCCCTGACTGTCCCTGGGACTCCCTGCCCCTTAGCCAACCCCCCTGGCCCCGGCCCCTTACTCCTGGCTCCCCCCTCACCCGGAGCCTCAGTGTATCCAGGAGCTTCCCTCGACAGCGCTAGTGTGGCTCCGGCGGGGCCGGAGCTACACCCGCTCACAGCCACGTGGTAGCGGGGTGGGGCTGCGAGATCAGGCCGAGCGGAGGAACTCAGGCCCGCTGGAGCTCGCCGCCCCGCCCCCTGCCCACGTGGCTCTGCGGGGGGTGGAGCCCGGGGCCGCGCCGGAGCCACGCTGCAGCTGTCCAGAAGCTCCTGGATGCGCTGTGGGTCCGGGAGATGGGTGAGCCGGGGTCGGGTCGGGCTGGGGCTGGGCCATTCTCGTGGGGGCCTCTGCGGATCCTGGGGTCTGGGGCAAATTACCCCACTTGCCCCCCCTCTGAGCGGCCCTGCGTGATCGTGAGCTACTTCAATTTCAACTAAATGGAGGGATAAACAAAACTAGTCTGCAGCTAGGGGCCTTGATTTCAAAAGGGGAAACTTTAAAATATTAAGGCAATTAACGAGGGGAATGGACTGAGCTGAAGAACTCAAGGATCTGAAAGTGGGAGGCTTGGAATTACTTTCAGTCCCAGTTGCAGAAGCTCTCTGACGCCTGCATCCCAAGCAAGGGGGAAAACTTCCTAGGGAAGGGTTGAGGACCAGGCTGGATGAAGAAGCGTCTCACACAGGTGATTAAGCGAAAGCAGAAATCCTACAAGGAATGGAAGATGGGATGGATCAGCACGAAAGCCACCTCTTGGAGGTCAGAAAGTGCAGGGACAACGTGAACTGTCAATAGCCAAGCACATTGGACCTTGCAAAGGAAATTAAAACCAATAGTAAACAGTTCTTTAGCCATATAAACACAAAGGAAAGAAGGAAGGAAGGAGTGGAACTGCCAAACATGGAGGATGAGGTGGAGATTTCAAGAAATGGGGAAAAGCGACTCAGGAAACTACAGGCCTGTTAGTCTGACCTCAATTGGATACATGGTTTTAGAACAAATTTGGAAAGACAGAAGTAAATAGTAATTGGGATAAAATACAACACGGTTTTACAAAAGGTAGATGGTGCCAAACCAACCTGATCTCTTTCTTTGAGACGATAAGTGATTTTTTAGACAAAGGAAATGCAGCAGATCTCATCTATCTGGATTTCAGTGGCATTTGAAACAGTTCCACATGAGGAATTATTAGTCAAATTGGAGAAGATGGGGATTAATGTTGTTGTCAGTCCCTAAGTGCATAACCTTGGATTTGCACTATTGAATTTCATCCCAGCGAACTCTGCAATGGGCAGATAAAGGGGAAGAACGTTTTGCCACAATGTTTCTGGGGATCTTGGTCCCCTGCTCACAACAGAATCTGTGCAGCAGAACCGAGCTCAGAAAGTGGCTTTGATTCTCCACTGAGACAATAACATTCTTTTATCCGGGAAATATCGTCACCCGACTCAAAATCCTCAAGGAAGAAGAATTTCCCAGGGATGCATAAGACTCACTCTGCTGTCAAGACACAGTCATGCTGGCTTTGGAACTGAGCTATTGCTTTGAAAAGCAAGGGCCGGGTTCTGTTCTCACACTAGTCTCATTCTATTGGCTTGAGTTACTCCTGTGTATGAAAGACCAGAGTCAGACCCCAGCGTATAAACCCAGCTCAGGATTCTTTTCCCCATCTAATTGCAGCCTGGCCTGAGCGTTGCAGCCTTAAGAAGTGTGTCATGACACTGTCCCTTTCAAAAATCATGGGGAAGCTTTAAATGGCCTTTTGGCTGTTGGGGCAGGTTCTGGGCAGGTTCTGCATAGCTGGGTTGAGGGTCAGCCCAATTTAGAATAACTTTTTTCCTTTCAGAAGTGTCTGAAATGGGCAATTCTCTGTTTATTGGGCAGTTTTTGGTACCTGTGCTGTCTACTTCACTTGCTGTTCTGTTTTACTTTAATATGGACACAATAGCAAAAATATGTGAGTATTTTAAAGAACTCCGACCCCCTGTCTGTCATCTCAGAGCTTAGTAGCTTATTGGTTAAGAACTGAGTGGGTCTCAGAGATGGAGCTACCCCATCCCCATGAGGAGGGCGGGGTGTTGATAGAGGTCCATCGGCTGAGCTACTTGCTGTAGACATCAGTCCTCAGAGCTGTCATCTTTCTCACAGTAATAAATGCCCTTGGAAATAAATATTCCACGGCTTTGAAGGAAGAGCAGCCTGAGATGCAGAAATACATCCGATTGGGCCCTTCCAAGGACGTGACAGTTTTGGGAGGGACTGCTCCTGTTGGGTTGGAAGGGACAGATACGTTTTGATACATGGCACAGCGAGGCAGGGATAGGAGAATTCGAACAGCTGTTGAAGCCGGTCTCCCAGCTGAGCCTGAATTTATCTCCTCGGTGGCCCAAACATATTTTGAGACCCCTTGCTTAGCACATACAATTGGACATTTTAAAAGGATATATCGATGGTTCTGACAACATCATAACATCTGATCAAAAGGTGCAAAAATTAGAAATTCAAGTCAAGCAAATCATTTATTGGGTGATTATGAAACAATCACTCCACGATCAGTGACAGACCTGAAACATACAAATTACAGAGCCAGTCACACTGAGCGGCATAAGGGCAGCTCTCTCTGCTACAGCCAGAAATATCACAGCAAGATAAAGCGTCCCTGCAATGCACATCCCATGCGGCCCCACCCCGTGCACAGGGCTCCTCATCGGCAGGTGGCTGGAAAACATGCTGCATAGCTTGGAAATTAAGGCGCTTTCTGAGGTGCTGGGACCTGCATGTCACAGCCCAGCCTGTCCATGGGCCTGCTTACAAATCCACCTAGAAGGCAGAGTGCAGTTGGCATCATTCCACCTATTCAGCTTCTTTGCGCGTGTCTTAACACAGTCTTCTCTGCCTCCTGTCTCCTGATGCCAGTTGTCTGGCTGATTCTCCGCCCAGAACCTGCGGATCAGAGTGTTAACGTCTCCGTGGAGAACCACAGCCAATTCCTGAGCTCAGTTCTGCTCTGTGGACTCTGTTGCTGGCAGGGGACCAAGACACCCAGCAGTGGCGCGGTGAGCGCGCACCCCGGCCACCCCTCAGAGTTCTCCACAGCTCTTGTGGCCATGGTAACGAAGGGCTTCTGACGGCCGGGGGTAGCACCTGCCCTGCGCCTGACAGGCCAGCAAAGAGCCAAAGTCAGTGTGTGGCTCCAAACGCTGAGCAGCAGCAACTCGGATCTCAGTGCCCAGAACCAGAGCAGGTGGCACAGCACATCCCAGGCACCCCGAGATGGGAGCGCAGGAGCGGGGAGAGAGAGGGCAGCGGGGCCAGTCATTAACTTCTCCTGGCCCTGCTTATGGGCCCCACCCACGGCCCCTGAGGTCACTGCACCGACTGCAGCTGGCTCGGCCATGCCCCCCCACAGCCTCCCGTGCCCAGCCTGACCAAGGGAGGCGCAGCGCAATCCCAAGGAGGCGGGAACCTGCCTCATCCCGACTTCCTTTCTTGTGAAAAGTAATAGAGGTTCCCACCGTAAAACCTCCAGCCCCTGGGGAGCTTTGTCAGCACATCACCTAGGAGCAGATACTGAGGTGAGATGCCCGGGGACACACGCAGGGAACTCAGGGTTTCTAGTGCTGCATTTCCCCTGCCCTTCAGCTGTCCAAAGCCCAGGGAGCTTCTGAATACTGATTCTCCAGCATCACAATAAGAAACTTTTGTGGCCACGTGATGGATCCCAAAGAGCGCTGCAGAAAGCAGACACCACGGGGTCACTGCCCCAGCACTGAAATGCAGCTGCATCTGGGCTGGAGCATGGGCGCTAGTCCCAGTGCAGAGCAGCACAGCTGTAATGGGAAAGGGAGACTCACTGTTCAGTTGAGCTGGCAGGGAATTCAGGAGGAATTTAGCTGCCCAAGGTGGAAGATCTCGGTTCAGTATCAACAATTTTCAATGATCATAAGTGGTGAAGGTCTCGGGTCTTTTGCACTTTGGCACCTCCCACAACACCCTGCCGGGGACGCTGGCTCAGGGATGGTTCTGAAAGTAACGCCCCATACGCTGAAATGCCAGGATCACTTTCTGCCTGTGACCTGACGGGTTTGGAGCATCTAAGAAGACCTGATAGCTGGATGCTCCCATTAGGCTAACGAGGCCTATGGTGTAATTTAACTCCACACGGTGTGGGCCCAGGTGCACGGTGATTTTTAATGGAAGAGAACTCGGTGCTGGAGAAAGGCACTGCGCTGTAAGCCTGGGAGCTGAAATCCTCCGTTCATCTTCAGCACCAGCAGAAACAGCACCAGCCAGCACTGCAGCTAGTACTTATTGCAGTGACTTTGCACTGCTGCTCGTGCTGCACTGACGTTGTCCAGATGGATCTGGATTTCTCCATACGCTGCACTGACGTTACCCAGCTGGGCTTTCAGCAGCCGGACTCCTGCCTGTGCTTCATCCAATAGCTGCAGACCTAGAACAAAGTCACAGCGACGTCAGTGGAGATGCAGAACACTTGATTATCAGCACGTGCCATAGAGCAGCACCTGCAGGCCCCTGTGTGCCAGGCGCTGTATGGACAGGAGGGGTGTAAACGGTCGGACTCACCCCTGCGGCGCCTCCTACTGGTTACTCCACAACTTAGCTCTTTTTCCAGTCCGGAGCGCCCTCTGCAGGCTGGTGATCCACCTGCTTTACTCTCAGCCCCATGTCCCTCCCTGGACCCGGTGCCCCTTTGACTCTAACTGGGTCTCCCCCTCTCAGGGGAACCCCCGCCACCACGCTATCCCCACTTGCCTCAGAATGGCTACTGCTCAGTCACTATCGAGCCCCATATCCTGGGACAGACTGCAGTGTCAGCCTTCTCATCACTGGCAACGGGGGTCAGACCTGCTGCTTTGCCTAGCCTTAGGTTGCCCCCTGCAAACCCCAGTACCTCTTAGCCCCGTACTAGGCCGCAGGCCTGGGGCTTTCCTAGGCTGGAGCTTTCCTCAGCCCCTCAGCCTTTTCCCCATCCTGCTTCACCCTAGGTACTTATCTTAACGTCTAAGCAGCCAGGCCCATCTCTCTCTAACCACAGAGAGAGACTCTCTGGCTTCCTGGCTGATCTGGCCTTTTATAAGGCCCTGCTACTCAGTTTGGGGCGTGGCCCCCATCTGCAGCCACTTCCCCAATCAGCTCAGCTCTGTCAGGCCACATTTTAAACCCCTTAAAACCCCGGAGCAGGGTCCACCCTGCTACAAGGGGACAGTCCCTGCTCTCAACAGCTCACAGTCAGAATAGACGCGAGGTGGGAGAAATAAAGGATGATTTTCCTGCAGGGGAACTGAGGTGCAGGGAGAGGTGCACAAGATCACACAGGAAGTTTGCAGCAGAGCTGGGAATTGACCCCAGCTCTCCTGAATTCTAGCCCTGTCCCCCCAGTCTCCCCAGCCACCTCTTCCCAATCGCTCCCCCCTTGTGAGCTGTGGTGGGTCCCCTGCAGCATGGGGCAGAGCTGGGGCTGCAAGAACATCCGTGGCCCGAGCCCTGGCCTGGGGCTCCAGGCCAGGATTTTGAACAGCCCAGCATTCAGGCGAGTTCTGTGCCGGGTTTAGTTCAGGCCCATTTTCTGACTGGACGCTGAATAACCTGATCCATGGACAGGTTTGTATGTGCAGCCCTGTGCCAGACAGACAGACAGTTGTGAGACGCGGCCACAAGGGGCGCTCTGCCTCCAGCAATGGGACTGTGGCAGGTACCCAAATTATTGGAGCTGCACAGGGAGGGCTCTGGGACTGGGGGGCAAATGGAGACCCACGAGTGCAGCTCCACTGACGTCCTGCTTACACCAGGGTCTGAATTCGGCCCTGTGTGTCTCATGAGCTGCATCCGTCTTTCCCGCCAATGCAACCCTGACAATACAGGGGCCAAGGTGAAAACTATGGAGCGAAGGGAGCAACAGTGAAAGGACGGAAGATGGTGACCACTAGGCATCCTGCGCAGGAGCATGGGGCGGATGCAGCCAGCCTGCCACTGCCAGGAAGGGAGCTAGGAGGAGCCTGGAGCAGCCACCCATCCCTGGGAACAGAGCCTCCGCTGGCAGAGGAAGGTGCAGAGCAGCAGCTCGTTAGACGGGGGACGGGACCACCTGGCAGGGAAGTCTATGGAGAGGAGCAGGAGGATGCCAGGCACCCACCATCCCTGTAGTCAGGAACTGACACTGGTCCCCAAGAGCCTCCTCCTGCGACTTACTGTCTGATCCCTTTGCTGACGCGTCCGAGGCATTGTCAGGCTGCAGAGAGACTTGGAGCTTCTTCAACCGCTTGCAGCTTGCTCTGTGCCCGGAGTTCTAGAAATCACACGTCTGCAGGTCAGCAACTGAACCGAACTGCGGCTGGAGACCAGCCACGCCCAGAGAAGGAACATGCTCCGAGTGCGAGGCTGTTCTCTATGACGTCTTTTATTTTAATCTTGGACAGCTCCCCTCCTGAGGAGGGACACCGGCAAGGCCAAGGCCCCGTTCGGGTCTCTTGGCTGGTCTATGTTGCACCGTCATAACTCCAGCATAACAGATTGAGATGAAATCTCAGGAACAGACGCCTCAGGGCATCATGGAAGCCCCTTCACGGGAGGTTTTCAAAAGGAGGCTGGAGCCGTCTGTGTGGGATGTTTCAGACACAACAAATCCTGCATCTTGGCAGGGGTTAGACTAGATGCCCCTGGGCTCCCTTCTCACCCGATGGTTCTGTGATTCTATGATCTCATTTTCCTGTGTGTTTGTGCAGCACCTAGTGCTATGGAAAGCAGGACCTGAGTGCAGCTTCTGGGCACTGTGGCTGTCCAAGTGCCGCTCGTGACAGCGCTGCTCCTGGTGTGTCTCAGGGGCCTGTCTGCTAACTGGCGGCCCAGACCCTTAGAGGTGTTCAGGCCCCAAACTACTAGTGATTTCTATGGAAACCAGGAGCCCAAATGCCTCTGAGGATCTGGGCTTGCAGACTAATGGCCAGCTGCTCAGATGGTGTCAATCTGACTTCAGAGGAGCTACTTCGATTTACACCTGCAGAACATCTGTCCCTAAAAATCAGCTTTCACTCCCCTTAGTGCTGCAGGGTCAACACAGCGATGCCCCAGGGAGCCAGTTTCTCTTCCAGCTTGTGCATCATCAACAGACCTTTGATCTAAGTGCTGCCTGCGGAATCTTTCCCGTGATCCATCGTACGTCTCTGGCTCCTTTCACGGCAGGATCTGAGCACCTCACAGCCTTTCATATATTATTTAATGTCGCACAACACCCCTATGAAGTAGGAAGTCTCCTCTCCCGTTTCACAGGTAGAGAACTGAGGCAGAGACAGGTCTCATAGACCTTACAGCCAGAAGGGCCCATCATGATCATAATCTGACCTCCTGCAGGCCACAGAACCTCGCCCACCCACTCCTGTAATAGTCCCATAATCTTTGGCTGAGTTACTGAAGTCCTCAAACCATGATCTAAAGACTTCAAGTTACAGAGAATCCACCATTTACACTAGTTCAAACCTGCAACTGACCTATGCCCCAGGCTGCAGAGGATGGCAAAAAAACCCAGGGTCTCGCCAATCTGATTTGGGGGAAAATTCCTTCCTGATCCCATTGAAAGGTGGATCAGGACCCAGTTAAATGGGAGACTACAACAGGTAACCTGTCTGCCAACAGTGGCCAATGCCAGGTGCCCCAGAGGGAGTGAATCTAACAGGCAATGATCAAGTGATCTCTCTCCTGCCATCCGTCTCCATCCTCTGACAAACAGAGGCTAGGGACACCATTCTTACCCATCCTGGCCAAAAGCCATTAATGGACTTAACCTCCATGAATTTATCCAGTTCTCTTTTAAATGCGGTTGTAGTCCAAGCCTTCACATCCTCCTCAGGCAAGGAGTTCCACAAGTTGACTGTGCGCTGCGTGAAGAAGAACTTTCTTTTATTTGTTTTAAATCTGCTGCCTATTAATTTAATTTGGTGACCCCCAGTTCTTTTATTATGGGTATAAGTAAATAACTTTTCCTTATCTACTTTCTCCTCATCACTCATAATTTTATATACCTCTATCATATCCCCCCTTAGTCTCCTCTTTTACAAGCTGAAAAGTCCTAGATTCTTTAATCTCTCCTCATATGGGACCCTCTCCAAACCCCTAATCATTTTAGTTGCCCTTTTCTGAACCTTTTCTAGTGCCAGTATATTTAGTTTGACGTGTTATTAAAGAATAGAAAGAGAACTTAAAGAAAAATGAAGATTTTTGTTTTTAAAGGGATAGTTTGGAAGAATAGACGCAAGGGCTAGTTTGGTATGTTATTAAAGAATAAAAATATTTGAAAGAAATGTAAAAGGTGTATTAAATATAAGGGTAGGTTAAGAAAGAGCATTTAAAAATATTAAATAATATTGAAAAATAGGTTAAAAAAGAACACATGGCAAAACAGGGCATTTACTAAGGCAGAGACTATTTAGTAAGCTCATGGTACAAATTTAAAGCTTGGTTAAGAAAGAACCATTTAAACTATTAAATAGCAGGATAGGTTAAGAAAAGAGCATTTAAAAGAGTTAAATAAAAGAGAAACATATAAAGGTAGGTTAAAAGAGAGAACAGGAGAGAAAAGAAAGCCCCTTTGCAAATGGCAAAGATAAACAGCACGTGGTTGAGTGAGAGAGACTGAGGAGCGAGATCTTACCCTTCCGACTGTGAAAGTTATATTAAGTTTTGTAAAGGAATAAACACTTTAAAAGAGAAGCCTGTCTGAAGACACATTCCTTCATTTAGCACTTTTGCATATGCATTTCAATAAAAAGTGACCATGCAGAAACATCCCAGGGTTAAAAACAGAGCGAACCTGTTTATAAAAGTAATTTGTAATGATAAAATGTTTTCCCCTATGTTTTAGACTAACATTGGTCATTTTTTAGTTAGGACAATTTGAAGCAGCGTGCTTCTTCAGCAAAGCCACTGGTAGCAAAAACAGCATCTGTGAGCCAGTGGATAAGAGACTAGATAAGATAAGGAGGAGCTTCTATTTAAACAGGTCTGATGATGAAAGATGGCTGCACCTAGAAGGCCCTGGCCAACACCGGCAGTTAAGCCTCTCATGAACAGACATTATACGATCACTGCTATGGGACCTGAAGAGTGTTTGAGATGGGTCATGGGAGCGGGGACACAGGGATAGTTAATGATGCCTGTGTGACGTTATTGATATAATCTGAGACCATATAGAACATGGTTGCAGCCAAGGTCGTGTAGTGACACTACATCTTATGTAAAGGCAGACATATAAGGTGTCTAAGACCAGGTTATGGGTTGCTGGTTATGATTATGCTGTCTGTATGTATGTATCATTTTGTAGTTGAAGTTATGAGTATTGGCTCTGCACTGTCTGTACTTCAAACTTATGCTGTGCTTCTGGGAGACACCCCAGACAAGTTGGCGTTAGCTCTGCCTAGCCTGCTTGATGGCCCACTAAGGACCATCAGCTACACAATTGACCCATTGAGAGAAGGCAGATAAGCCTTGTAACTCGGCAAAGTATGCAGGGACTTGCCCATGTGACTCCAGACTCCAGTTTGCTGTAATTTTCCACAGTAAGAACAAAGAGGCGTTTACACCTAGAAAAGACTATCAAAGGCTGATGCCTCATCTCCATCTAGTCTTCAATCCTGCTTCTTACCTCTGGAGGACTTTGCTACAAACTGAAGCTCTGCACAAAGGACTGATGACCCATCCCAGCGGGGATGTACTCAGAGACTTGATTTGAACCTGCAGTTTATTCTATCACTGCTACAAGCCTGAACTAAGAACTTTGCCATCACTGCATGTAATTGATTCCATTTAACCAATTCTAGCTCTCATCTTTACTTTTTCCTTTTATGAATAAACCTTTAGATTTTAGATTCTAAAGGATTGGCAAGAGTGTGATTTTTGGGTAAGATCTGATTTGTATTTTGACCTGGGTCTGGGGCTTGATTCTTTGGGATCGAGAGAACCTTTTTCTTTATTGGGGTGTTGGTTTTCATAACCATTCATCCCCAGGACAAATGGCACTGGTGGTGATACTGGGTAACTGGAGTGTCTAAGGAAATTGCTTGTGTGACTTGTTGTTAGCCAGTGGGGTGAAACCAAAGTCCCCTTTTTCTGGCTGGTTTGGTTTGCCTTAGAGGTGGAAAACCCCAGCCTTGGGCTGTAACTGCCTTGTTTAAGCAATTGGTCCTGAATTGGCACTCTCAGTTGGGTCCCACCAGAACAGCATCGTCACAGCCTGTACGCACAAGAACAACGTGGTGGAGAAACACGAGGCCAGACCGCCGGACCAAGATTTGTTTGAGACTCCGGCCCCCGGCGAGGAGAACCCAAACAAATCAAACAAAGGGCTGTACAGAGATGAGGCACTGGTACATTGTATGTAAGAATGTTCAAGGGATGGTTTGGCAGGGACCCGGTCACTGGTGCTCGGTTGGCTGGAGCCTTTTGGATCAAGCCTGCACAGAGACATGCTGCATTTGTTGTCGTTTGTTGTTTTTAAAAGCTGCATGCAGAAGGGGCCTAAAAGGTTGTAAAAGGTTTTAAAAGCTGCATGCTGTGACAAAGTGCAAAGATGCCTCACACGTAGTTCTTACTGTACATTTTTCAGCAGCTGAGCGATGGGTCTTCAGAGGACTTGGCGGTTCTGGACACCGACAGCTCCGAAGGGCTGAGCGGATTGGGCCCAGTCTGTTGTGGCCCAGACCCAACAGCAGATGCTCAACAGAATGCTGAAACAGAGGGGGATGCTTATCCTATAGGCCTGTACTATCTAAAGCTGAGGGGGAAATTCGGTATTAAGCCTGTGCGAGTTCATAACCGTAAAACCACAATGAGTGCAATGGTGTGAGCAGCTGTGCACGGAATCATCAAACACTGCCTGAGAGCGAAACAAAATGAGGATTGTCCTGGGTGCCCCATAGATGCCCTGGTCAGAGGCATCATGACTTTAAACTGTAAAAGGAAAGAAATTAGCAGTAGTTTGTGTCTGGAGAGTGTGTTAAATATCGTCATCACGTTGGGATAGGCACTGCAGTGCCTCTGTTTAACCCAGGAACATTTAGCTCTAGGGGCAGAATTGGTGGAGAAAGTGACAGAGGCCGAGGACCCAAATGGCATTTTAGATGAAATCATCAAACCAACAGATAAAGGGGAAAGTCAAGGGGGGTGTTCTTCAGATAGGCTTCATGCGGTCACAACGCGACGGCTTTTGTCTTTTACTATCAGTAAATGGAATAAAACACTTGTTATAACTTTCACAAAGTGTCTTTCACTGCAATCTCACCATTTCTTACAACTGTAACAGTGTTTAAAAGGCTAGGAAAGACGTCTGTGTAAAAAAACAAGCAAACCGAAGGGGCGACCCTAGAGCATTGCTAAGGCAGACTATCGTGCGTGGATCACTGGCAGCCTTACTAGTCTGATCTGCTTTAAAATGTAGAGAACGCCACAGCTCCAGCCTGGGATGTATTATTTTAATAAAATCTATGGACCCAAACCAAACACAGGAGCTTGTACCTGTGTCTCAGCACACGGGTTGCAAACATTTAAAAACAGACATTCTGATAAGGCAACAGAAAATTTCAATCTAGAAGTCCTAAGAAAATGAAAACTTAATCTAACTTTCACATGGATTTGTTAAAAAGTGGGGAGGAAAATAAACTTCTCTCTGATCCACTGATTTACCGAATAAGGGGAATATAAACTGGCTGTTACTAAGGTTCTGTGGTTTTCACTCTAGGGTGTTGCTGCATGCTCATTTTTTAAAATTGAAACACACACATAAAAATGTTAAATAAAGGGCTCTGTCTTGATATAGGCTTAGGTAATAATTGGAGATATACCAATCTCCTAGAACTGGAAGGGACCTTGAAAAGTCATTGAATCCAGCCCCTGTCTTCACTAGCAGGACCAATTTTTGCTCCAGATCCCTAAGTGGCCTCCTCAAGGATTGAACTCACAACCCTGGGTTTAGTAGGCCAATGCTCAAACCACTGAGCTATCCTTCCCCCTCCTGTTTGTCTTTTAAAGTGTTTTTTCTTTTACTAAACTTAATATAACTTTCAATTGTATTTGTTAAAAAGCGGTGGAGGAAGAAGACTTCTTATCTCTGATCCACTGGCTCACAGAAGCTGTTTTGTTAACAGCAGCTTTGCTGCAAAGCATAATATTTCAAATTGTCCTCACTAAAAAATGACCAATGTTTGTCTAAAACATAGGTTAAAGCTTTTAAAAACTCTTAGTTAGTAAGGGCTTATGGTTTTAACCTTTATTAACACACCTTTGTAAATGTGCTACATGGCGAGAAAGATGCTTGGGGTCTGCTTTTTTTAGCTAAGAAACAGTTAAGAGTTGTGGAAGCAGGGAAAGAATTAATAAGGATTTGAAGGGGATATTAATGCATGTCAGTCAGTTAGCAAGAGTTAGGCCATACTGTAACCTAATGACGTGAGACTTGTAGAAGCAAGGATAGTGCGAGGCGAGAGGACAAGAACTGTGTACAAAGTTATTACGACCTTGTAACTGATAACCAAATATGCAGGCTTGCTTTTCTTAGGAGTGAGACAAATAAGATAGCAGAATGGCTTATGTATAAACAAAATGTAGTGTTGCAGAATGGCTTATGTATAAACAAAATGTAGTGTCTGTATTATTGTTAGTTATTGTCTGTAACAAAGGTATAAAGGCTTGCTGTAATTGTTTACCAGTTGAGAGACCTGTCCAGGACTGGGGCGACCCTGTGTCCTATGGCACTCTCTCCCTCCATTGTAATTACTGGAGAAATAATAAAGTATTTGATTTTGTTGCACCCAAACAAAAAGCGAGAACTGAGTTTTTCTCCGACAATTTTGGGGCTCGTCCGGGATGGCAACGCCACGGACCCACAGGCGGCTACTACGGATCATTCCCTTGAACCCCATGGCGCCACATGAGAGGTATGAGACCTTTTGAAATCTCTATTGGGGTATCGGAGGAGGACTGTCCGTGAGGACGTCTGCCTCTATTGGGCTCACGCCATCTGAACTTATTGACTGTGCAGCAAGATCAGATGCAGAGTGGTATTGGGGAAAGGCCCCAACAAGGTTAGTTTATAGCAGTATAGGGAACTGCTGAGTTGGCCAACAAGGTAATGCATAAGGTAATGCATAGGTAAATGCATTAGAATGCACCGGTGCTGAGGGGTTTTACCGCCTCAGAGGGGTTGTCATACTGCCTCATGGTATTGGTCCAGAGTAAAGATGCATCGTGGTTTAAAAAAAAAGAGATAAAGAAGAAAAAGAGATAAAAGGTTAAAAAGAAAAAAAGAGGCCTTGGTGTGTGTGTGTGTACACCAGTGTGAGTGGCTGTTACCGGAAGACGCCCAGAATACCCTGTGAAGCGAATGCTCATGATCAGGACTACTCTAACGCAAGCCTGGTAACTAGTGGATCTTTAGGAGATCCGACCCACGGTGGGCTGACTCAGCCTGGCATAGTCGGCGAGGAAGCTGCCTGGGTCTAGGAATGTGTGAACCCATCTTCCCTCCCCCCATTCCTTTCCGTGTGGGCTACTGACAGTCTGATCATCTCACTGGATGCAATCAGAGTAAGCGGTGCCGTCTCCCAGAGACTAGCCAACGCTCTTTGCTGAAGGGAGGTGTAGGAGAGTCGTAGTCTTCTTCGTTAGTCTCTCCTGTGTGAGTGCCCTGTAGGGAAAGATCCTTAGTTTCTGAGCCGCTAGCGCGGACAGGGCACCCTCTCTCTGTGTGTAAGTGGAAAATGGGTAAGGGACAGTCTAAACATTCCACCTCACCCCTAAGGGTACCCAGCATATTACATGTACGTACATTATGGTCCTAAAACCTGCAGGTATTTAGAGAATTGGAATCTTCACACTAGTGAAAATCCATCTAAACAATGCCCATTAGAAGGTACCTTCAATCTAGATAAGATCATACATCTCAGAGGAGCTTTTAATCACCAAAGAAAAGCCTCTGACACAGTGTGAGCAATTTGTCTAAGGCAGGTTAATTTGAAATTCAGCTTAGCCCAGAGATAAAGGAGAAGTTGTTTTGTGTTCAAGGTCAAGAATCAGCGGACTATGCTAAGTGCAAAGAAAAACTGCTTTCAGCCTCAGCTGATGTGGAAAAATAGAGACAGAGGCAAACCAAAGGCAGTACAAGTTACAGAATTGAAATTACGTTTGCAAAGCAACTTGCCAGTGAGACATGTGTGAGTATTAAAGTGGCTTAAGGCTTGGGGCATTCATATTTTTCCTGAGTGAGGTGGGAGCATTCCCAACACTCTCCATTGTTGTTTTATTATTTTTAATGAAGCTTTAAAATTTGGTTATATGGTGTGTTTTCTTCCCCCAACCTCCTGCAGTGTCAGTCTGATCACCTGAAATGAGGATAAATTAGTAACAGAAATTTGTCACAGTTTGGTGAGCAATTAAGAATGGGGGAGCCCTGCAGAATTTACACCATCTATCTGTTTTACCCTTGTTATTTTATGTTTGTTTTGTTTGGTACTGTTGGTGTTATATGTTAAGAATAGCATGATTAAAGGTAAGCCCTAATAGAATAAGGAAACACTATCTGGTTTTGTTCTGTTTTGTTTAACCGGTTACTGTTGTTTTTCTGCTCTGTTCATTTGGGCATTGGGTGTGTAGTGGAACTGAACTTCTCGTTCGTAATTCCTCAGAGTGGAAGCCATGTGTGCGATGAAGCTCTGAGGTAGTATTGAGATCCTTCTGTCCCGCCCCCTGTAATGGACAATGTAATAGAAGTAGAAAAATCTGGCTTAGACTGTAATTTTCTCTGCTTTCTGTGTAATTTTCTTTCCTGTTTAAGTGTCAGCAGACAAATGGGTGGGTCTCTGGGTAGACCCTAAAGTGGTTTGGATTATATGTTAAGTAAATGTCCTTTACCCAATGGCCATGTATTTTTGCCCAGGTGGCAAGCCTTACTAGGGAGGACTCAGGTAGTCTTGTGAGTAGAAATGTTTTAGGGAAAAGACCAGAAGGGTGGGGGCTAGTTGAGAAGCCCACCCTCCTGGCTAAACTGGTTGTGGAACAAGCTAGTGCCCATGGAAGGGACGATTCAGTGAGAAAAGCAGGATCGGGCCCAGGCGGGCAGGCAACAGACAAAGAGATTGGAAAACAGGTTGGAAACTTTTGAGGGTGTAGTGGAAGGAAGGAGTAAGTGAATATAAGCATGAGGATTTCAAATAGTCAGGAGGATATTTGGTATGGTGATTTGAGTTGATAACAGTGACTGTTGGGAGACAAGCAAGTGATTTTAAGGACCATGAAAAGTTGACTCTGTAGTTGCTGGAGGAACAGCAGTTGAACTTTGTAAACATGCTAAAGAGAAAAGTTTTGGTGTCTTTAAAATGTTTGTAAATAAATTCAGGCAAAGAAATTATTACATTGCAATCATTTGGCTATGAACAATTTTGTTAAATTAGTTGAAGAATGTATACAGTGCTATGTAATGAAAATTGTATTAGGCTCTAAGGGCACTGTAAGTGGTGGTGTTTTCTTTCAGTGTTTAAAAGTTAAAAGTAAAAAAAGCAAGCCAGAAAGCATCTGTGTTAATGCACATTATCTAATTGATAAGGTAGAAGGGGTCCGCTGAAACCTGGGCTGCCTATGAAACACATACGAGAAAATATGGATTAATTCCTCTGTTTTGCCTAGAATCAACAAGGGTATTTGTATATTTTAAGCAATGATTGCCTGTCAGAAGGGTGGACCTCTGTTTTTGTCTTTCAGATAATCAAAGAAAACTAATGCCAGCTGAACAGCATTCAACATACCATGCATTTACTGACAGAAAAAAATTATGTTGTGTGTTTATGTTCTGTCTTGTGGTGTTTGTCTCGTGGCCAGAATTGTTGTGTTTAATATTTTCATGGGATGGTCTGATTTAAAATCAAGCAGAAGGGTTGAAATGCAGATACTGGTTCTGTTCAACTTAGAATACAAAGTGTTTGGATACATCAGAAAAATGTGATATACTGAAGTCTTATACATTTTCTTCAGTAAAAGAAAAAAACTACATTGGCCAATATTTTTAATTAAAATTGTTATTAAAATTTGCATACCAACAGTCTTTGGAAGCAAGGACATGAAAAGTTAACCCACTCCCCATATTGTACAAGGGATCCTTCTGGCTACCTCAGACTTTTAGCCAGAGGGCTGGGGATGGTGGAAAGCTATTGGACTAGAGGTTATATTAAGTGAACTTCTCAAAGTGGGTGTGCTTGTCCTGGCTTGTTGTTCCAAAGTTCTGTAATAAGGTTATTTTAGTGAAAGGGTATATGGCATACATTGAATAATAAGACTAATGTACTGTATAACAGTAATGTTTATGTGTTCATGGTATAAAAGAAGGTGTATGAGTAAAGTAAAAGTTTCCTTTGTAGGTTAAAAAAAGCCAAGAAGGGAGAAAAAAAGAATAGCTAACATGCTCAGTCTAAGGATAAGGCGCTGGCCCCAGTCAAGGTCCCGCTCATGGCTAAGACTTGGCTGACTACCAAGGAAAGGGGATGGTTGCTGCAGTTAAACGAGATTGGTGTGCAGCGGGCAGCCACCCTCCTCCTTGGGGACCTTTTGTAAATATTCAGATTGATTTTATTTAAATGTCTAAATGTTGTGGTTATGAATATGTATTAGTTTTAGTTGATGTATTTACCAATTGGGTTAAAGCTTTTCCCTGCAGGAAAGCAGATGTCAGGACTGTTGTGAAATTTTGCTTAAAGATTTTGTGCCACGTTTTGGCATCCCTGTGAGTATCAACAGTGATCGTGGAACTCATTTTACTGGACAGATTGTAAAGGAGTTATGTGCAGCTCACTGCCCACACCACCCACAGTCTGCTGGGACAGTGGAACGCCAGAGCAGGATTTTAAAAATAAACTGGCCAAGATTTGTGCTGAAACAAACTTGAGGTGGCCAGATGCCCTTCCTTTGGCACTGATGAGTATGAGCCATTCCCAATCGAAAGACTGGACTCAGCCCTCATGAAATTTTGACAGGACGCCCAATATGACTACCAGCTGCACCCCAACTAACCTAAGCTCAGATGGACATTCATTTGATGGATAACATAATGCTTAAGTATTGTCAGGCACTAATGAAATATGTTAGAGTCTTTTTATACACAGGTGAAGGAAGCACTACCAAAGGATCCTGTGCAACCTTGCCACTCGTTGGAACCAGGAGACTGGGTCTACATAAGATCCATCCACGAAAGACTGCTTTGGCTCCACGCTGGAAAGGCCTTTTCCAAGTCCTGTCGACTACCAACACCGCTGTGAAGTGCCACAGACTGACTGCTTGGACCCATGATTCTCACTGCAAAAAAAACCCTCCACATCAGGAGAATTTTCCTACTGATGATTAGCCTATTCTTTCTTCTAGTTCCACTGTGCTTCTGGACAGCAGGAAAAGGATAAGGTGACGTGCTCATAACCTCTCCCTTGTCCACTGACATCTACTGTGCCTTTAAACTTTTCTAGAAGAAGCAAAATCATTACAGGATGATGTCCTGGTAATCTCCCTGTAGAATGCTGAACCCACGACTGCTTGGGAAAGAAAATAGAACACTCACTCCACTGACATTGCCAAAGTCAGGAATTCCTGCCTGAAAGAACATTAGAACTGACCTGGTGAAGAAACAAAGACTTACACACTGGCAGGAAGAAAATTTTGTGGGAACCATGCTTGGGAATGTGGTATTAATTGGATTTTGGGGTTTATTCTACAGGCTGTGCCCTGTGTTTTGGCTAAATCCTTCAGTATGTATTGCCCTCCCTAATTGGATTTTAAATGACATTGCCCTTATCCAGTTTTCAGATCACTTCTACATACCCAGATTGCTCTGAGGGCTGCCATTAGATTAGCACAACAAAAGCCTGGTTATTTCCTCTGGACAAAAAGGGAATTGACCAGATCCCTGTGGGCTGGGGCCAATAGTGTAGTAGCCATTTGGACTATTCTTAAAGGCCAAGAACATGATAAGAAATTGGGCCAACTAGAAAAGGCCACTAGCCTTATTTTTGAAACTCAGCTATCTTAAGTACAGGCTGGGTTGGTGAGTTACATGTCATTTCCACCCTTAGTTCTATGACCCAGAAGTTACTGACAGAGATGGTATTGAATATCACTGAGGCTGGGAAGGCATTGCAGTGGGATCTAGACCAAACTTGGCCCACTGCCCTTACAGACACATCAGGAGTACCATCTGATTTATGGTCATGGGAACATACTTGGACACTTTCTGGATGGCTGTGTGACCATTTACAGTGCTTCTTCAAGCATTTGGACCGGTTGGGGGTGTAGGCTCCCACATGCGGATCCTGCCGGGTCCATGGGGAGGATGCATGTGGGACTGTAATTATTTACCGAGACATCTGGGAAATTAGACCACCTGGTATACCTAAGTGATTTCTAGACAGTACCCCTAGAATAACACCTGACGTTTTGGATAAGAATGGAGAGTCAATGGACATTTTGGCGTTAGAACCACCACAGCTCAGTGTATCTATAAACTGAAGCCAGGGAAGTTGTCACTGTTTATGACAATATTTGCTGAGAGGTGGAGGTCAAGGAACTACCCTAACAGGACACCCACTTTTTCAAGCTAATGATAGCTCTGTGTTCGTTAAAGCCACCTCTTTGCAAGATATACTTATTAATCTTACCACTGCTGCAGGCAATCATATCTTTTTCTGGCCTGCAGATTGAATGTTGGAAGTAGCTCTTAGATTTCAGGTATATTTTAATTGGACCAGAGTAGTGCCTGATCGGTTTCAAAATTTGCTTTCATTGTTACCAGAGGTTTAAAGAATCTCTGAATTGCAAGGGCAAATTCACATGCTTCAGAATATATATCAAGCTGAAAAGAATGCCTTTCATACAGCTTATAGAGTGTTTACTTTATATACTAAGTATGATGTCTTGTGCTTTGTAACCAAAATTGTACAGCGGCCCCATTATATTATTCCTATGGGAATGTTATTGTTTGTAGTGTTGTTAGTTAGCTTAGGATTATATTGTTGTTGTTGTTGTTGTAAAAATAATAATAACAATACCTTTCATGTTCATGCTAATCATGCTTTGTCATTACATCCAATCAAAACCCCTAAGGTTGGAAACATCTGATGTAGAATCTGAAATCCACGAATTAATGCAAATAGAGATTTGAAAATATTTGTTGTACTAGAAGTACAAAAGGGAGTGTGGAAGCAGGGAAAGAATTAATAAGGATTTGAAGGGATTTTTAATGCATGTCAGTTAGTTAGCAAGAGTTAGGCCATATTGTAACCCTAATGACGTGAGACTTGTAGAAACAAGGATAGTGCGGCGAGAGGACAAGAACTGTGTACAAAGTTATTACGACCTTGCAACAGTCTAACCAAATATGCAGGCTTGCTTTTCTTAGGAGTGAGACAAATAAGATAGCAGAAAGGCTTATGTATAAACAAAATGTATTTGTTGCTTTTTACCGTCTGTATTATTGCTAGAAATTGTCTGTAACAAAGGTATAAATGCTTGTAGTAATTGTTTACCAGTTGAGAGACCTGTCCGGGACTGGGGTGACCCTGTGTCCTATGGCACTCTCTCCCTCCATTGTAATTACTGGAGAAATAATAAAGTATTTGATTTTGCTGCACCCAAACAAAAAGTGAGAACTGAGTTTTCTCCGACAATCCTAATATTATATTTTACTAGAGCATGAAATTTCTATCCATAAAGATTCTAAGGGACATGTGGATTCCTTAAGATTTTACTTCATTTCATAGAATCATAGAACTTAAGATCAGAAGGGACCATTATGATCATCTAGTCTGACCTCCCACAAGATGCAGGCCACAAAAGCTGACCCACCCACTCCTGAAATAATTCTCTCCCTTGACTCAGCTGTTGAAATCCCCAAATCCTGATTTAAAGACTTCAAGTAGCAGATAATTCTCCAGCAAGCGACCCCTGCCCCATGCTACGGAGGAAGGTGAAAAACCTCCAGGGCCACTGCCAATCTACCCTGCAGGAAAATTCCTTCCCGACCCCAAATATGGCGATCAGCTGAACCCCAAGCATGCGGGCAAGACTCTCCAGCCAGACACTCAGGAAAAAGACTTTCAATATCCCAACATTGACCCTCGGTACTAATTACCAGTGGTCGCACGTTATTGATCTATTGACTAAATCACGTTATCCTATCAAACCATTCCCTCCATAAACTTATCAAGCTTAATCTTAAAGCCAGAGAGGTCCTTCGCCCCCACTGTTTCCCTCGGTAGGCTGTTCCAGAATTTCACTCCCCTGATGGTTAGAAATCTTCGTCTAATTTCAAGCCTAAACTTCCTGACTGCCAATTTATATCCATTTGTTCTCGTGTCCACATTAGTACTGAGCTGAAATAATTCCTCTCCCTCCCTGGTATTTATCCCTCTGATATATTTAAAGAGAGCAATCATATCTCCTCTCAACCTTCTTTTGGTTAAGGAAAACAAACCGAGCTCCTCAAGTCTCCTTTCATACGACAGGCTTTCCATTCCTCGGATCATTCTAGTGGCCCTTCTTTGTACCGTTCAGTTTGAATTCATCCTTCTTAAACATGGAGACCAAAACTGCACACAGTACTCCAAATGAGGTCTTACCAACGCCTTGTATAACAGGACTAGCACCTCCTTATCTCTACTAGAAATACCTCGCCTAATGCATCCCAAGACCGCATTTGCTTTTTAACGACCACATCACATTGCCGACTCATAGTCATCCTGCGATCAACCAGGACTCCGAGGTCCTTCTCCTCTTCCGTTACTTCCAACTGGTGCATCCCCAGTTTATAACTAAAATTCCTATTAGTCATCCCTAAATGCATAACCTTACACTTCTCACTATTGAATTTCATCCTATTACTAATACTCCAGTTTGAGGTCATCCAAATCTCCCTGGAGGATATCCGATCCTTCTCGAATTGGCAATACCTCCCAACTTCGTGTCATCCGCAAACTTTATCAGCCGCTCCTACTTTTGGTTCCGAGGTCAGTGATAAATAGATTGAATAAGATCGGACCCAAAACTGAACCTTGAGGAACTCCACTGGTAACCTCCCTCCAACCCAACAGATCACCTTTCAATACGACCCGCTGCAGTCTCACCTTTAACCAGTTCCTTATCCACCTCTGGATTTTCATTTCGATCCTCTCTTTTCCAATTTAACCATAATTCTTCATGCGGTACCGTATCAAACGCCTTACTGAAATCAAGATATATTAGATCCACCGCATTTCCCTTGTCTAAAAATCTGTTACTTTCTCAAAGAGGGAGATCCGGTTGGTTTGGCACAATCTACCTGTCGTAAAACCATGGTGTACTTTGTCCCAATTGCCATTGGCCTCAAGGTCCGTAACTACTCTCTCCTTTAATATTTTTCCATGACTTTACATACTACAGATGTTAAACTAACAGGCCTGTAGTTACCGGGTCACTTTTTCCCCTTCTTGAAAATAGGAACTATATTAGCTAATCTCAGTCAAATGGTACAACCCGAGTTTAGAGATTCGTTAAAAATTATAGCTAACGGGCTTGCAATTTCCTCGCCAATTCCTTTAATATTCTAGGATGAAGATTATCCGGGCCGCCCAATTTACTACCGTTAAGCTGTTCAAGTTTGGCTTCTACCTCGGATACTGTAATTTCCAACCCCGCACCTTCATTCCCATCAGTCACTCTGCCACTATTACTCAGCCCTTCATTAGCCTCATTAAAGACCGAGGCCAAAATATTCGTTTAGATATTGTACCATGCCTAGCTTATCCTTAATCTCCACTCCGTTTACAGTTTTAAGCGGTCCACTTCTTCTTTCTTGGTTTTCTTCCTATTTATACGGCTAAAAAACCTTTTACTATTAGTTTTAATTCCCGCCAAGGTCCATCTCTACCCGGCTTTTGGCCTTTCTCACTGCATCCCTATACCCTCTGACCTCAATAAGGTAGGTTTCTTTGCTGATCCCTCCCATCTTCCACTCCTTACGCTTTCTGTTTTCTTAATCACCCCTCTGAGGCGCTTGCTCATCAGCTTGGTCTAAAACTGCTACCTAGGACCGTTTCCCTTTCTCGGGATACAGGCCTCTGACAGCTCCTGCAACTTCAACCTGAAATAATCCCAGGCGTCTTCCACCTTTAGATCCTAAATATGTTAGTCCAATCCTCTTCCTAACTAGTCGCCTTAATTTAGTAAAGTTAGCCCTTTTGAAATTGTAAACCTTAGTCTCAGATGCAATTTTGTTTATCCTTCCATTTATTTTGAACCGAATTAGCTCATGATCACTCGAGCCAAGGTTGTCCCCTACAACCATTTCCTCAACAAGGTCCTCACTACTCACCAAAACCAAATCTAAAATGGCATCCCCCCTTGTCGGTTCAGCTACTACTTGATGAAAGAATTCATCAGCTATCACATCTAGGAAAAGCTGAGCCCTATTATTATTACTAGCATTTGTTCCCCAATCTATATCCGGGAAGTTAAAGTCTCCCATGATCATACAGTTCCTATTGAGTATTTACCTCCTTAAAAACATTAAAGAGTTCTCTATCCATATCCAGGCTAGATCCCGGAGGTCTAGCACACCCCAATCACTATCCCGGGGAGGCTCTAGTAGTTTTCTTCCCCTAATGCTGACCATTGCCCAAACAGACTCCGTATTATCCATTCCATTACTAGTTATTTCATTACAGTTTACCTCATTATTGACATACAATGCTACTCCCCACCTTTACCTTTGTTTGGTCTTTCCTAAACAGCATACCCTTCCATACCTGTACTCAGTCATGACTACCGTTCCATCATGTTTGGTTATTCCTACGATATCCGGTTTCAATTCTCGGATCAGGAGCTCTAATTACTCCATTTTGTTACCTAGGCTTCGCAATGGTGAACAAACATCCTAAATTTTTCTGTTTGGCTTCTCTAACCTTTGTAACCCAAATTGGAAGGGACACATTACCACCAGTAAGAACTATAGGTCAAGTATCCATCCCCCTTCCTTATGTCCAAGCCCTCCCTCTGGCTATATCCGTTTCTTATCCTGTTGTCCTCCCCTCTCAATGTTTAAATTTGGGCGTGGAGAGTGCCTGGACATCTCCCAGCCCGTCTCTCCCCAATACCTAGTTTAAAGCTCTTTCTGATCAGATGAGCCCAGTCTCCCTCCTAGAAAGTCTATTTCCTTCCCTACTCAGGTGGAGCCCATCCACGTGACAACAGTTCTCTGTCCCCCAGCCTCCCAGTGCCCATACATCCCAAAGCCCTCCTTATAGCACCATTTTGAATCTACACTTTCTTTCACATATAGTGCCCTCCTCACACCTGCATGACCTGTTCTGTCCTTCCAATATATTTTGTACCCTGGAATGATTGTGTCCCAGTTGATTGCTCTCAGTCCACCAGGTTTCTGTGATGCCTACTATATCAATATCCTCCTTTATCACAAGGCACTCTAGATCACCATCATCTTATTATTTAGACTTCTAGCATTTGTGTACAAGCACGTTAAAAACAATGTCACTTTTATTAGCCTGCCTTTTCTGATGTGCCAGATTCTTTTTATGTGACTGTTTATCATCTGATCCAGCCATACATTATCCTCTTCCATCACTCTCTGCTCCTGACTATAACCTGGAGATTATCTATCATCAGACTCTCCCTAAGAGAAGTCTGTGTCCGATCCACATGCTCCTCTGCAGCAGTCGGCTTTCCCCCCATCTCTAGTTTAAAACTGCTCTACCTGGGTGCAGTAGAGATGTACTTTCTAGCACAGAAAGTCATCAAATACAACCCATTTCCAATTTAATTCCTGGCCCTTTTTGGGGCTTAGCCTCCCCCATGTCCCAAAGAAAAGCAATTATTGCTGCAGCTCTGAAGCACATCCTCAGAAACATTCCAAGGAACGCAGGAGACTCCTCTGCTGTCAGAGACACAGTCACTTAACCGCTTTGGAACTGGGCCCAGTTCTTTTTTTGGAGAAATACTATGTACCTGAGACGCAAATCAGAAGCGTGGAAGTAGAAAACCCAGTTCCCGTTCTCCCCATCTAACTACCACCGGCGGTTAGGGTTGCAACCTGTGGAGTGTGTCCATGATATTGCAACATCAAAAAAATATGGGGATGCTGTTAATGGCCTTCGGTCCTATTCACACAAAGTTTATGGGCAGTGTTAAGAGGGCTTTCCCTCCACCCGCCCACTTCCCTGGTTCTTGTCACGCCAGACAGCAAGCGGCAAAAGACCAGAAGTCCAAAGATGCAGACAGTGCGATGTTTATTGGGGTTAATGTCCAGCAAACTTGATTCCAATTTCCCTGACTACTTCCTGTTTGACCCCAGTTTATATAGTAATATTCTCCAGCTATACCTTAACCAATCATTGTACTGAGAAATCTATCTAACCAATCCTAACATACTGGAACATAATTCTCTAACCAATTGCCTATATCCCACTACCTAATTAACTGACACCTACCAAAATTGAATTACACAGCAGAGAGAAACAGTTAAGAGAACCAGACAGATTACTTGGCAATAGGAAAGTGAGTGGAACAAAAAAATAAAACACACAGAAATGAGGTTTCGCAACCACAACCATTGATAAGTGATCTCTTGCCAGACAGGCTGCTGTCAAACTGAGCTCCTCACCAGCGGAGTGGCTGGAAATATTCTTGCTTGGAAATTAAAGTAGCGCTTTCCTGAGGTGCTGGGACCTGC